>NC_091688.1:58188106-58491136 GCF_041296265.1 Equus caballus
GGGTTTTAATTCCCACTAAATATTGGTGACTTCTAATTTTTTCCCTCCAGCCAAGACTTCACCTCTGACCTCCTTACCTGATACCTCTTGGAAATCTGAAAGTTATCTCAGCCAACATGTCCAAACTGAACTCATGGGCTTCCCCACAAATCTGGTGGCCTCCAGAGTTGCTCATCCAGCCAGTTAGGCAAGACAGAAACCCAGGAGTCATCCCTTCGCTCACGAGCCCCAATCAAATCCCGCCAACCCTGCTGCCTAAGTCTTTCTCAAATCCACCCACCAATCTTCATCTCTAATATTATTATCCTCTTCCATCACATCTCACCTGGACCTCGGCAATAGCCATCAAAGTAAGCAGTCTGCATCTATTCTTGTCACCATCCAATCTGTCATCATCCACACTGCAGCCAACAATATTTTTGAAATAGAAATATGTTTCTTTTTGTCCAAAATACTTCAAAGTATTTCAATGCCTTGTATTGAAAGTATTCTTGTCTAAAATACAAAGTATTGCAGTATTCTCGTCTCAAATACTTCTTCCCATTGTTTGTAAATTAAAAATACAACCCTTAACATGGTTTGGATTATAAGGTTTGGTCCCTGCCTTCCTCTGTGGCCTCATCTTGCCCTGCATTTTCCCCTTGCTTCTCCTTCTGGCTGCACCAGCCTTGTTTCATGCTCTCTTCTATCACAGGGCCTTTCGCATCCAACTTTTCTGCATGGAGCAAACTTCCTCACCCACTTTGTCCTGGAAACTCATCCATCAGATCAAATTTCCCTGTGACACCCGTTGAACATCCTCTTTGCCATGTACTTCTCCTAAGCAGCAACGATCTCAGTAATCGTCATTTGTGTGTTTATTTATGTGATCCCTACTAGACTGTAAATGCCACGAGAGAGGAAGAGTGTCCTCCTTTTATTCGCTGTTATGTCACTGGCACCCAGCAGAGGGATTGGCCCACGGGAGGCAGTCAATAAACATTTATTGACTAAGTGAAATAATTAACTAATATTATTGTTTAGATGTTGAGTATTTTTAGAATATAGTCTTTATGAGAAAGTAAAACAGTTTTAGGTTCACAGCAAGATCTTGACTGCGTTTTGATTTAGATTACATTGTTTTGAGTGAGTGGGAGATAATTTCATGCTGGTCAAGCTAACCTAGATAGCAAAACAAATGCTGTAATTCTTTTTGTAGTTAAGCTTTTATCTCCCTAAGCAAACTGAAGCTGTTAAGCCCATTGTAATCAACCCCTGTGCCTGGAGTAGGTTTTAGGAATAAAGAAACCAATGAAAGATAAGCTCTTGCTTCACATGAAATCACTTTGGGGGAAAGCCTCTCGGGAGAGGAGGCGAAGACCTTACAGGACAGTCTCAGACTCAAGGCGAGGTGACCATAACTGGCTGGTTTACAACCCAAGTTCTTCTACTTTTCCCAAACTAAAGCCTTGGCAAGGATCCCATACCCTCAAGTCATTATCCAGGATGGTGTCTAACACCACATTGTCACCAGCCACCTTCGTCCTGATGCCTAAATGTGAAAGAATTCGGCCCTCGGACCGAGGGTGGAAGACTAGAGGAAAAGGCCGTTAGTACTGTTTCTGTTTGTCCCACCCTTCTCAACAAATAACCCCCCTTTTCAAAGCCCATTCTTGAGAATGCACAATTTCATTGTTCCATGTACGTGGATTAGGGAGGATTGAAAGAGAGAACCTGAGGAGTTACCCTAAAATCCTCTAGATCATTCAGAAGCCACTAGAACAAAAAGCAATCCTTGGGTGGGACGCAGTTCTGAGTGCAGCCAGGGTCTGGAAGGCCCTAGTGGGCTATTCAATCTTAGCTATAATATTCACACCCTTAATGAAGTCAATGGTTAAGATTATGAGGTTTTGATAGGAGACAGACTGGAGTTTGCTTCTCAGCTCTGGTTCTTCTCTTGCTTCCAAGGCAAGCAACAAGCTAACCCCACAGAGTGAATTAGACTATCTTCAGAAAGCACATGCCTGTGCAGGAGAGCGGGTTGTGTGTCTTCAGGGGAATGTTCTTGGGGACACAATGAGAATGTTGAAACTCCAGAGAAAGTCCCAGTATGTGCAAATGAGATGTAAACAGATTCTCAGGCAGGCGGGGGAGGACACGTTTATCAGGTAAGATAAGAAAACAAAGCAAAGACTAGTGATTTTGTGGGGGAAAAAGTTGACTAAGACGTGAAGTTGTTCATTCCTTCAGTCAACAAATATTGACCAAGCAACTACTCTGTAAGAAGCATTGGGAGAGAGCCTAGGGGTTCAGTAATAAACAAGACCAACGTGGCACTTACTTTCAGATAGATGACATTAGAGCTGAAAGAGTAACCCAGGTCTGGAAAATGGTTGTCCATTGAATGAGAGGAGGCCCAGGTAAGAGCATGCAAGGAAGGCACCACCCAGTCAGGTGACCACCCCAGGGACTTGTGCTCACCTGTGGAAGGGCAGGGAGAAGGGCTGAAGCTCCCAGTCAGCTACTAGCTGGGCTGGGGCTGTGCTGCTTGTAAGAGTCTGACATCTCCCAACCCCAGCATGCTGCACACACTGTTACGTGCACATCCAGTTCACTATGTATGGTTGGAAATTTGAGAAAGAGGAGTTGGGAGTGTGATCCAAGGCCACCTCTCCAGGGGAAGCCCTCTGGTCCCCCAGGCCGGGTCAGGTTCTGTTGCTCTGAGCCTTCACCGTGACACTCTATTCCTCCCTAGTGCTCCCCAGGCTGCGTGACTCCACACGTACCTGTGGGACTATTTGACCATGTCTGTTTCCCCTGCTAGACCGTAAGCTCCATGACAGCAAGAGCAACAACCATGTCTGCGTTTGTTCACCTTGTATCTTCAGGTGTAGAGCACACAGCAGGTGCGGGCCCATAGTAATCTCAACAAACATTTGCTGAGTGAGTGAGTGAGTGAGTGAATTCATGCACATGCAATGTTGGATTTGGGGAAAGGCGAGGCAGTTGCTGGAGCACGAAGGAAAATGCTTGCCCGATGATTTGGAACCTGGAAGCTCAAGTTTGCAGCAATGTTGGTGTAGTGAACCCCAACATTTCCTGGTTTCCCCTCTGCTCAGAGTGTGTCTGTGTGTGTGTGTGCATGTGTGCCTGAGTGGCTGCACTCAGGCTAGAGTTGGGATGGAGTGAGTCATAACACCAGGGAAAACATGGATTCATCCGAGGTTTGAGCAACTCACAAGATTTCACCAGATTGTAGATTATTCAAGGGCAGAGACCACATGTTGTAATTCATTTCTGAACCTTGACAGGGTTTCTAGCATGTTGTGGGCACTTGTTTTGGTTTATTGAGTGAAATAAAAGGGGAGAAGAGAGAGAAGAAAAAGTAAAGACAAAAAAGAAAAGGGAGGGGGACTGGGAATGGGAAGGGAGGGAGGCAGAGGTGTGTGGACACACATACCCAGGTTTATAGGTCTCCATGTGAGTGATAATACGTGAGGTGGCAAATATGGACACCAGAGCCCCATCCTGAATTTGTCACATGCACGCCATCCCTTCTGAGTGGCTCTGGCCAGGCCCTGCAGTGGACGCAGAGGCCACCCACCCAACCGCAGCTGCCCTGGGCCCTCCATGGCCCACGGCCCGCACACTCACCTGCAGATGGTGGGACGTGATAACAGGCCTCTTCCCTGGGCACCAGACATCCTCCTTCATCTGCCTCATGACCTGAAAACACTTCCTGCGGCAGCCCCCGTCCTCATCCAGCTGCTCCAGCAGCACCTGCTCGGCCTTCAAGAAGCTCAGCTGCCAGTGATAACTTGAACCGGCCAACAAGGTAAATCCAAATGACTGGAAGAAGAGACAAATATTGGGAAAATGAGAAGGCTGATGCTTGCTGGGTTAGAAAGCCATCTCAGAAGCAGTCCACTAATCTGGGGGACCTGCCACCGGGCAGGCGGTCCATCCTACGTGGGGGCATGGAGGGAGCCTCAGGGCAAAGCCCCTTGCCCGTGGGCTGTTAATCGGAGACGCTGTGTCCAGTTTCGCTTCGGCAGTGGTTCTCCTCTTGGGCCTGCACCAGAATCACCTGAAGAGCTTGTTAAAACACAGATTGGTGGGCCCTGCTCACCGAGTCTCACTCAGTGGGTCCAAAGTGGGGCCCAGAAATCTGCATCTCTAACAGCTTCTAGGTGCCGCTGCAGGTTCTGAGGCCCACATTTTGAGAACCACTGAGCTCAGTTTTCCTTGCTAAGCTGGTTGGCAGTCAACCTTCCTAGGCCGGTTAAGCTGTGAGTATCTGTGCTCTGGTGAGCGCGGACCCTGCCCACCGGTACCTTGGTGCACTCCACTCTCTCAGGGGAAGGCCAGCGCTTCAGACATGGAGGCCACTGGGCTTTCTTGGACCAGACGGTGGGGATCTCCACTGCGGGGACCAGCTCTACTTCCACCTGACGTGAGGATGCTTCCACGGCAACGCAAACGGCAGGGCAGTTTGCCAGCATGCTGACCTTACCTGGTGGGAAATGACAGACCATGAGAAGAGGAAGCTCTCTGAACACAAGCGTTCAGAGAAGGAATTTGTGAGCAGCGGCTCCGACCAGAGGTTCTGACAGCTCCTTGCAACTGGTGGGGCAACTTTCACAACTTTCATTGCTAGAAAAATCCCATTGTTGATGGGTTTTTTCCATTGTCTCTCTCTCCTCTCTCTGAAGGCTTTTATGGTACCTTTTCCATTAAATTAACAGATTCTTTTCAGAAGGCTCAACTGAAGAGAGACACAGAATGGAAAGAAAAGGTACAGTGTTTGCTACTGTAAAATGAAATCCAACCATTCTTCCAAGTCCCCTCAATCCCACCCAGATGTCCTGACCTTGAGTAGGACAGCCTTGGTCCCCTTACTTACTCATCTGCCTTTGGTGGAGTTCGGTGTGACCTGTCTCTTACCTGAGTCACAGTCTCTCTGGTGGTATTTGTTTCCACCCCCATTAAGCCAGCCTAGCCTCAGATGTATTTATCATCAATAAGCCCTTAGAATCATAAAATACTTCAAAGTGTGTCAGAGCCACTGGCTTAGAGTGTCAAGTGAGTGGAAAGGAGCCCTCACTGCCTTTTCTGACCAGGCAAAGAGAGAGAGAGAAAGTAAATCCATCTGGTTAAGTTTTCTAGCTCATACACTAGAATTCATTTCTAATGTGTTCCCCCTGCTTTCAAAGATCCACAGTGGATTTTTGGTTAGTTTGCCTTCATTACAGATAAGGATGAGCGGGGTGAATCGGGATCTATTATTTTGCTTTTCCCTGCTCAGAGAAGAAAGCGGCAGCTCGTTCTTAATGGTGTTTAGGCTGTTCAAAAGGAAACATTCGTCCGCTTGGGTGGGGTGTGACAAAGAGCTTGTTGTCAGCATCTCATCAGAGCTGCCCAGACAGTAATGTGACAACGTCTGGCACTGCAGCATTGTTTACTGAGAGCACCTCATCAACCTGGCCCAGTTCGAATCTCTTGTTTGCACTTTCACTGTTAACAGTGTCGCAAAGTGAAGAGGTGAGCAAATTCGGGAACCAGCCTGCCTGGTCCACACCCTGCTTCTGCCCCTCTGCTGACAGGTGTGTGACCTGCGGCATGTTACTCTCTCTAAATCTCAGTCATCTCATCTGTAAAACGGTAGCAAAAGAATGCTTGCTCTATAGGGTTGCTCTGAATATTAAATAATCCATGAAAGCATCCTACTTATGGTAAAAATCCATTAATCATGACCTACTTCCATTATGGAACATTTCAGAACTGTTCTGTCTAGATAAACAAACGTACATACAAATCCTCTTCTTTCTATACAAATGGAATCACATATTATTCAGCAGTTTGGTTTTTCACTTCATTATCTAGCACGGGCATTTTCCATAACTCTGTGTGCATATACACACACATCTCATTCCTTTTATAGGCTGCATAACAGTCCTTTGGCAGAGGTAGCATAATTTGTATAGTCACTTTTCCTTAGTTAGCTATTTAGATGATTTCTGCAGTCACGTGCTGCTTAATGACGGGGATACATTCTAAGAAATGTGTTGTTAGATGATTTCGTTGTTGTGGGAACATCATAAGTTTGTACTTACACAAACTTAGGTGGTATAGCCTACTGCACACCTAGGCTGTATGGCACTAATCTTATGGGACCACTGTCACATATGTGGTCTGTCTAACTGAAACATCACTATTTGGTGCATGACTATAGTGATTTACTATCACAAGGCCTATGGCAGTGGATATCTTTGTGCATATTTCTTTGTGCATCTGTAAGAATATATTTCTAGAACTGGAATTGCTGAATTGCCGAGGAAGCACACTACAAATGTAAAAACAGACTAATTGCCCTTTAAAAAGAAGGCACCAATTTGTGCTTCCAAGAATAATGTATGAAAATGCCTCTTTCGCCATGCCCAGCCCTACACTGAGCATAACCACACTTTTTCATCTCTGTCAACCTGTTAGGTGTTTGAATGTACATTTATTGAAATATATGTTAGATGGAACATTTTTTCTTATTTTCACTAGCCATTTATTTTTTTTTCTGATTCATGTTTTTTTTCATTATTTACATTGGTCTGCTCATATTTATTGGCTTATAAATACACTTTTGTAGTTAAGAAATTAGCCATTTTTTCCCAGTTTGAAATTCACCTTTTTACTTTGTGTAAACTGAAAGGGTGTGTTTGTGTGTCGTGTGTGTGTGCACATATGCCACACTGTACTGTAGCTTAAGATTTGGGGGTTGTCAAACTTAAGCAGCTCCTTCTGGCTTCTGGATTTTGTGCTTTGGTGTAAGTCGGTGGTTTCCAAGTGTGTCTCAACACACTGGGTCCGGCAGTCAGTTGGAGGGTGTTGTAGCAGAAATGTTCTAATAACAAAGATCTGTTATTAGAACAAATGTTCCAATAACAAAGGTTTGGGAGTAATTTGCTTTTTAAAAAGAGTGCCCAAGTTTTAAAGCTAACATACTGGAAAGGGTACATAACCCCACGCCTGTCACATCCATGCCGGGACAGGGATCTACGTGAACCCACGGGAGTGTGTTGTGACTATGAATTCCATTCTTCCATGTGTCACAGCAGAAAAAAGAGCTAATTCATATTATGGGGATTGAACACATGTAAAGAGCAAATGATTACTGTCTCAATTTAGGGGCATGAGCTTCAGGGAACATCCAAGCAGGGGTTTTTAGAGCAAAAGGGAAATGCCAGAAATTTCCCTTGCACTTTTCCTGATCAGCTCACCTGAGAGGTGACAGGTTCCAATTGCATTTTCTACCAGCTTCCGGAACACCTGGAGGACCTTGGCAGGCACAATGTCTCCCTCGATGTTCACGTCTGCCTCGTGCCACTGCCACAGGCTCTTCGTGAACTGCCCCACTGCCAGCCACTGCTGCAGGCCCTCAGGGTCCCGCAACGGGCAGGGGAGCCTGGCGCCCCGCAGGGTGTAGTACCGCCAGCGCTGCTCCTCGGCCTCCCTGTACCCTGCCAGGCCTTTCAGTGGGACTGTGATGAGGAACTGGCTGGGGGCCAAAACCTGGGGTCCGGAAAGGAGAGAGAATGAGTGTGAGTTCATAGACTTGAGATGTAACAGAAGTTCTAGGAGAGCTGACCTGTTGAACCAGGAAACTCCGTTAACCACTCCACCCTCAGCAAGGTGACAAGGTGGACAGAGAACTGCACCAGCCAGTTGCAAAAAGATTGCATCTTTGACTTGCACCCCTATGTTCATTGCAGCATTATACACAATAGCCAAGACCTGGAAGCAACCTAGGTGCCCCTCAAGGGACGAATGGATAAAGAAGATGTGGTATATACATGATGGACTACTACTCAGCCATAAGAAATGACGAAATCCAGCCATTTGTGACAACATGGATGGACCGTGAGGGTGTTATGCTGAGTGAAATAAGTCAGAGGGAGAAAGTCAAATACCATATGATCTCACTCATAAGTAGAAGATAAAAACGACAAAAAAAACACACATAGCATTGGAGATTGGACTGGTGGTTACCATTGGGGAAGGGGGAGGGGGGAGGGCAAAAGGGGTGATTAGGGTCACATGTGAGGGGTTGCACTATAATTAGTGTTCGGGTGGTGAACATGATGTAATGTATCCAGAATTTGAAATATGATGTACATCCGAAAAAATAAAAATTAAAAAAACAAAGAAACAAACAAACAAAAAAAGATTGCATCTTTGTTCCACCACTAACCCATTGTAATGCTTCAAGCAGGTAATTAACTCACTGAGTCCTTGGTTTCAGGAATCTGCGAGGAGAGAGTGTGAACTCGATCTGGAACTATAGAGGATGCCTAAAGTCTATGAGAAGAAGAAAGAGCAGGGACAGGCACTGGTGTGCACTGAGTTCCACATATACTAAGCACTGCAATTCTTGTGTATTAGCACAAGATTTGTATTTGATCTTCACAGTCACATGAGGTGGGCTTTGCTGACATTTCCTCAGTGAGGATCCTATGGTTCAGAGAGTCTCTGAGATCTCCCCAGGGACACACAGCCAATAAGTGGTAGAGCCAGAACTTGGTCTTAGGTTTCCTGATTGCTTGTTCAATGGCTGCTTTTCTACTCTGGGCAGGCTCTCAGTAAAGAATGAATGACCTGGAATAGGTCAAAGGTCTGGTATGAATAAAGGGTAGGAAGGGATTGGGGAGGAGGTGAAAATATTCTGCAAAATGCCTTTCTGTTTGCTTGTACTGATGCCCCACAGCCAATATTAATGACTAATTGTTACAAAATCACAGGTGAAATGAAGGCCTATTTGTTGAGACAATGAGAACTGTTGAGATGATTCTAAGTTTAATGGAATAAATCAGTCAGAATCTACCTGCTCTCTTTCTACAGGAACCAGTGGAGCAGTGGTCGGGGTGAAAGTGGTCGGGCCAGTAGCCCAAGGGATAGAACAAACTGGTCAACAGGGCAGTACCACCAAAAGGACCTTGACCTTTGACCACATCACCTGGCAGCCCACGCCACAGAGCCCCTTTCCCATCAGTCAGCTGTACACTGAAGGAGCCACTTCCTTTTCATGGAAAGTTCTAACAATGAGATTTGGTTAACCTTTGCCCCGGGGCCCAATCATTGGCCACTTCAGGGGTGAACACCAAAATCAACAACAACTGATTCTGCCTCATTCTCAGAGAACAATAGTTTGATACTTTAGATGATGGGTCCACATGACTTCTGGTGTTCATAGAAAGGTCATGGGATTAAAAAAGCAGGAAAAAAACTAAGGTATGGCACTCAAAGTCTATACGTTATTTGAACCCACTTGCCTGTGAATTCAAGAGCACAACTATCATGTTACTGGCCACATAAATGGTGCTTGATAAATACTTGTTGAATTTGATCCAAGATAAACTAAAAGCAATTTTTATATGCCCCTCTGTAACTATTTTCAAAATTTAATATGCAGGACATGATGTATATAAATGCAAGATATATTTTAAGCTATGAATGCTAAGTGAGACCACAGAAGGAAATTTCCTCGGATATAGTTCTAAGAAAAGTAATGTTATATTTCTATTCCTAGTCACTAGTCTATATTTGTCTCATTTAGGTTGGCAGGTGGTAGTGTTGGGCAGATGATGTTCGGATATTCCGGGATCCAATCTAGTTTTACAATTTTCATTCCGGGGTGAATTTCCTAAGATCTGACTCTGTCCCCAAATCCACAAGTTCCAGAATCTTGTGGGTGGTCCTTGCACCCACCAACCTTGAAATGTACCAGACTAGCAAAGGTCTTTTGTTCAGGTACTAATTCTTTTGCTCATTCATTCATTTAACACAAGTTGAGCATCTACCATGGACCACACACCATGCTGGGTACTAGGAATGGAGCAATCAATAATCATGATCCCTACAATCAAGGAACTTACAGTCTTGTGGGAGAGATAGGGCATGAATACATATAAATTTAATACAAGTGAAAGGGGTTCTTGTGTGTCAAAAGAAAAATCGAGATAAAGGAGCATGGGGATTCTGAGTGATTCAGAGACTCACCTCTCACATCTCTAAAAGGGAGAGAACCATAATGTCTGTTCCACTGGCTGAGTGAGATAATTTCTGTGAGAACAGCTTGCCCACACTACAGTGTGGTGTGAATGCTGATTGTCACGCACAGGCCCCAGTGCAGCTCTGTGGGATGCCTCGGCAGGGACAGGGGTCTGGACGCTGCTCCTGCAGTCTCTAAGGGCCATTTCTTCCACATTCTTCCTTCCCCCACCTGCAACCCATAGACTATCACTTTCAACTATTTTCTCACTAGTGCCCTGACTTCCCCCTACCCAGTCCCCAATCTATTAAGTAGGTGAGTAATAAATGAATGTGTGCTTAACTAAACGTTAATTGTTACCATGGAACGTGCTTTCAAATCAGAAGCCCCCCGTTGAGTTCTGCATTTAGTGCCTAATAACACTTGATCAAGTCATTTGACTTCTCTAAGCCTCAATTTTTGTTATCTGTAAACTGGAAATGTGGGGGTTCAAATGAGAAAAAATCTATGAAATGAATTTGTAATGGTAAATACTAAGAGTACCTGTGGAAACATGAAGTATGACTAGTACTCTTCGTCAAGTGAGCGCCTGACACATACCGAGACCCACTCACTCGGTTTCCTGGCTCTCTGGGTGAGGCACTTAGAGATGCATGTGATCTGCTTACCTTAATGTTCCCGTTGTATGTGCCAGAGTAAGGGACGGCTTGAAATCGAATGTCTCGGGTGCTGATTTCTGTGGTCAGATGGTGGATGACTTTCTGCACCTCCTCCACAATCTGGGAAATCCACTGACGCCTCAAGTCCACCTGGGTGTGAAGGGATCCGCAAAGGCAGTTATTTCCGGTGCAGGCCCCGAGGCACCAGCATAAGGAAGGGACAAGAACAGCGGTGGGTGACCAAAGGAGTTCAGCTCAAAAATCCTGCTTTCCCAGGAACTCCAGGGCACGTGAACTTCGATCTGATGACACTCCTTGGTGCCTCAATGTTCTCTTCGGAAATAGAAGCATCGTTCAATATTTATGTAGTACCTACCATGTGTTAGATGCCCCTCTAGGTGCTGGGGCATGACAGCGAACAAGGCAACAGCAAACAAGATAGACATACTTGCCCTCTGGTTGAAAATATAGGATTTAAGTATATATACATACATATACACAAACGTCATGTGTGTGTATAATGTAATATCAGGTATGATAAGTCCCACGAAGAAAAAATAGGATAAGGGATTAGAGAGTAAAGGGGCTGCTATTTTAGATTGGGTGGCCAGGGAAGACTTCTCTAAGGAGGTGACATTTGAGTGAGCCCTGAAGACAGCTCGCGAAAGCAAATTCCTAGACCCCTAAAACAGGAGCCTGCTTGGTAAGGCTCAAGGGCCAGCAAGGAGGTTGCTGTGTTTGCATCCTGGAAAAGGAAAAGGAGGGTGATAGGAGATGAATTTGGAAAGGATGGCAGGGGCTGGACCGTCACGCAGGGTTTGTGAACCATGGTGAGACCATGAACTGGGATAATAACGCCTGTGTCTGGGCTGGGGAATATCAAACAGCTTAATGCATGTAAACACACCGCAGATTGTTTTCTGCTTATGTTGTCAACAGATGATGGGTCCCTCCCCTCTTTTTGCTACTGGACCCATAAGGAAAGGCATGCATTTACATTTCTTCTGACTCTGCACAGCAAGTCTCCAAGGACTGGAAAATATCCATAGAAAATAGACCTATCTTAAAAAATATCTAAGGTTTAGGAAAATAGATGCTTGTGGGAAACACAAAGAAACTTTTAGTAAACTCTAGAAGGAACAGAAAAATCCAAATGAAGAAGAAATGGGAAGAGTCTGCTAGGTTTTTCTGAAACAGAGGGGCTCTCTGTCACGTTGCTCAGGAGGCAGCTGCAGCCTGGTACCATTGCAAGAGTCTCCCTCAGCGAGGCACTGCCGAGCCTGTGCAAGACCGGATCTGAAGCAACATTCAAGACATCTAAATGCAACGTCCACCCGTGAATTTTTATATTCCCTCTGAGTTTTGTACAGTGATTGTTCCTATACATTCTGGAGTGGTTTAAGACATTCATAAACTGGTCAAGAAAAAAAGCCCAAGTCAAAGAGATTTCTGTCTGTTTTCCTAAACTAAGTTATCAACTAGTCCAGTCACCTGAGACCTCACGCCTCCCACCAACCAACAAGCCAATGACACAGGGACATAGAACACAGATATGCACGTGCATCAATTTGCACACATGTTGTTTGTCACATATAGAGTCAGTTCATTGATAAACATTTATTTAGCACCTGCTATGTGCCAGGCCCTCTGTCACATGCTGGGACGCAGCAGTGAGTAACACAGACATAGCCATGCACTTACAGCAGTGGGCAAAACAGGCATACATACAGAATATAAGAGTGGGGGCCATGAGAGGGAAGTGTAAGGTGTCACTGGGTACAACAGGGCAGTTGGCCTAATCTGCAGCCTGACACCTGTTTTATATGTACATATCCTCACACAGAGGACTTTCTTTAAAAAACTAATACTCTCCAGATGCCCAGGAATAACAGGAAACATGAGATAAGATGCCTGATTTTAAGGAGCTTACAAACTCACTGGAAATATATGATACACATGAAACTGGCTTTTCAAAATCTATGTCTTGTCTGACCTTAAATATGATGCTCAAGGGTATACTAGCTTTAATACCATCTTTTTGCCACCAGCAGCCACCCACCCCTCTTCATATGTCCAACCAACTATATTCATCATGGGAGAAGGGACCAGGGTACTTTTCTTGAGCATTTGTAAAGTATCAAGATTCTGCATCTTCCAGAGTGTGCAAGTGGAAGAAAGAAGGTGGTCACAGAGGGGGCAGGTCATTTGCCATGCCAAAAATGAAAGAAAATGCTCTTAGAAGCCTATGATTAAGGGTCCTCTCTATTGTAGGACTTCTCCTACATGTTGTAATTCAACTCCTTTGGGACAATTTTTGTTGAACATCCACTTCATGCCAGTTTCCGTGCATACATGTTGTCAAGGGGCTTACAGATGAGATGAAAGACAAGACAAATAAACCAGAAATTAAAATCCCAGCAATCAGCTAGGTAGAGGTTTGCACAGGATACTATGGGTACAGAGAAGAAGGAAGTTTCATCTAGTTTAGAGTTGGGGGGCCCTTCCTGGAGGCATAGTGTATCAGAATCGTATCTTGACAGATGAGTAGGAGTTAGCTAGAAAGAGAAGGGCATGAAAGTTGTTCTAGAAAAAGAAAATGGCTGATATCTAGCATGAGGAGCACAAAGGAAGAAGTGCAATAGTTTCTCTATTGTTGGAGAGGAGATTTCCTTGGAGGAGGATGTGAGGCAGGAGAACAAAGAGCAAGAGGTCTCGAAAATAAAGGAAGAAGAATTTCGAGAACTGAGTCAACAGTAAGTGACTGTTAAGTGCTGAGTGAGATAAGGGCTGCAAATTGTCCATGGAGTTTGGCAACTAGGATTGCTGTGTTCGGAGAAGTGGTGGGCATCAGGCCAGATTAAAGTGGGTTAAGAATGAATGGGAGCAGAGCAAGTGAAGACAGAGGTAAGTAACTCCTCCAGGAAGTTGGGCTAGGGAAGGAAAAAACAAACAAGGACAGCAACAGGTTTTTTCAGAATGACACACAGGTTTGAACATGTTTAAATGCTGAGAGAAAACAGCCAGTGGAGAAGGAAGAGACAGCAGAGAGCAAAGCCACTGCGTAAGGATTTGCCAGCCAGAAAGAGTCATGCAAATCCAGAAGCCTGGTGAGGAACTCACCTTGGTGTGCCAGCAAGGAAGAAAGATAGGTGCAAATACAGACAAAAGGGTGGGGGATGGGAGGAATCAGAGAGCTTTCCTGTCTGATGTCTCTTTTCTTTATAGAGTAGGAGACAAGGCAATGAGATGAGAGTGAGGTGGAGAAGTGGAGGGTAGGGGACTTTTGGATGACAGACTTGTGACATAGCTTCTATGAGGAATGAGGGGCTATGTAAGCACATGTGTAAAGATTGCCAGGCAGGACCAAGACTCAACTGTGGTGGGCCCATGAGGCTGTGGGACACCAGCGGACTCAGGTATAAGACGTTCTCTAGCACCTCTCGGCCCTTCAACGGTAGCAGTTGAGGTGCTAAGATTAGAGTTTGCTGGGCAAGATCTGGGGAAGGATAAAAGAGCAAGGGAGGGTTTCAGTGCTAGGCTGTGTTTTCCAGCCTGGGCAGGCAATAGACGAAGCCAGTTTGGTAGATTAGGGGACATTGGACAAGCTCAGGGACCAGAAGGGTGACCAGGTATAGTGGGGAAAAGTGATACAAGGGCTAACTAGGTAGAACATTGCAATCAGAGTGGTTGGGAAACAGTATTCTCAAATAGTGAAGTTCTCAGAATGTGTTCAAGACTAAGGCTAGCCCCCCGAATCTCCCGAGCCTGCGGATGTGAATCTAGAGAACCTGAATGTTGGTAACACAGTGGTGAATCTATCTGTGCCCATACATTTTGTTTCCTGAGTTAATAAACTAACAAAAAAGTTGTCACCATATTGACGCCATCAAATCATTTTTAACTGATAAAGCTTGAGAGAGAGAGCGTGTGTGTACACAAACATGATGAGTAGCCTACTGGAAAAAGCTCTCCATTGTGAATTTCTTCTACAAATTGTGCCCTCGTTTGATGATGGAATTTTCTTGCTGGGTGAGACAAGTTCACACGCTCCTTAGAAGACACCTATAATCTCTCACTCATTATACAGGGTTATTAGCTTATCTTAATGACTTGTTTTGATTTCTGAAGGTAAAAGTCAGAATAAGGGAATAGTTTTCTGGGCCTAGAGCCACAAATCCTGGTTTTGATTTTCGTCCCCCATCACTTCTGCTGCAATTTAGCCTCAAGGATCTTAGAATTAGAAGGGACCTCAGAAATTATCTTGTCTGGTGTCACTTTACAGAAGGCCAGAGTGACAGAGTGGCTCTCCTGATGTCACAGTGTAGTTGACAGCAGGACTAGACCTAATGCCCTGGTCCCCCAACTCCTCTTCCCATCACACTTACCACACTCTCAAGTAGAAGCACTAGAAATATCACCTGCCCTTCATTCTCTTCCTGAACCTAAACATGCCCTCCGTTTGGAGTCGAGTCTTCTGATATTTCAAAGTCCAAAGTCTCCGTGTATTTGGGTATCACTGACTGTTCTGACAGCCCACAGGCACACGAGGACAACACAGCAGGGCATGACACTGGTGTGGGGTTTCACCAGAGCTGTAGGGGGAGAGCCCCATCTTGAACACGCCTCTCCCACAGTGCTCAAGCCACTGGAGTCAAATGGGAGCCTCTGTCCCATTAGGCGATGGCAGCCCTTTCTTCCCCACATCTCTGGCCATACTTCCTGCAACTGGTTCCTACCTCTGCAGCACCACAGGGCTATTTTGCAGCTCCAGAAGGGGTTTGTGCTGGGGTTTCCCAGGCTCAGTCCCATGCACCTCTTGTCACCCCTGTGGTGTACCACAACGCAGAAACCCCGGGCTCTCTCCCCTCCCTTGTCTTGACTACAACCAAGGGAGGAAGAGCAAGAAGATTCCATTTCAGGGTGTGGAAAAGCTGGGAGTGGGGCCTCGGGCAGCATTACAGGGAGGGATCTTGGTGAAGAAGGAGGCTCCACCACGGGTAGACACCCATCGCCAGGTCAACCTCAGAATCCTTTTATGGCCTCTCAAACTTCAAGAAGCAAGTAAGATACCAGTTGCAGCCTTGTCACCAAATTTCTTTCATGGCAAAGCTTTGGAACAAATGTAAGGGGGAACTCTGATAATTTAAGAATCAA
This sequence comes from Equus caballus, assembly GCF_041296265.1. Lineage (NCBI taxonomy): Eukaryota > Metazoa > Chordata > Mammalia > Perissodactyla > Equidae > Equus > Equus caballus. The sequence continues at coordinate 58,203,938 of NC_091688.1, forward strand.
AGTGCAGTCAATCCCAAGCTGACCTCCATGCCTGCTGAAGTCTCTCTCACCTCCCCTGCTGATGGGGCCAATGAACAAAGGTGCATTGAAGGACGGCATTTGTGGATGTGACTGAGCCAAAGCGGAAATGAGCTGTATTAGATTAATCAGGCCATGATGCCAGATGTAGTTAGATCTTCTAATCCAACCCTTCCATGCACTGACCCTGGAAAAGTTATGCCACACTTGTTAGCGTGTGGATTCAGTTACTCTAATTAAGCAGAGTTTATGCAAAAACAGTCATCAGAGGCACCCTTTGAGGGTGCCATGCATTTTTTGTGGGCCTCCCTCCCACCAAGGCATGTCTAGGTGCCAACACACACGTACACATCCCCACCCTGGGCTACTTTCCTCCTCCCCAAACACAGCATCAGGCCCATTGTTGTCCTACACATCATTTGCTACTATTAATAGCTCAAGTTTGTGAGCCTGAGTTCAATTTACTGTTTCAAATATAAATTATTGAGAATTCAAGCTTACCCTCTAAACATCACTCTGACTCACTTGCATTTCAATGTGCTTTCTTGAGAGAGAGGTAGAGGGGTGGTGCTAAATAGCAAACCAGGAATGTCACTTAGGCCTCGTCACACCCATGAGCACATGGCTCATGCGAACATCATCCATGATGAGTGCCACTGGGGGAAAAAAGGCTGAGAACTTCCTGCCAGACAACAGGAAGTCAGACTTTTAATTCTGGAATTGCATTAAATTCAATAATCAGTTAAAAAAAAAAAAAAATAGACACCATCTCTGTCTTCCAAGGGTTAATAATTTAAAAAGATGGAGGGGCCGGCCTGGTGGCACAGCAGTTAAGTTCACACGTTCCGTTTCAGCGGCCTGGGGTTTGCTGGTTTGGATCCTGGGTGCAGATGTGGCACCACTTGGCACACCATGCTGTGGTAGGCGTCCCACATATAAAGTAGAGGAAGATGGGCACGGATGTTAGCTCAGGGCCAGTCTTCCTCAGCGAAAAGAGGAGGATTGGCAGCAGTTAGCTCAGGGCTAATCTTCCTCAAAAAAAAAAAAAAATAATAATAATAATTTAAAGAGACGGAAACTTAAATTCAGTGATCCATATAGATGAGACAGTAGACTTTCCACCATCATATCCTCACCTTTTCAGACTAATTCTTCCGTGAACCAATGCTTGGGCCTCACAGGACATCTGCAGTGCGTACGTATAGCAGAAGCCATAGCAACAACAGCACTATGGAGCTAAGAATGGTGAGTCCTTCCCGTGTGCAGGAGGTTTCACAAGTGTTGGCTCCTTTAACCTCCCAACAATCCTTTAAGGTGGATGCTATGATTATCCCCATTTTACAGATGAGGAAACTGAAGTTTAGAAAGTGTAGGTAATTTGCCCAGGGTCCCAGAGTCAGTAAATCACAGAACAGGGATCCGCACCCAGGCAGTGTCATTCTGAACCCTTGTTCCCAACCACTGCACTGCTCTGCCACCTTAAGGACAAGGCGACCTTGAATGGAATCCACACCAACTGCTCGGATGGGGTTCCTTTAGCCTGGAAGGCCTCTCCCGTATCCCTCCACTTATTAAAACTCTACACGTGCTCCTAGGCTTTGTCTCTACTCCTCTTTCCATGAAATGGCTCTCCCCTCAGAGCTAAGACTCCTCTCTTCTCCTCCAGCACCCTGTCTAAATCTCTACTGTAGCCCTTGTGATTGGCCACATATTCTATGAAGCATTTGCCTGTCTGCACATGGAACTTCCTCCTTGTACCTTTGGAATTATGTGTGAAATCTGCAGGTGAGATAGGGCCATCCTTAAAGATACCTGAAACACAGAATTTCTCTCTCATTTAGCAGGCCACATCCCGGACCTGTGTGTTAAACACAGTGTTTTGCACAAAGTAGGTGCTCAATGTGTCTTTATGGAGCTAGAGAGGAGTTTAGCAGAGGAAATATGGCTTTAGAGTAACAAAGAGTAGACTGAAACCTCAGCACCTTCACTATCTAGCTATGTGACTTTGGACAAGTTATTTAATCCGCATGTGTCCCTGTTTCCTCCTCTGTAAAAATGAAGGTAATATGCACGTCACATGGTTATTGATTAGACTAAATGAAATACCATATGGGTCTCAACCTGCCAGCCCCTTTTACTCCATCCTTGCATTATCTTCAATGAACCCTAAAGATATTTCTAACCACATATGTGCAAAGACACTGTGTGAACGTCAAGGAGAATAAAGATATCCAAGACATTGTTCTTCCTTCCAGAAACTTATATGGAATAAAATGATATGATAATTAAGTTTCCACCCAAGATAATAATAGGAAAAGTGTCAGGAGTCAATATACAACTGATTGCCAAATAAACATTATCAGTAATAATTATGATGTGAGTTTACAGGAGGGCAAAACATTTTGTGCTGGAGTGTCAGGGAAATCTTTCTTGAGAAAGTGGACTCTGAGCTGAGTTTGAAGGTTGAGTGTGAGACAGAAGAATAGAGAAGAAAGAGGATACCCTCCCTGGGAGAGGAGGCGGGGGTTCCAGACTGAGACCTTCTCAGGGCACAGTTCTGGTGGGGCAGCAGTAGCAGATTCAACCACCTACAGGGATGGAGTAGGGAGAGGGTGGGTGTCAGACCAGGAGTGCTGCAGCCTGGAGCTGGTGAGCATATGCTCTGTTGGACAGAAACCCAGCTCCAGCCTGTCATTGCCAGACAAGAAATTCGGATCTGTGGTTGCCAGATAGCCTGATTTTTTTCCATAGAAGACAGAAATCTGGATTTCTATGCAAAATCTCATGATTTCTAAATGTTTGCAACAAATCTGAAAAATTTGTAATTCTCTGCAGGTCAAAGAAAGTCCAGCACAGGCTGGATACAACATGTGGAGCACCAGTTAGAATTTCTGCTATTGGAAATGCAGGGAGGCAGAGGGTAGAAAGACAAAGTATTATTTGAATGCTAGGCTAAAAAATTTGGACGTTTTTCTTTTAGAAAGTACAGGGCCATGGGAAGGTGTTGGCCAACACTCCTGCCATTTACAGCGCCCCAAAGGAGAAATAGTGGCAAATCACTTTTTTTACTATAATTTTTTATCATCATAGATTTTCCCTATCTATCTCTTTCAGTAGTTTTGCCTAAAAAATAAACTTTACTCACCACTCTCCTTTGTTTACATGTAAAGGTATGAAAGGCCAAGACTACCCTCTAACTCTTAGCTTTTTTGGGTTTTTTTTGAGGAAGATTAGCCCTGAGCTAACTGCTGCCAATCCTCCTCTTTTCTCTGAGGAAGACTGGCCCTAAGCTAACATCCATGCCCATCTTCCTCTACTTTATATGTGGGACACCTATCACAGCACGTGTGCCAAGCGGTGCCATGTCCGCCACTGGGATCTGAACCGGCGAACCCCGGGCCGCCGAAGTAGAATGTGAGCGCTTGACTGCGGCGCCACCGAGCCAGCCCCCAACTCTTAGTTTAAATGTTTTAGTTTTAAGGGTGGCTCTGTGCCTTTAGTAACTTCATCTGTAAATGGAAAGGCTTAAATTAGATAATATTTAAGGACCCTTCAAATTCTAATATTCTAAGAGCCTATGACTATATATAGAAGAAATTAAATTAATTCATGTGTACTAAAAATATAACGATACATATTTTTTAATCTAGTAGTTTCACAGTTTTCAAAAAGCTTTGCCTTAAACTTAGAAGATTTCATCAACCCTCCTTTTTAAATCCTTTTTTTAAAATTCCCTAAAAGATGATAGACGGAGGCTCACAATTTGGAAATGAGAGCTTGAGCAAAGAATTGAGAAAACAATCTAAGAGCCTGACCTTAAATATTATCTAATTTAAGCCTTTCCATTTACAGATGAAGCTACCAAGGCACAGAGCCACTCTTAAAACAGAAACACCTAAACGAAGAGTTAGGGACTAGGCTTGGGCTTAAAGCTTTTTCCATAGTGCCACTAAGACGTATTAGCTTGCCCATTTTATGGAGAAGAAAGCTGAGGCTTAGACAGGTTAAGCGCCTTTCCCATCACCATGCAAGTATCAGTGGCAGAGCTCGAGTTCCAACCCAAGCTCTAACTCTCCATTACACACAGTATACCCAACGTGCCTCTGGCACTAGAAGCTCAAAGAAAGGACCAAAATATAGTAAGTCCGTAAGCACTCTTAGGGGTGATGGTCTTGGGTTCCTGAGGAGCATTTGATGTATCTTTGGAAGCAGCCTGAAATCCTTTCTGAATCAAGGTTGGCGGGGGTGGAGGGGTGCGGAGAGGTGAGGAGGGGTGAGGAGGGGTGCATGGGAGAGACCAGTATCTGTCCTTACTTGATCCAGTAGGCAATCTTCTAAGTTTCCTGCAGTCAGGGATTTCATGGCTTCTTGGTCACTCCTGAGTGGAGCAGTGATGTCTTGGTTTGTTTCTCACTGGAGGACAACACTTATGAGTAGCTCTCCCAATAATGTTAGTCTCCGGGAATGTGTGTATGGACCAGAGACTTGCCTTCTCAGTTCTTCACTCAGGTTCTTATTCCAAATTGTGAGCATCCATCTGTCATCTTTTGGGGAATTAAAAAAAAAAAAGAATTTAAAAAGAGAGTTGAAATTGAATTTCAGTCCAATCTAATTTTACTCCATTTAGCTCGATTGGCTGGTGCTTTGACCACAAACAGCAATTTTTCAAGCTGTATTTCCCACTTGAATACTTAAAAGTTCCATTCATGACAGAAATGCCCTGTTGTTGGCTTCTTCCCACCTTTTTATGCTCTTGTCCTGACACTAGATGCAGCTTGGAGCTCAGAATCTTATCTCTCCATGTTCTTATCTTGTTGACAGTAAACATCTCTTGCCCTCTAATCCAGAAAATCCCACAGATTGATTGCCCTTCTTTACAATGAAGAAATAGGAAACTGCCAAACAACCAGCCTGGCACCCGTCATTATGGCTACAAACAAGAGATCAGGTCTTGTTCACCAGATCAGGGCACAACAATTTGCATGTGGAAAAGCACACACACACAAACACACAGAGCCATGAACACACACAGGCACAGACACGGAGGCAGGCATAAGTGCACACACACAGGCACACCCAGGGGCAGCAGGACAGGGACCCTCTGTTCACCTGCTCACCTTTGCACGTAATCTCCCTCTTCCCACTTGAAAGCTGGCAATAAAAATAAAGTCAGTGTAAACAGTACCCTTGAGAGTCGAAGAAACACTCACGTCTGGTTTTGCCAGCAAAACCATGTTGGAAAACAGCTCAGGCAGTAAATTCCCAGTCTGGCTGGCTGGGGCTGGTTTGATTACAGAGCAAAAAAAATAATTCACAATAGCCTCATCTCCCTGAAGCTGGTAAACCTCAGAATCTGCTATCAGATGATCTAAACAAATTACAGCGCTTCTGGGAGCCCAGGTTGCTCCTGAGCAATCTTCCAAAGGCAAGTGTCTCTCCAAATCCACCTCTGAGTTCCCAGCAACCGTGCTGGGTGCCTGGCTACTCTGCTTCCTGTCGCTGCAGCATTTGCATATCTTCCCGTACTCAGCCCCATCTGAAAGCCACATCAGAGCCTCTGGCTGCTCTGAGCTCCGCCCACCTTATTAATCCCAGCGTTGAGTCCAGCTTCTACAGATTCCTGTGAATCTGTAATCTGATGTAAATACTGTAAAGCTACCCCTCCTCAATATTGCCTCCATTTTCCATTTTCTTCTATTCGTAATTCTAAATCTTCTTTTGATATCAAATGCTCCCAAATATTTCAGAATCTTCCCTTGGCTTCTCTCTCTCCACTGGTCAATCATTCTAAACTATGGGTTTTATGCAGAAGGAACAAGAGCCCCTCCCTCTGAACTTCTTGCAAGTCACAATTCTCTTTCCACCTCATTTTCAACTTCACCAAAGTCCTCCTCTTTCTCCCACATGCTCCTTTTGGGTTCTTCCTTCTGCTTCCCTATAATCATTAACCTGGGAGGCCCTTTCCTCTGGTAGGGCCTTTCCTATCGTCCTAAGGTTACCCTAGACACCTATCATCAGATTCACAAACTTTCACCGTTCTGTGCCTGTGGCCACCCTACCTCAATTGCCCCAAGTCTGCAGCTGGTCAAAATGTTGAAACTGGAATTCTTCTCTCGTGCTAGGGTCCAGTGACGCTTGTTAGATGTGAGCTGGGATAACAGTGAACAGGGCCAACTGAGGGGCCTGGAAGAAGAAGAAGAAGCATGTGCTCAGGGTGGCTTATCAGAATCTGAGTTTACCTGGTTGCCATACCTGGGAAATAGGAGTGTTGTATAAACACAAGCCGTTCCTCACTCCATGATATAGAGTTCCTTATGGGCAAAGGTTCCAAAATATAGGGCAGTCCCACAAAGACAGGCCCTCAGACAGATCGGCAAAGACAAACTTTCTTGGCAGATATAGATCTCTGGCTAGTTGGATATTGGATCAGCAAATATTTATTGAGCAACAGTCTGCCTGAAGCAGTCTGCTAGGCCACTGAGAGGCATCCAAGTTAACTCAGATTCTTCTCTTTCCTCGGGAAATAAATATCCTCGTTTCTCATGACTCACATCAAATGCAAGTATGAACATATAAACCAGCTTTGGTTCAATTTCTGTTGTGAGGACCAAGAAGTTATTTTTTAAAGTCAGTTTAATAAGGTATTCAAACCCCTAAACATCAACATGAGAAGTCCCGGAAAGGGGACGTCACCCTGGCTCACTAGCAGAGGTGTTCGCTACTGATTGACCTCGTGGCCAAGATGATCATCCTAAGAAAGAGAAGGGTTGGCTCGGTCCACATCAATCCTAGATATACAAATTGGTTAAAGTTCACCTAGGTTACAAACCCTGACATATTCTTTCAAAGATTTCCTTTAATCCTGGGGTGACTCAACTCTGACACCTCAGAGGACCAAACAGAGCTAATTGTCCGTGCTGGGAGGAGGCCCCAGCAGTGAACAAGGCAGGGACCCTGTCTGTTCTGTATCCCCGATGGTCCAGTACCTAACACATAACTGACCCTTAATAAATAGTGGTGAATATTTGATTGCATTAAACATTAAAGTGACATTCTAATAAATATAATATTTTGAGATGCATAAAATCACTTTATAAGTTATAAATTTAATTTCATACGTGCACCTGTGACGTCTTAAATTGCTATCATCTTCTAAAGAAAGGTCTGATATAAAAGAACTTAGCACAGTACCTGGCACAGGATAGGCCCTCACTAAATAATTGTCTTCATACTCTATTTTCTTCCCTGAGAAAAAAGACCCTCCTTTGAATGTATATGAGTAATTCTCCTGCTCTTATCTCATGGGTAATATCTTTCATTGGGTTGGTCTTCACAGTGCCATCAAAAAGCTGGTCTCCTTTCTTCTCCTACCAGAAATGGCAACTGAGAGTTTGAACTTAATCTGTTGTCAGGTTCAGAGGTAGAGGATCCCAAAGTCAAACGCTTACATGAGCCAGGCAGGCAATAAAATAGATCAAGATAGAGTCTACAATGGAGAGGGGTGGGGCCTGTAGTGGATTCAAGAATACATTCCCTATCTAGGCTATCCTAGGTTTTGTGTGTGTGTGTTTTAAGCAATACTGTACTATCAAGTACTGTACAATACAAAAGCCACCTCTACATCCTGTGCTCCTGTCATACTAAAAATCGTTGCAGTTCCCTTGAAAAGTCTTCTCTGGGCCCTTACACAGGCAACGTGCTCTGCTTGTACACACCCCCCCCCCCCCACCTCATACCCCCTTCATGGGCCAGCTCCTATTTGTCCTCCATGATTCATCTCAGCTGCCACCTGCTCCAGGGACCTTCTCTGATTCTCAAGGCGGAGTAGGGGACTCTATATGGTTCTCCTAGACCACTTGCTGGTTTACTCGTATCTATCACCTACTGTACTGTATGTTCCTTGAAGGCAAAGGCTTACCTTGTTGATCACAGTACTTGGCATAGAGTAAGTTTTCAATAAATATCTGTAGAATGAATGAAAGAATGCTTAAATGAATAAATGAGGGTGGCCCCTTTTCTCATTCCACAATCTAATCTCATCCTACCTATAGGCATAAGATAAAGTGAAAAAAGTACAAGGTACACAATGAGTGAATGCTCATTGGTTCACTTGGGAGCACAATTAACACAAGTAGAAAGGGAGTGAGGAAATGTCCCTTGGTAAAGCTGACTTCAGCCCAGAAAGAGCAGAACAACAGGATACGATGTGTTCATACCTGAAGGAAGCCACTATTCATAGTCTAAAACTGTCAGGACTGCTGAAAAACTGCCCAATAATTAGAAGATGCCCTGTGGATCTTGGAATCTAAACACCCATGTGTCTTTGTAAAAGTCATGGCTCCTTCTGGTCATTTCAGTAAAATGTACGTCATTTCTTAGCTGCAATTATTACCCTAATACATCCAGAAGGAGGAGTAGTCCTCCAACATCAGCCTGAAGGGAGCAAACATGTTTGCTTATTACCAATGACTCTACTACTTGTATAGCCTGTTGTCAAAAGAAACAATGAGAAATAATCAGTGCTGTCAACTCCAGCTTCCTATGCAGCAAAGAGGACCTGTTTTGGTTCCAAAATAGTTTATATTAAATGGTCCCAGTTTGGGCTGGGAGAAAGGAAAGGAGGCCATCTAGATCTGGTTCCATCTCTCTGTGTGTCCACCCATTCAGATTTCCGTGCATTGGAATGTCATTCTGGATCTTCTTCATTCTAATGGCTCATGCCGAAATGCAACCCCAAAACTTATTTTTAACAGAGATCAGTTGCCGATGTAATAAACTCCCACTATGCTTGGATAACACTTCATTTCAAATTAAATGGTAAAAGGTGTTTCCGTTTTCAAATCTCCCTAGCTGGGAAACAGAGCCGTATTTTCATCTGTAACTTTTCCTTAAGTCAGAGTGTAACTCCCTTCCCTCTGCTCTGAGTCATGTGAGTCTGGCGTATTTTTCAGTTGACACCGCCAGGAAAACAGAGAGTTACGAAAGCATTTAAGAAAGAAGTTTTTATTCATTTGTTATACCATGAAGTTAACTGGCAGCCTTACTGAGTTGTTCACCTCAGTTTCTGTGATATCTGAGTTAGGAGGTGGCAGGAAGTAGGTAATGGGAGGAAATGATTGTTGCTAGGTCTTGGTCACACCGGGGACTGCTTTTCCCCCAACTTCTACTCCTCATGACACATGACAAATTTATCTGTTTTTGTTTTTTTTTTTTAAACAGACCCCTAGAGAAGATACAGACACAGAGATCCATGGAACAAAATAGAAAGTCCAGAAATAGACTCACGCAAATACAGCCATTTGATCTTTGACAAAGTGTAAACACAGGTCAGTGGAGGAAAGATGTTTTTTCCAACTAATTGGTATTGGAACAATTGGTCATCCATAGGAAAGGAAATAAACCTCGATATGAAGCTCACACCTTATATAAAGATTAACTCAAAATGGATCATAGGTCTAAATGAGAAACAAAATTATAGAGAATTTAGAAGAAACATAGGAGGAACCCTTGTGACCTGGTGTTAGGCAAAGAGTTCTTAGAAAGGACAGCAAACGAATGATCCATAAAAGAAAAAAATTGATAAATTGAACTTCATCAAATTTAAAAACTTTTTTCTCCCAGAGATACTGCCATGATAATGAAGGCACAAGATATGGACTAGGAGAATACATTTGAAAACTACATACACAACAAAGGACTTGTATCCAGAATATATAAAGAACTCTCAAACTCAATAATAAGAAAATAAATGACACAATTAAAAAATGAGTAAGGGACTTCAACAGACACTTCACCAAATAGGACATAAGGATGACAAGCACATGAAAAGATAGTTAATATCATTAGCCATTAAGAAAATACAAATTAAAAACACAATAAGATACCACTACTTACATACTTATTTGAATGGTTAAAATAAAAAAGTACTGACAATACCAAGTGCTGACAAGTATACGGAACAGCTAGAACTCTCATATGTTTCTGACGGGAATGTAAAATGGTAAAGCCACTCTGGAAAATGGTTTGGTAATTTCTTATAAAGTTAAATATATATTTGACCCCTAGCAATCCCACTCATAGGTATATAGCCTGAAGAAATGAAAACTTGATTTACACAAAAATCTCTATGTGAATGTTCACAGCAGTTTTATTTGTGATAGTCAAAATCTGGACACCACTCCAAAGTTCTTCAACAGGTGAATGGGTAAACAAACTGTGGTACATCCATACCATAGAATACTACGCAGCGATGAAAAGGAACAAACTATTGATACACACAACTTGAATGAATCTTGAAGACATTATGCTGAGTGACAGAACCCAGCTTCAAAAGGCTACACACTATGCAGTTCCATTTATTTGGCATTCCCAAAAATGACCAAGCTATAATGGTGGAGAACAGATGAGTGGTTGCCAGGGGTTTTGAGTGAGGTGAGGGTGACTACAAAGGGATAGCATGATGTAGGTTTTTGAGATGGTGGAACTGTTCCATGTCCTGATTTTGGTGAGGTTTTCATGAATCTATATATGCATTAAATTTCATAGAACTTTTCACCAAAAGTAAAGTGTTACCATAGATAATTTTTAAAATAAAGAAACCCAAGATATTGATTATAATGAAAATATAATCAAGTTACCAGGTTTCTCAGAGATAATATATTCTGCGTTACTTTATTGGAAAATATAAGTATTATGTAATCAAATAGTGTCTTTTTTAAAAGACTTTTTAAAGAGCAGTTTAAGTTCACAGAAAAATTGAGAGGAAGGTACAAAGATTTCCCATTTACCCCCTTCCCCTACACACATAGTCTCCCCCATTATCAACATCTGCCACAAGAGTGGTGCATTTGTTGCAGTTGGTGAACCTACATTGTAACATCATTATCATCAAGTCCCTAGTTTACATTACGGCTCACTCTTGGCGTTGCATGTTCTATGAGTTTGGACAAATGTATCCATCATTATAATATCATTATATCAAACAAATTTTTTTGAGGAAGTTTAGCTCTGAGCTAACATCGGCCACCAAGCCTCTTTTTTTTTTTTTTTTTTTTTTTTGCTGAGGAAGACTGGCCCTGAACTAACATCCATGCCCATCTTCCTCTACTTTATACGTGGGACACCTGCCACAGCATGGCTTGACAAGCGGTGCATAGGTCCACACCCAGGATCTGAACTGGTGAACCCCGGGCTGCTGAAGTGGAACATACAAACTTAACTGCTGGGTCACTAGGCCAGGCCCCAAAATATTTTCACCACCCTAAAACTTCTCTGTGTTCTGGCTCTTCATCCCTCCTTCACGCCCACAATCCCACCAACCCCTGGCAACCACTGATCTTTTTTACTGTCTCCATAGTTTTGCCTTTTCAAAATGTCATATATTGGAATCATACAGTATGTAGGCTTTTCAGATTGGCTTCTTTCCCTTAGTAACATGCATTTAAGGTTCCTCCATGTCTTTTCATGGCTTGATAGCTCATTTCTTTTTAGCATTGAATAATATTCCATTGTCTGGATGTAACACAGTTTGTTTATCCATCACCTACTGAAGGACAACTTGGTTGCTTCCAAGTTTTGGCAATTATGAATAAAGCTGCTACAAACATCTGGTTACAGGTTTTTGCGTGGATATAAGGTTTACAACTCCTTTGGGTAAATACCAAGGAGGGCAATTGCTGGATCGTATGGTAAGGGTATGTTGAGTTTTATAAGAAAACACCAAACTGTCTTCCAAAGGGGCCATAGCATTTTGTATTCTCACCAGCAATGATTGAGAGTTCTTGCTGCTCCGTATCCTCTCCAGCATTTGATGTTGTCAGTGTTTTGGATTTTGGCCATTCTCATAGGTGTGTAGTGCTATCTTATTGTTGTTTTAATTTGTATTTCCCTGAGGATGTGTGAGGTACAGCATCTTCTCATATGCTTATTTGCCATCTGTACGGCAGTGGTGAGGTATCTGTTCAGGTCTTTGCCCATTTTCTAATCAGTTTTTTTGTTTTCTTATTGTTGATTTTTAGGAGTTCTTTGTATATTTTGGCTAACAGTCCTTTAGCAGATGTGTCTTTTGCAAATATTTTCTCCCAGTCTGTGGCTTGTGTTCTCATTTGCTTGACATTGTCTTTTGCAGAGCAGAAGGTTTTAGTTTTAACGAAGTCCAGTTTATCCATTAGTTCTTTCATAGATTGTGTCTTTGTTATTGTATCTAAAACGTCATCACTCTACCCAAGGTCATCCAAATTTTCTCTTATGCTATCTTCTAGGAGTTTTACAGTTTTGCACTTTATATTCAGGTCTGTGATCCATTTTGAGTTAGTTTTTGCGAAGAACATAAGAACTATGTCTGATTCATCTTTTTGCATGTGGATGTCCAGTTGTTCCAGCACCATTTGTTGAAGATACTATCTTTATTCCATTGTATTGCCTTTACTCTTTTGTCAAAGATCAATTAAATGTACTTACGGGGGTCTATTTCTGAGCTCTCCATTCTGTTCCATTGGTCTATTTATGTATTCTTTTGTCAATAGCACACTATCTTGATTACTGTAGCTCTATAGTAAGTCTTGAAATCAGGTAGTGTCAGTCTTTCAACTTTGTTCTTCTCCTTCAATATTGTCTTAGCTATTCTAGGAACTTTAGAATCAGTTTTTCAAAATCCACAAATGACTTGCTGGGATTTTGATGGGTTTGTATTTAATCAAGTCGGGAAGAACTGACATCCTGACAATATTGAGTCTTCCTATCCATGAACATAGAATATCTCTCCATTTATTTAGTTCTTTGGTTTTGTTCACCAGGATTTTGTAGTTTTCCTCATATAGATCTTGTACCTAAGTATTTCATTTTTAGGGGTGCTAATGTAAATGGCATTGTGTTTTTAATTTCAAATTCCACTTGCTCATTGCTGATATATAGGAAAATCATTGGCTTTTATATATTAACTTTTTATCCTGCAAACTTGCTATAATTGCTTATTAGATGCAGGAGGTTTTTTGTTGATTCTTTCAGATTTTTTACATAGAGGATCATGTCATCTGAGAACAAAGAGTTTTATTTTTCCTTCCCAATCTGTATATATTTTATTTCTTTTTCTTGCCTTATTGCATTAGCAAGAACTTCCAGTATAATGTTGAAAAGGAGGGGTGGAAGTGGTGACTGGAGACATCCTTGCCTTTCCCTGATCTTAGTGGGAAAGCTTCAAGTTTCTCACCATTAAAGATAACATTAGCTGTAGGTTTTTTGTAGATATTCTTTATCAAGTTGAGGAAGATCCCCTCTATTCCTAGTTTACTGAGAGTTTTTATCATGAATGGGTGTTGAATTTTGTCAAATGCTTTTTCTGCTTCTATTGATATAATTACGTGGTTGTTCTTTTTTAGCATCTTGATGTGATAAATTACAGTAACTGTGTTTTGAATGTTGAATCAGCCTCGCATTCCTAGGATACTTGGTCTTGGTGTATAATTCTTTCTAAGCATTGTGAGATTTGATTCGCTAATATTTTGTTGAGGGTTTTTGCATCTATATTCATAAGAGATATTGCCCTTTAGTTTTCTTTTCTTGTAATGTCTTTGTCTGGTTTGGGTATTTGGGTAGTGCTGGCCTCATAGAATGAGTTAGGAAGTATTCCCCCTGCTTCTATTCTCTGAAAGAGATTGTAGAGTTGGTACAACTTCTTCCTTAAATGTTCAATTGAAAATTTACCACTGAGGGGCCAGCCTGATGGCACAGCAGTTAAGTTCACACATTCTGCTTCGGTGGCCCTGGGTTCATCAGTTTGGATCCTGGGTGCGGACATGGCACCAGTTGGCAAGCCATGCTGTAGCAGACGTCTCACATATAAAGTAGAGGAAGATAGGCACGGATGTTAGCTCAGGGCCAGTCTTCCTCAGCAAAAAGAAGAGGATTGGCAGCAGATGTTAGCTCAGGGCTAATCTTCCTCAAAAAAAAAAAAGAAAAGAAAAGAAAAGTTCCCAGTGAACCCATCTGGGCCTAGTGCTTTCTGTTTTGGAAGGTTATTAATTATTGATTCAACTTTTTAAATAGATATAGTCCTATTCAGATTGTCTATTTCTTCTTGTGTGAGTTTTGGCAAATTGTGTCTTTTAAGAATGTGTCCATTTCATCTAGGTGATCAAATTTGTGGGCATAGATTGTTCACAGTGTTCCTTTATTATTATTTTAATATCCATAGGACCTGTAGCAATATCCTGTCTTTCATTTCCGATACTAGTAATTTGTGTCCTCTCTCTTTTTTTTTAGTTAGCTTGGCTGGAGGCTTATCAATTTTATTGATCTTTTCAAAGAACCAGTTTTGGTTTTGTTAATTTTCTCTGTTGATTCCCTGTCTTCAATTTCATTGATTTCTGCTCTAATTCTTATTATTTCTTTTCTTCTGCTTACTTTGGATTTAATTTGATCTTCTTTTCTTGTTTCTTAAGGTGGAAACTTAGATGATGGATTTTAGATCTTTTTTCTTTTCTAATGTATGCATTCAATGCTATAAATTTCCTTCTAAACACTGCTTTCACAAATTTCATGAATTTTGATGTTTTGTTTTACTTTTCATTTAGTTCAAAATATTTTTAAATTTCTCTTGAGATTTCTTCTTTGACCCATGTATTATTTAGAAGTGTGTTGTTTAATCTCTATGTAGTTTGGGATTTTTCCAGTTATCTTTCTGTTACTAATTTTGAGTTTAATTCCACTGTGGTCTGACAGCAGATATTATATGATTTATATTATTTTAAATTTGTTAAAGTGTGTTTTATGGCCCAGAATGTGGTCTATCTTGGTGAATGTTCTGTGTGAGCTTAAGAAGAATGTGTATTCTACTGTTTTTGGATGAAGTAATCTATAGATATCAATTATATACAGTATTGATGGTGTTGTTGAGTTCAACTATGGTCCTTACTGATTTTCTGCTCACTGGATCTGTCCATTTCTGATAGAGAGGAATTGATGTTTACAGCTATGATAGTGGATTCATCTATTTCTCCTTGCAATTCTATTAGTTTTTGCCTCACATAGTTTGACTCTCTGTTGTTAGGTACATACATGTTAAGGATTGTTATGTCTTCTTGAAGAATCGATTCCTTTATCCTTATGTTATATCCTTCTTCATCCCTGATAACTTTCCTTGCTTTGAAGTCTGCTCTGTCTGAAATGAATATAGTTACTCCTGTTTTCTTTTGATTGGTGTTGGCATGGTATATTTTTCTCCATCCATTTACTTTTGTGTGTGTGTGTGTGTGTGTGTGAGGAAGATTTGCCCTGAGCTAACATCTGTTGCCAATCTTCCTCTTTTTGCTTGAGGAAGATTGTCGCTGAGCTAACATCTTTTGCCAGTCTTCCTCTATTTTACGTGGGATGCTGCCACAGCGTGGCTTGACAAGCGGTGCTAGGTCTATGCCTGGGATCTGAACCTGCAAACCCCGGGCCGCCGATGCAGAGAAGATGAACTTAACCACTATGCCACAGGGCTGGCCCCTCTGTCCATTTACTTTCAATCTTTATATTTAAAGTATGTTTCTTAGAGACAATATATAGTTGGGTCTTGTTTCTTGATCCACTCTGACAATCTCTGTCTTTTAATTGGTGAATTTAGACCATTGACATTCAAAGTGATTATTGATATAGTTGGATTCATATCTACCATATTTGTTATGGTTTTCTCTTTGTTGCCATTGCTCTTTGTTTTTATTTTTATCTTCTATTCTTTTTCTGCCTTTTGTGGTTTTAATTGAGTATTTTCACATGATTCCATTTTCCCTCCTTTCTTAGCATATCAGTTAAACTTATTTTTAAATTTTTTTAGTGGTTGCCCTAGTGTTTGTAATGTACATTTACAACTAATCCAAGTCTACTTTCAAATAGAGTGATACCACTTCACGGGGGGTGTGAGTCCCTTATAATAACAAAATAAGCTTAATTCCTTCCTCCTCTCCCCTCCCACCACTTGTATCATGCTATCATTCATTTCACATATATATAAGCATACATAAGTATATATGTCTAATACACATTAGCATACATAGTTGAATACATTATTGCTATTATTATTCTGAACAAACTTTTCTGTCAGATGAATTAAGAATAAGAAAAAGAAAAGTTTTTATTTTATCTTCACTATTTCTTCTTCAATGCTCTTGTTTCCTTTATGTAGATCTGAGTTTCTAACCCACATTATTTTCCTCTCTAAAGCACTTATTTTAACATTTCTTGCAAGGCAAACCTACTGGCAACGTATTCTCTCAATTTTTGTTTGTCTGAGATAGTCTTTCTTTCTCCTTCACTTTTGAAGGATAATTTCACAGGGTACAGAATACTATGTTGGTAGTTTTTATTCTCTCAACACTTTAAATATTTCACTCCACCCTTTTCTTGCTTGCATCATTTCTGAGAAGCTGGATATAATTCTTATCTTTGTTCCTCTACAGGTAGGTGTGTTTTTCCTTCTTTCAGGATTTTTTAAATCTTTGATAGTCTGTAATTTGAATATGATATGCCTAGGTTTAGTTTTTTTGGCATTTATTCTGGTTGGTGTTCTCTGAGCTTCCTGGATCTACGGTGTGGTACTACAATTTATTTGGGAAAATTCTGTGATTATTGTTTCAAATATTTCTTTTGTTTCTTTCTCTGTTTCTTCTCCTTCTGGTATGCTCATTACATATATGTTACACCTTTTGTAGTTGTCCCACAGTCCTTAGATATTTTGTTCTGTTTCTTACAATTTTGTTCTCTTTGCTTCTCAGTTTGGAAGGTTTCTGGTGAGATAGCCTCTAGCTCAGAGATTCTTTCCTCGGCCGTGTCCAGTCTGCTAATAAGCCCATCAAAGGCATTCTTCATTTATCTTCCAGTGGTTTTTATTTCTACTATTTCTTTTTGGTTCTTAGGATTTCCATCTCTCTGCTTACATTGCCCATCTGTTCTTGTATGCTGCTACTTTACCCACGAGAGCCCTTAGCATGTTAATCGTAGTTGTTTTAAAATACATAGCTGATAATTCCAACATGACTGCCATGTCTAATTCAAATTGTGTTTTTTGCCTTTTCACATGCCTTGCAATTTTTTCTTGATAGTCAGACATAATGTGCTGGGTAAAAGGAACTGCTGTGAATAAACCTTTAGTAATGTGGTCATGAGGCATGGGGGAAGGGAAACATCCTATAGTCCTATGACTAGGGTTCAGTCTTGAGTGAGCCTATGCCTCTGGACTGTGAACTTCACTATGGTTTCTCTGGTTTTTCCTCCCACCTGAGGTGGGAAAGGTTGGCTAGAGTGAGCTGGCAATGGCTATTCTCCTTCTCCTCCAGGGAAGACTAGAGCTGGCTGGAGTTGGACATTTCCCTTCTCCCAGATTAGTTAGGCTCTGGCAATACCCCAGCAGGTTAGGTTTTGGTTAACAAGTTTCTGCTGAGGACAGGCCTTGTTAAAAAGAACAGATTGCTCTGGTGTATTTAAAAATGGTTCCTTTCCCCGCCTCTGCAGGAAGCACAAGGACTTTGTTTTTTTTTCCTGATATTTACCGTGAGGATCTGGTAGAGAACCTGGAGGTAAATCTCACAAAAGTGTAGAGGACCCCTGTGACTGGGTCCCTGGAGTTTTTAACTCTTCAGAGTTGTCTGCACCGAGCCTCCAGCAATTCATCCATTATAGTTCTGGTTTTCCTACCCTGGTGCTGGTTCCCATGATGGGTCTATTTCCACTTCTCTGCTCTGGTGGGTTGTGACTTCCTGTATTCGCCTGTCTGTATCTTCAATCTGTGGGGTAGTGGTCTGCCCTGTGTCATCTCCTCTCTTATGAATCTAATGAGAGTTGTTGATTTTCCAGTTTGTTCAGCGTTTTACTTGTTGTTCAGATGGAGTGGCAACTTCCAAGCTCCTTACACGTGCAACTAGAGACCAGAAAACCAATAGGGTCTGTTTTGAATTCTCATTGTTAGATCTCAAATATTGCTAATTATTAAAATGCTAATAATAATTTTAAACTTTAAAATCAAACAGCTAACAAGTCAGATTTAAATAATTAAATATAAGTGAAAGATCAAGAGGGTCATTCTAGATATGCAAATGTTCCACTAAAGCCTTGGAGAATAGCCTTCATGAATGATACATTTTAATAAACAGATATCCTGGAAATTTTTAAGAGTATGCAGCAGAAAGGAGGAGGGGGGAGAAAAAAACTACACCATGAAGCTAACAGTTGTTATTTTTGGATGGTGGAATGATTGTGGGGTTATGTTCTTTTTGTGAATTTGTTTTTATACATTTTCTACAATAAGTATATGCTATTTTTAACCAGAAAAAGGTGTAAAGGCTACAAATGCTATCTAAAATAAAATAAAATGAACTCATTTCTTGATGCTTCTTTTGTATTTGCTTTCCAGTTTTGCCAACATTATTCTGCCTAATTAGAAACAGATCCAATCTTACAACACAAATGTTCGAAAGCAGGAAAATATTATTAGCACAACTGTAAAGTATGTTTCTGTGTTGGGTTTCTTTGTTAAGATGTATCATGCTGAGGCAGGAAATATATAAACAGAAAAAGAAACAAAAATATATGTAGGTCAGAGGCAGTCAGAGAACATTCATAAATCATTTCATGGTACACGTCTATCTTTTCAAGGTAGCTACACAATTTCAAGGGCAAATGTTTAACAGAAATATTTGAAACTACATTGGGAAATTTTAAAAGAATCTTCAGACTATACAACCAAACTCATTGCCCTCCTGCATGGTACAAGTCCTGTGCTGGATCAAAAATGAAAAGATCTATTGATTCCATATTCCTCCCTTAGATAAAGTTAGAGAGTCAAGGCCAAGGTATAAATAGGGGTCTCGTCAGCCCTGCACTGACCCCGCTGGGCCGGCCCAGAGAGGCATTGATGCCAGGAAGCCTGGGAGGGAAGGCTGAGGGCACACCCAGGAGGTGAGTGCTGAGAGAGCGAGCAGGGAGGGGCGTCCTACGGGCTGGGCACAGGCCCGGAGACACAGCCAGAGCCTGTGGTCAGAGCAGTCCACCTGAAGGACACCAGACTAGTTTGGAGAGGTTACACGAGGTGTTGAATTCAAGGCTAAGGTATTTTTATTTTTCCTTGTAGGCTCCTGGGGTGAGTGATCTTAAAATGACCATTGGATCATGTCACTCTCCTGCTTAAAACTCTTAAACGGAATTGTGTTGTTAGGATAAGTTCCAAAGTCTTTTCCTGTGCCTCCATGACCTGTGTGACCTGATTCCTGCTTACTTTTCAACTCTCATCTCCCACTACTCTTCTCCCCCATTCCTATCAAGTTTTAGCCCCAATAACCTTTTTTTAAAAAAATTTTTCTAAAAGCACCAAGCTAGAAAGGATGGTTTATTTGATAACTGTTACTCTAAAAACTGGCTCTTCATCCTGACAAAAATTAAGCTTTCTTCACCATATCTCACACCATATTTTTAATGTAAAATAAATTCAATTTTTTAAATCTTGAAGTAAATCGTAAGAGAATATATGTATACTCTAGGGATTGGGAAGAAATTTTCAATCAATAAAACCAGAAGCTAAATAAGAAAAGATAGATATATTTGACAACACAAACATTAAAACTGATTATGTGAATAAAAGACACCATAAAAAACTGAAAAGTAAACAATGGTTTGTGATAAAATATTTACCAGGTAAATGAAGAGAAAAGGTCACTATACGTGTCAATAAAGCGCTCTGACAAATAACAAGAAAAAGACAAATATCCCAATTGAAAATATAGGCAAAGGAACCTCTCTCTGTCTCTCTCTTTCTGTCTCTCTGACACACACACCCCAGATCAAAATGACCAATAATACAGGAAAGATGCCAGTTCACCTTCCCTTGTGGCACAGGAAAGACAAACTAAAGTCACAGAGAAGTAACATCACTTGTCACCTATCTGACTGGAAAATGTTAAAAAGAGTAGGAAATTCTGTTGCTGGCAAGGGTTTGGGGGAAATGGTACTTCTGAAACATTGCCAGGGGAAGTGTGAATCATTATTAGCCTTTTGGAAAGTAATCTGGCAACATCTATCAAAATTTTAAAAATATATCCCAGTAATCCCACCCTTGGGTACCAACCCAAAGAAATAAATAATCATATATAAGGATATCAGATACAAGCAATAGTGATGACACCATCAATAATAATAGCTAACATATATTAAACATATTTTATATGTCACATACTGTTCTAAATAGTTTACAAATATTAAGCCACTTTATGTATGTGACAACCCAATGAGATAAGTACTATTATTATTTTCATTTTTACAAATGAGCTAGAAAATATATGTACAAGGATGTTTCTGACAGCATTATTTATAATGGAGACAAAGGGACTGCCTATCAGTGGTGGAAGGGTTGAATAAAATGTGGTCATCCACATCCTACAACAGTGTACAATTGCTTAAAAGAATGATTTGGATTAGTGATTCTCAATCCTGATGACACATAGAATTACCTGGGGAGGTTCTGTAAAACCCAGATGGGTGGGCCCCACCCAAAACCAATTAAAAATGAGGGGTGTGTTAGGGTGCGAGATATTGAGTTAGATATTTGGCAGTTAACCTGGAGGGATGACCACAGCAAATTGTTAAAGATGCCAAGAAGGGTACATACTATAATGCCATTTTTTAAAACAATGATGTACTAAACCTCAATATGTGAGTGTGTATATGTACTATTCATATACTAGATAGTAAATAGTATATAGAGATAGATACACTACTATATATATATACAATATATAACATATATACTATATATTTTTACATATAATAACATGGAGAAAGCACGGAAAAATACACACACATGGTTGTTATTAGCTAAGAAATGGTGTACAAATGGCTCAGAAGTGGAGGACAAAGAAAGAGGAGACAGAGAGAGGATGGGAAGAAACTAAAAGAAAAAAAAGAGGCTTAAAGTTGTATATAATCTCGTGATAGTTATTGCAAGGAAGTGAGATTTCAGATAATTTTGCTATACTTTCCTGTGAAAAAAGCATTTTCTATAAACATGCATCATTTATAAAATCAGAAAAAACTTTCACATTATCTTTTTTTTTAAAGCCACGTTTTGCTTATGGCTTTAGCACGCACCATGGCCTTTGCGGAAACAACATTCCTCTGATTCTTTGCCTGAGTAATCCTTCCTTATCCTTGAGGCTCAGCTTACTTGTCAGTTCCTCAGAGTTCCTTTGAGATGGATCAGAATCAGTTCTCTTCATCCCACTGGATCCTGTCCCACTGTCCTTTGCTTTCAGAGCACTTATCACAGTTTGAAATCATCTGTGTGGCTGTAGGACCAAGGTCTGTCTTCCTCGCTGGAGCAGAAGCCACAAGAGGTCAGGGACAAGGTTTGTTTGACTCACCAATGAATTCCAAGTGCCTTTCCCAGTGCTGGGCACATAGAGATCTCAAGAAAAGCTCGGTAACTGCTTGAATCATTTCTCTGCGTTAACAGCTTTCCACATGTTCCTATCTGTGCTTAAATGAGATTTTGTGCTCTCTGATATCAGGGATTATGTCTTACACCTCTCATTACTCTCTTGCATGTTCAACAGATCTCTGACTGATTTGATATGTTGATAACCCTTGGTTTCCCCGGGAACATTTGCATTCTCTCTTACATCATGCCCACTGCTGCTGTCACCTTCCACTGCACTCTGGAAGAAAGAAAAATGGGTCAAATGTCCCAACCTTTCCAGAAGTTTCAGTTCTTTGGACTGCACTTCAGCTCTTTTGATGATACTTAGATGGGTCATAGTTGTTGAGTAAATTACAGGTCCTTTTGTGGGCTTCCCCCACCTCTGTCCTCCACTGGTGGAGGGGGGATGGTTTACTGGCCCCTCCTGTTATGAACTGAATTATGTCCCCGCTAAATTCATATGTTGAGTTCCTAACACCCAATACCTTAGAAAGTGACTATATTTGTTTTCAGGGCCTTTTAAGAGGTAATGAAGTTAAAATAAGGCCATTTGAGTGGGGCCCTAATCCAATCCTACTCCTTACAAGAAGAGGAAGAGACACCAAGAAGGTGTAGGCACAGAGGAAAGACCATGTGAGAACATAGCAAGAAAGTGGCCATCTGCAAGCCTGAGAGAGAGGCCTCAGAAGAAACCAACCCTGCTGACACCTTGGTCTTGGACTTCTAGCCTTCAGAATGTGAGAAACTACATTTCATTGTCCAAGCCACTCAGCCTGTGGGGTTTGTCATGGCAGCCCTAGCAGACTAAGACACCTCTGTTGAAGAACTCACTTGGATTTCCCAGAGCTAGACAGAGAGACATCTTAGTGGCTCCACTCTTTGTTGCACTCGCTACCATCAGTCAACCAGTTGCCCCAGGAAGGGGAACAACCTTTCAGCTGGCATCTTCTGAAGGGTGAGTTTCTTGCTTTTCCTGGACATGCTTCTGCTACTCCTCCCACCTCCACCAGAAGCTGGGGCAGCTTTGTCTTTCGTCTTTACTCAGGAGTTCCAACCCTAGGGCCATAGGAAGCTGACTATTCCACCACTCCACCTCCCCCTCTACGATTTTTGCTCAGGAGGTCTAGCAGGTACTTTTCAAATGAGTCTCCTGAGGATGAGTCTTTTTTTTTTTTTCTGCTTTATCTCCCCAAAACCCCCCTGTACACAGTTATACATCTTAGTTGCAGGTCCTTCTAGTTGTGGGATGTGGGACGCCGCATCAACGTGGCCTGATGAATGGCGCCATGTCCGCACCCAGGATCCGAATCCTGGGCCGCCGCAGTGGAGTGCGTGAACTTAACCACTCAGCCATGGAGCCAGCCCCTGAGGATCAGTCTTGATGACACAAAGTTCTCAATTTAGCCATGCAAATTAGGAATCTGCTAAAGTAAAAGCTTTCTTCTGAGCTTTTCCTCAGGACTTCAGGAAACCAAGAAAGCCCACAAAAGCTGCATTAGAGATAATATCCTGTCCTTCCTCTGAGAATGGTAAAACCTCTCAAAGTGCACGCTGGAGGCATCTCACCAAAACGAACACTGAGACCCCACTGCTCTGTTTTACTACAATTGTGCGGAAACCACAATATTTGTTCTTGAAACATGATTAAGAAAACAAAATGCCAAGGAAAACATGGCTTTTTACCATTGGTCTATGGCAGTTTATCATCTACTACCAATGTTTAGAAAATAAAATTCAGCCTTTTGGGCAGGCGCCCCTTCAATAAAAGTGGTCAAGGTCAAGCCGTCCAGACAAAACAACAATAACAAGAAAGAATAGAAAATAAGTGAATGAAGTTTTATACCTAAACATCAATGAGACTTTATTATTAAACATTTCCTAACAAAACAAAACAAACCTTAGTGGAACACAGTGCCAAATGACAGGTACCAATTGAAATGTCTTTTACATTTGGCTTTAATTTCTAAACTCATCAGATAAACACCGAAATTTTTTTGCTACCCAGTCTCTGCCTCAGTATCTAAGCCTCCTTGGGGTCATGGGAAAATGGAGTAAAGATAGCGACAAGTGTGATTTGCAGAACTGTAGGATACTTTTACTGTCCTCATTTTGCACAATAGCATCAGGAAAGGCAACATGATTTTTCAACCCTATTCAGAGGAAGTATAGAACAAAGCACTATTAACAAAGGACATGCAGCTTAAGTCCCCTTCTTCCACAGTCATGCCTATCACAGCCACTTCCCGATTCATTCTCTCTCATCACCATGACAACCCCTATCAGCCATAAACTGCCAGAACGCTATCAACCAAGAAGTTAACACTAAGCCTTCATTCCCAGCTCATGTGGCTTTATCTCAAATAATCATCTTGTTTCTAGCTAAATTCTTGCCATATTACAACATGGAGTAGCCAGTCATTAGTACTGGAGTGATCCAAGTGCTCCTGGACTTTTGGCACCAAGGACTGCTTAGATTCCGGTTTCGTCTTCAATATTACATAAAACCTAGGCCTCCCAGCTTAGTCTAACTATACCTCAATCATTAAATGTGGCTAAAATGATCTAAAATAAAAGACAATATTGAATGACACTGGGAAGAAAATTAATCACACAAAGGTCCTATCAAAAAGGAAATGAAAGAAATGGCATACAGGCCAACCACGTCTGCAGTACATTAGCTTGGGTGCCCAGTACAACTCAACACAACTTCTTTTGATTAACTACCTTAGAGGCTTCCTAAGCCAAAATATCTTAATATTTCATGTTAATCGAGATGACCCAGTTAAAGATGTAAGAAGCCATTGCTGTAATTACAAGGGAATTGCTGTTAGTGCTGTTGAGTCGATTCTTACTCCTAGCAACTCTGTGTACAGCAGAGTGGAACCCTGCCCGGTCTTTTTGCGCCATCCTCTCACCTTCCAGCGCTGTATCAGACAATGCTCCGCTGCTATTCATAGAGTTTTCATGGCACATTTTTAGGGGAGTGGGTAGCCATTTCCTTCTTCCTAGTCTATCTTAATCTGGAAGCTCTGATGAAATCTGTCCACCATGGGTGACCCTGCTGGTATTTGAAATGCTGCTGGCACAGCTTTCAGCATCACAGCAACCACAGTATGACAACCGACCGACAGGTGGTATGGTTCTCTGACCGGGAAACAAACCCGGGCCGCAGTGCTGAGAGTGCCAAATTTTAACCACTAGACTACTAGGGCTGGCTAACAAGAGAATTATAATAGCTTTTATTCACAGGCTGGGAACATAGTAATTATGCTTCATATAGTTTACAATCCTCAATTGGCTAAGAGCCAACTACTCCCAGAAAGGCTGCTATGTAAGGTTGATGAAAGAACACATAACTGACAAATCTGTCTGCCATTTGTAGGCCTATTAATAACTTGGTTTTAATCTCTTGATAAGTGGATTTTGCATTTTCTACTTTAAAGCCTTAAGTAAAGTCTCTCAGGATAGCTGTGCACATTTAAGTTAAGCTGTAGAACATTGATAACACTTTTCTTTATGTTAAACATGGCACCACACTGAAGAGTTGCAAACTCATGGAAGAGAAGCAAAAAGGGCCCATTTTAATGATGAGAAAGACATAGACACTTGATTGCAATACAGAGTGATAATAAGTACAATGGTAATAATTATGAGCAAGACCATTGATGGTGCTAAAGCAAATGAAATCAACATTGCCCGACAGGTTAAGGAAAACCTCCTAGAGAAGGAACATTTCGACTGAGTCTCAAAAGGTGAAAAGGATGCATGCGGGCATTTAGGAAGGGCAGGGTGCTCAGGAAAAGAAAGTAGCTGGTTGAAAGGCATGCAAGCAAGTCATGGCAGTGAAAATGGCAGAGCAAAGATCTTCCAAAATTCTCTCCTCCATAAAAATAATGAGAAAACTGGCAAAAATGGATAGAATCAACTTTTTCCAGAAATCAGGAAATTAACCAAAGGCTTGCAGCAATCCAGGGAGTATTTATTCAAGAAAACCAGCTGAATCTCAGTCAGAAGAGCAAGCTTTGTGGTGTTTCAACCTTTCCCATATTTCACTCTCCAGCTTCACAGTAGCCTTGAAAATCAACAGCCCACACTCACAGTGAAAACCAGCAGCTTGGCAGTCACCCGAGGAAGCAGAACAGGGTTGGAGCTCCTCCAAAGCTGCCTTCTCAGAGAATTATTTGATCCAGCCAGTAGACCCCTGGGAAACCTCACCTGCTGTCTATATGTGACCTGACTCAGAGCTCCCCCAGTACAGACTTTTCCCTAATGGCATTTGTCAAAACAATTACAGTCAATTGTTTAACTTCATGGCTGGCTGAAGAGGTAGATAATTGTTGGGGTAAACAGTAAACCAGCCAAAAAGCTTAAGACTAAGAGGTGGCAAATGAGACGTTCATAGGGGCTTTGGAAGCTCCTATATATTTCTAAGACTCTAGAAGGCTATCCCCATGTGTAGGGTTATGCACATTCCCAGTGCTGTACACATACTCAGGAAAGACCTGAGAAGGCCCTAAGCTGTCACAGCTGGCTGACTTAAGGCTCTGCACATGCAGGAAGTGAATGCTAAGGCAGAACTGTAAACTGTCTAGCAGTTTGTTGAAGGCATGCCCCAACACAAAACAGAGTCTCTTGGCAAAGGCTGGGAAGCATATTGGTTCCAAGTGGTTAAGAAAATCTCTGTCCAGTCATTAGCTGACCACTAAGCTAAAGAAGCAGAGACTTCAGTGGCCACACACAACAGAGAACATAAACTACAGAATTAGTTCAGAAAAGTCACTAAGAAAGCAACAATAATTATAACAAAAAGAAAGAACAACAAACCCTGGGGAGGGGAGGAATCTCATTTCCACAGTTGCCATGTTACATATTTAAGCTGTCTAGTTCTCAACAAAAAAATCATGAGACATGTAAAGAAACAAGCAATGATGGCACATACACAAGAAAAAAAGCAATCAATAGAAACTGTCCCTGAGGAAACCCAGACACTAGATGTTTTATACAAAGACTTGAAATCAGTTATCTTAAATATATTCAAAGAACTAAAGGAAAGTATGAGAACAACGTCCTATCAAATAGAGAATATCAATAAAGAAAAAGAAATTATAAAAAGGAACCAAATAGGGGCTGGCCCCGTGGCCAAGTGGTTAAGTTCGTGCGCTCCGCTGCAGGCGGCCCAGTGTTTCATTGGTTCGAATTCTGGGTGTGGACATGGCATTGTTCATCAAACCATGCTGAGGCAGCATCCCACATACCACAACTAGAAGGACCTACAACGAAGAATATACAACTATGCACCAGGGGGCTTTGGGGAGAAGAAGGAAAAAAATAAAATCTTTAAAAAAAAAAAAAAGGAACCAAATAGAAATTCTGGGGTTGAAATGTATAATAACTAAAAAGAAAAATCCACTACAGGGGATTAATATCAGATCTGTGCAGGAAAAAGAAAAAATCAGCAAACTTAAAGATAGGTCAATTGAGATCATCCAGTCTGATGAACGGAAAGAAAAAAACAATGAGAAAAAATTAGCAGAGCCTCAGAGACATGTGGGACACAGTCAAGTATACCAATAATTGCATTACAGGATTCCTAGAAGAAGAAGAGAGAGAGAAAAAGGGGCAGAAAGAACATTTGTAAAATTCCTAAATTTGATGAAAAACATTATTCTATACATCCAAGAAGCTCAATAAACTTCAGTAGGAAAAACTCAAGGAGATTCACACCTAGATATATCATAATCAAACTGCTGAAGAACTAAGACAAAGAGAGAATCTTGAAAGCCTCAAAAGAGAAGGGACTCATCACGTACAAGGAATTCTCAATAAGATTCACAGTTGACTTCTTATCAGAAGCCATGGAGGCCAGGGAGCAGGGGGATGACATTTTCTTTATTGCAGTGGTCTGAAACTGAGCCCACAATATCTCCGAGGTATGGCCGCACAAAGTGCTGAAAGGAAAAGCAACTGTCAACCAAGAATTCTATATCAAGCAATGCTATCCTTCAAATACGAAGAAATTAAGATATTCACAGATAATCAAAAACTGATAGAATTTATCACTAGCAGACTGACCCTACAAGGAATATTTAAAGGAGTTCTTCAAGCTAAAATGAAAGGACACTAGACAGTAGCTTGAATACACATAAAAAAAGAAGGAACAACAGTAAAGGTAACTAAACAGGTAAATATAAAAGAGTATAAGTGTGTATTTTTGTTTCTAACTCTTTTTTCTCCTATCTGATTTAGAAGATAACTTGATAAAGCAATAATTATAAATCTGTGTTGACGGTGACACAGCATAAAGATGTAATTTGTATGACAATAACAGCACAAAAGAGGGGGGTTAAGGAATAGAACCATATAGGAGAAAAGTTTTTGAATATTATTCAAGTTAAGTTGGCATCAATCTGAATTAGATTGGTATGAGTTAATATGTTAATTGTAATCCTCAGGGCAACCACTAAGAAAATGTCAAAAATATATAGGAAAGGAAATGACAAAGAAATTAAAAAGGTATACTAGAAAATATCTATCTAACAAAAAAGAAGGCAGTAATGGAGGAACACAGGAACAAAAAGAACATAAGATATGTAGAAAACAGATAGCAAAATGGCAAATGTAAATCCTAATTTATCAGTAATTACATCAAAAGTAAATGGATCAAGCACTCTAATTAAAAAAACAGAGATTTTCAGAATAAATTCTTTAAAAACCATGATCCAACTCTATGCTGTTTATAAGAGACACATTTTAGATTCAAAAGCATAAATGGGTTGAAAGTAAAAGGATGGAAAAAGAAACAATAACCAAAAGAGAGCTGGAGTGATATCAGACAATATTGCCAATATCAGGCAAAATACACTTTAAGATAAAAATTGTTACCAAAGACAAAAAAGGATATTTTAAAATAATAAAAGGCTCAATTCATTAAGAAGATATAACAATGTAAGCATATACACACACCTAACAACAAAAACTCAATCTAAATGAAGCAATAACTGACAGAATTCAGGGGGAAAATAGACAATTCAACAATAATAATTGAAAATCCAATACCCCACTTTTAATAATGGCTAGAACAACTAGACATAAGATCAGCAAGGAAACAGAAGACTTGATCAACACTGTAACCACGCAGACTAGCAGACGTCTACAGAACACTCACCTAACCACAGCACAACACATTCTTCTCAAGTGCGCCTGGAACATTCCCTAGGAGAGACCATAGGCATGACCATACAACAAACCTCAATAATTTTAAAAGGACAGAAGTCATGCAAAGTATGTTCTCCAATCACAATAGAATGAAGTTAGAAATCCGTAACGGTAAAACATTTGGGAAAGTCACAAATATGCACAAATTAAGCAATACTTTCCTAAATAACAAACAGGCTAAAATTGAAATCACAAGGAAAATTAGAAAATACTTT
Source organism: Equus caballus (assembly GCF_041296265.1). NCBI lineage: Eukaryota > Metazoa > Chordata > Mammalia > Perissodactyla > Equidae > Equus > Equus caballus. The sequence goes on from NC_091688.1 coordinate 58,232,825, forward strand.
GAAATGAATGAAAATGAAAACACAAGATACCCACACTTAGGGATGCAGATGAAACAGTGGTTAGAGGGAAATTTATAGCTCTAAATGCATATTTAAAAACAAAGAAAGGTCTCGAGTAAATAACTTAAACTTCCACCTAAAGAAATCAGAAAAAGAACAGGTGCTTCACCTCTCCCAGTTCTCAGTTGCTGGGCACCAGTCTCAGAAGCTATGGCATTGGAAGTCCCTAGATGAGACGAAGCCCAGCCAGACAGTGATCCTGCTAGAGCTGGGAGAATACATGAGTAAGAACCCCGAGATAGCCACATTGACCATCTGGGATGGCAGCCAAGACAGACAGAAAATTAAACTCAGCAAAGCAGGCCCTGGTTCAGAGACTTCACCAAGCCTAGAGGAGACAAATTTCCCCTGCCAGAAGAGACTGCAGCCCCAGCTCTGTCCCCACTCCCAGCAGGTCCTGGGACACTGAATCAGTCAGCTAAACTTTATCAACCATCTACCAAAGTCAACATCCAGGGAGTAAGTTCTAATAGCATCCAGATGAGGGGATCCAATAAGAATCCAACAAATTTGCTGGCAAGCGTCAGGACTGGATTTGTCTTTTTGCTTCACGAATCAGTTAATAATTAACACGGGCTTGTGAAAATATTATATAACCTAAATACACAGAGGAAAAGCATCATTCAAGACGTGGGGCATGAGGATATTTATGAAAGGATTTACCATAAGAAAGAAGACTTAGGCAGTTTCTGCTTTCATGGTGCATATAAAATTCAAGAAAACATGGAATTGATTAAATAAAATGTGAACAACGACACTCTAAGGCAACAGACAAAGAGGTATCTGGCTGAACAGAATTAAAGAAGGAGAGTGTGAAAAATAATACTCAAAAATGAATTTAAAATAGAGTTAAAAACAGAAAGAGAAGAATCTGAATCACTAAAAGTCAAGTCAATCATGTGAACATATTTGAGCAGTCTCCTCTAATGCAAAGGAAAAGGACAAAAATATTACAATGATGAGAAAGTGATAGACACGAAGAAAAGAAAATGGACACCCAACACATGGAAAATCTGTGCACCTTGAGAAGAAATCAGAATAAACAGAACAGGATCAATAATTAAACAAAAAATAGAAGAAAGCTTTCCTTCCACGAAAAAAGACCTGAATCCAGAGAATGAAGGACTCACAGGCTCCATGCAACAGAAATGAAGAGACAAGATTAGTTAGACATGTCCAAGCAAATCTTTACAATTTATTTATTTATTTATTTACTTACTTAATTTTTTTTTAGACTGGCACCTGAGCTAACAACCATGCCAATCTTTTTTTTTTTTTCTGCTTTTTCTCCCCAAATCCCCCCAATACATAGTTGTATATTTAGTTGTGCGTCCCTTCCAGCCGTGGCATGTGGGACACCGCCCCAGCATGGCCTAACGAGCAATGCCATGTCCACACCCAGGATCCGAATTGGCAAAACCCTGGGCTGCCAAAGTGGAGTGCTCGAACTTAACCCCTCGGCCACAGGGCTGGCCCCACACATCTTTACAGTTTAAATGATAAACAAAGAATTCTACCAACATCCAGGATGGGAAAAAATAACCTAAAAAGGAGCAAAAAATGGAGTGACTTCAGATTATTCTACTGCAATAAATGACAGACTGACTTCAAGCAAGTTGACAAAGTTTGGGGAGAAAATGTTCTTATTCATCATGAAGACAGCAAAAAAATTCTCAGCTATATTAGAATTTAGAAAGCATACAACTGGATAGCCATCCTGAAAAATTTATTGAAAATCATGTAGGGGCAATTGGATTTCCACATGTAAAAGATTTAAGTTGGACCCCTACTTTACACAGTATGCAAAAATTAACTCAAAATGGATAAATTACCTAAATGGAAACACTAAAACCAGAACACTCTTAGCAAAAAACATAGGGGAAAATCTTCATGACATTGGATTTGGCAATGATTTCTTGAATACGACATCAAAAGTATAGGTGACAAAAGAAAAAATAGATCAGTTGGACTATATCAAAATTTAAAAATTTTGCATCAAAGGACATTATCAAGAAAATGAAAAGACAACCTACAGAATGGGATAAAATATTTGCAAATCATATATCTGGTAAGGAATTGATATACAGAATATATAAAGAACTACAATTAAACAACAAAAAAACCAAACAGATCAATTACAAAATGGGCAAAGGAATAGCCATTTGTCCAAAGAAGATCTACAAATAGCCAATGAGCACATGAATAGATGCTCACCATCACTCATAGTTAGGGAAATGCTAATCAAAACCACAATGAGATACCACTTCATACCCATTAGATGGCTATAATTTAAAAATCTGAAAATAACAAATGTTGGCAAGGACGTAGAGAAATTGGAACCCTTGTGCATTGTTGCTAGGAATATGAAATAGTGCAGCCATTGTGAAAAATGGGATGGCAACTCCTCAAGAAATTAAACATATAATTACCATATGGTCCAGCAATTCCACTTCTGGATATATACTCAAAAGAAATCAAAGCAGAGACTCAAAAAGATATTGTACACCCATGTTCATAGCAGCATTATTCACAATAGCCAAAAGGTGAAAGCAATCCAAGTATCCATCAACAGATGAATGGATAAACAAAATGTTGTATATACATACAATGGACTATTATGCAGCCTTAGGAAGAAAGGAAATTCTGATGCATGCTACAACATGGATGAATCTTGAAGCTATTATGCCGAGTGAAATATGCCAGTCACAAAAGGACAAGTATTGTACGATTCCACTTGTACGAGTTACCCGAAGTAGTCAAATTCATAGTCAGACAGTAGAATAGTGGTTCCCAGGGGCTGGAGAGAGGAAGAATAGGGGTTTAGTGTTTAACAGATAGCGTTTCAGTTTTGGAAGATGAAAAATGTTCTTGGGATGGATGGTGGCGACGGTTCTACAAGTGTGATTGTAGTTAATACCACAGAACTGGACACTTAAACACGGTTAAAATGGCAAATTTTATGCTATGCATATTTTACCACAAGAAAAAAAACCCACAATCCATATAGGAAAAGACAGAAAATATAGAATATATAGCAAGGAAACATACAAGCCAGAAAACGTTAGTTGACAGAAGCCTAAAATATCACTTATGATAATAAACGTCAATGAGTTAAACTTCCTTATAGACTCTCAGAAAGAATACAATAATTTAAACTTTCTGCTATTTTTAATAGACATTATCAAGATGTAATGGTCAAGTAAGAATCCTTTCGTACCATTACTAACATTAAAAATATTCATATAAAGCATAAACTACTAGAAGTACAAAAAGAAGTTGGCAAAAACACAATGGTGGTAGAAAGTTTTAACATACCTCTTTTAGTCCTTGATAGATCAAGTAGGCAGAAAATAAAACAGAAACGTGGATAATCTTATCAAGTGCTCATAAAAAATGAGGCAGAGAAAATATGGAATATTTTCATAATAGGACAAAATGGGCATAAATTAAATATCTAATGTGGATGTATCTAAACATCTAACAATTGGACATTGGCTAATATGTTATAATACATGCATATTATGGAAGACTTTAAGAATAATATAGTAAAAGAATATTTAATAACAGGAAAATGTTCACGATATACTGACAAATCAGAAAAAAAGCAGGTCACGAAACATTACCTATCCATGGAGAAAAAGTCAGGAAGTGTTTTCTCTGGGTGGTGGGATTGCATCTAATTTTTATTTTCCATGTTAGCTTTTTTTCACTGTCTGATTTTTTTTTTACAATAAACATACTTCTATTTTTACAATTAGAAAAATTAGTAATACAAATAATAAAACAATATTCAGAGTAAATGATGTTGAGATTGCTCAGGGAGAGTACGTAAAGTGGAAAAGGAAAAGGGCAAAGGATAGAACTCATGTAAACAACTAGATAAAAGTGAACGTGGCAATATTTTTTTTGTCCTTAAAACAATGTGACCCGTCCATCAACTTTAAGGGTGGTATGTATAATGCATAATTAAATTTGCTTCCTGTTCATTCACCTAAGACCCCCTTGGGTTTCCATGATATAAACACAGATGACATTCCGGCCAGCTCATATTTTTTCCTGAGCACACCTGCAGCCAGAAAGAATCAAGGACCATTCTCTCTCCCTCATGGCCCAGAGAATGGTGCAACAAGTGCTCCTGGCTTCCTTTCCCTAGTTACCTTGTAGAACTCTAGAGGGAACACACACAGACACACAGACACAGACACACACACACACACACTCACTCCCCAATTACCTCTCACCACACTTACCCCTCCAAGTTGGTTCCAAAAGAGAAAGAGAGAAGCTCTGTTATCCAGGGCTAGAGGAAGTGGTTTTTTAATAATCATTCTCCTCCTCCCACCAGGAAGCTGGCTACTGCCTCCTCCCTAACCTGGGATTCCTGAGAAAAGTGGGAAGGGAGATAGGGAAGGAAATTTACAGGCATTCCTCTGTAGAAATGACAGATCTTCAAGGATAACAAAGAGGGAAATGGTCTTATAAATGTCATACTTCCTCAGTTACACTATTAGTTGGTAAATGAAGTGGATTGGTGAAAATATGGTTTTTTTTGAAACATTCCATACCAATTCTATTTTTGGAAAAAATACGGCATCATGAGAGTTCCCTTTTTCTTTAAATACTTTTCTTCAATGTGTGTATTAAATCCTTGTTTTAAAATCTTTGGCAGTTCCTAAGTGATATAATTTATTGAAGCCCTCTTATAAGGAGTATAAGATATATTACATCTCTTAACAAAGATGGTATAATTAACATTTCATGTTAAAGGAAAATGAGAATGAGTCTCCCTGATTCTAAAACCATGTTCATGTGATATTGTAAAGACTTCAGAGAGTACTTAAAATATCTTTTGGAAATATTCTGAACTACTTCAAAGCTAAAAGTTATTAAGCATCAAATAAACAAGTTTAATGAGGAAAGTGAAAGAAAATTGGTGGCAGTTGGGAAGGCCTGGTCATTTGCTCTGGGCTTTGATATATGGCTAATCTGATAAGGAGAGAGAGTATTTGCAAGAGGAAATGCTTATCTGTCCCTTTGCTGAAGGCAACAAGCTTCCTGTCCCCAGATAACAGGTGTTAGCTTGATAGTTAATTCTAATTATTGGCATAATTAAAAGCATATGGTGAGGGACAGCTTAGAAGTTATGTGACTTAGACTTCCTTGAGATCACTAGCAGAAGCCTCAGCCTGAGATTTCCCTTGTCAAGAAAGTTTTCCTTGAAAAAGAAATCCATTTCTGTTATTAGCCAGTTTCCCAAACTTGGATCCCAGAGGTTCTCTCTAATTTCACCAAGGCCTTTTCACCTTTGTAATACTTCAGCCTCCCATATCCCATTTAGGTCAAAGACTCTGGGAGGACTCACAGCTTGAGAAACCCACCTCACTGACCATTGACAACTCCAAGCATACCAACACCTGGGGCCCAGTAGGCCGTCAGTGAATTTTTCTTGAATGTACCTCGTGGAATGGCAGGCTAATAGTTGCCTTAGAGTGAATAATGAAAGTAATCCCAAAGGGCACCCCAGAGATATGTAGAAGAATTTTTCCACCTTCTCTATGAGATCATAACTGGACCTGGTCCACTAATGAGGAGTCTGAATATTGACAAGCTTCTCAATCCGTATTATTGACTGACAAACGTATTCCTCCACTGATTTAATTCTGGGGAAAAAAATTTCAATGGTTCTAAAATACAGGGAGAATCATCAATTAATTAGAATCCTTCTTAAAATGGTCTGCGTCCACAAGGAGCCTAATCAAAATGTCTGAGCCTTGGCTTCATAAGGATTCCGGTATCTATTCTTCTCAATTCACTGTTCTTGTCCCAAAAGCCAGGGAGAAGTTGGAGCCATTTCCAATAGTCTTTGAAACAGAAGTGTCCCCTCTTCTCTTGAATTAACCCTCTTTCACAGGAGGAGGTCGGAAGGGATAATTAAGTGCATGGACCTCGGCATGAGACAAATGGGATCTAAACTTAGCTCTGCCACTTACAACTAGTTGTGACCTTGAGAAAATTATGTAATACCTTTGAGCTTCATTGTTTTCATGAACCGAGCAGGGATTATAAACCTACCTAGCAGAGTTGTTGTGAGCATTATATGACACAATTATAGGATGTATTTAACACAATGACATGGTGCATGGTACTCAATGTGTGGTAGTTACCATCACCATCGTCATTATTATCATCAAACAGCTCATGGAAGAAGAAGGCCTAGCTAAAATTCAAGAACCCCTCAAGAATCACAGAAATATAGTATAATCACTCAAGCAGTGACCTCTAAAGTCAGATACAGGCTTTGCCAATTATTAGTTGCATGTCTTGGGAAAGTTACTTAACCAGAACCTCAGTTTTCTCATCCATAAAATGGAATCAATAGTACACATTTCATAGTTTTCTTCTGAGGATTGGATGTGCCAAGGAATACAAACTGTTTAAAACAATGCTCGATACCTTACTCTTTTAACTCAGCACCTAGAATAGGACCCAGCACTTAGTAGGTACTCAAAATATTTGATGAATAAATAAATGTGATTTCTTTCCCCTGAACACTAATAATCTCTTGAACACTAGAAACTAGTTGAGGAAATCTTTTGATCTGTTGTGCACTTCTTCCTGGGAGAAACTTGAAACTGTTTGGGGTGGTTTGAAATGCCTGAAAGGAAATTGAAAGACATACAAGGCCTAGGTGTCACTATTTCTCATTGGATGTCATTTTATGACATCTGTGTCGATTAATCTTGTTAATGATTCTATTCCTCTGCTTAACTCAAACACTTTGTTCCATAAGACCAAAATAACATGAATTTTGATCTTTGATGAAATTTTTTTCCAAAATTGTCTGCTGCTGCCCCAGGTCTTCAATCCTATATCTAGTCATTCTCCTTATCAGCTAAATCCTTATCAAGCCTTATCCATCTCCTGATGGACTGGATTGGGAAGATCATAAATTCTTCCACTGTGAAAAATGTGTCTGCTGAAGATGTTTTGGAGTCTACTTACTCAGTAATAAATAGCTTCTTCTGGGACGTGGCAGGGTGGAGAAATAAATTCAACTAGCTTAATTGTCCATCTTTCCCCTTAGGCTTTACTGTGAGCTGTTTTCAGGTATTTACTCATTCCTCTTACAAAGCATTCCTCTGATAAATCAAAGGTGACTTCTTTCAGCCAGCACACCAGAGCCAGCTTCTGAGTTACGTAGCAAATAGAAAAATCTAAATATTGATCCAACTCCTAAAGATTTTTTTTCTCAATGTGATCCCTCAAATGCCTGGAATCAAATTGAGAGCATTTCTGAACTTTTTAGATGTTGTTTCCATTAGACGAACTATTTTAGGAGACCTGAATGTTAAAACACTGATGGTTATGCCAAACATTCCTCCGAAGAGTACCTTCATAGGTAGATTGCCTCTCTATGGGAGTACGGAGACGTCTCATTCAAAACAAATCAACAAATCACCCAATTCATTTATTCTGCAACTCAGCAGGATAATTGGCACTTTTGTAAAAAGTCTAAATACATGGACAAGATTATTATTTAATAATCAATCTTTCTTTGCTTACTTCCATTTTCAAGGTAGACATCTCAACCTTGTTAAAAGGGATCATTTCTCTCTTAAATGTATTCTAAGTCTAACTCCAACTGCACAAATGCTGAGATTAGGGAATGAGAAGGTTGAGGTGGAATGAAGGTCTTTCTAGTTATCCATAAGTAGCTTTTTCAGAGCTAAGTAATCCATAGACCACTTCCCAAATTGATTTTGGGGAAGAGCACCCATTTTGAGTACGTTACTTGATAGATCAGTTAAGCCAATCTTGACTGCCTTGTGTCTGGGCATTCATTTATTCAAAAACTTATCAAATGCTTACTGTGTCCCTAATACTGTGCTAGTTCCTAGAGTTACTAAGATGAATAAGATACAGTCCTTGTTTGCTTTTGAGCGCAATCCAGCAATACAGCTCATTTGGAAAAGTGGTGAGATATTCTTGCATTCTGTCAAAAATATCTGAAAGCCTATGACACACTGATTCCGGTGCAATGAGCTGACGTATAGTAGGAGAAAAGAAAGAATTTATGGCCTAGTAGGGAAGACATCATCACTTATTATATTATACAATAAGTGCTATAATGGAAAAATATAGGATGTTTTTAGGATAGGATGCTACCTTTAACAAAGGTAGAGGTAATAACAACTGATTTTGATAAGAAAACTGCTGGAAACTGCTAAGATACAGTGACAAGTAAAACTCAGAAACAAAGTCTTACTAGGTTTAGATTCTTTTGTAAGCAGTTTACTCTTTGAAACAATAACTGGGAGACTTTAGACTTAGCCAACTGGGCCAATAAGGTCAATAATAAATGCAGATTTTAAGCTGTTATCCATACTCTGGGTCTGCTTTCTCACAATGATGACTAGGTTATTCCATCAAACTTACAATTATACATTGCTGACTCCAGCAGGTCCTGTCTACTTAGGGTCCTTTAATGATATACACTTTAGACACCTGTGGTAGGTTAAATAAGGCCCCCCAAAAATATCTACATGTAATCGCCAGAACCTGTGAATGTTATCTTTTATGGCAAAAGAGACTTTACAGATGTTGTTAAGGTAAGGATCTTGCAATGAGGAGATTAGCCTGAGTTATCTAGGTGGGCCTGATCTAACCACAAAGGTCCATACAAGAGGGAGGCAGCAGATCAGACTTCTACTCAAAAGGTTATGTGACCATGGAAGCAGAGATTAGAGGGATGTGGCCAGGACCAGGGAGTGCTGCAGCCTCTAGAAGCTGCAAGAGAAAAGGAATGGATTTTTCCCTGGAGAACTCAGAAGAAACCAGTCCTGCTCGGATCTTCATTTTAGCCTCTTGAGACTCATTCTGTAGTCTCACCTCCAGAACCACAATAGAATAAACTTGTGTTGTTTAAAGCCACTAAGTTTGTGGTAATTGTGTTACAGTATTAGGAAACTAATACAACACCTATTACTTATGTACACTAAAAAGGTCCTTGGGAGTCTTTATGGAAAAGTTTGATCAGCATTTCCTAATCACTGGTCTTTTCTGCTGCCATTCTTCCTGTAAAAACAAAGTACTTTTTTTTTAAAATTGAGGACACATTGGCTTATCATTATATACATTGCAGATGTATATCATATTTCAACTTCCATATAGATTGCTCGTGTTCACCACCAAAAGTCTAGTTGCCATCTGTCACTGTACACGTGCACCCCTTTAACCCCTTTTGCCCTCCCCCCAACCCCTTCCCCTCTGGTAAATGCCAATCTGTTCTTCTTACCTATGTGTTTGTTCATTTATATTCCACATATGAGTGAAGTTATATGGTGTTTGCCTTTCTCTGTCTGGCTTATTTTGCTTAGCATAATACCCTCAAGGTCCATCCATGTTATCACAAATGGCAAGATTTCGTCTTTTTTTACGGCTGAGCAGTATTCCATTGTGTATATGTACCACATGTTCTTTACCCATTTGTCCCTTGGTGGGCATCTAGGTGCTTCCAAGTCAGGGCTACTGTGAAGAATGCTGCAATGAACGTAGGGGTGCATGTTATCTTTTCAAATTAGTGTTTTTGTGTTCTTTGGATAAACCCTCAGAAGTGGAATAGCTGGATCATAGGGTATTTCTAATTAGTTGAGGAATTTCCATACTGTTTTCCAGAGTGGCTGCACCAATTTACGTTCCCACCAGCAGTGCATGAGGGTTCCCTTCTCTCCACATCCTCTCCAACACTTATTTTTTGTCTTTTTGATAATAGCCATTCTGATGGGCATGAGGTGATATTTCATTGTAGTTTTGATTTGCATTTCCCTAATAATTAGTGATATTGAGCATCTTTTCATGTGCCTGTTGACCATCTGTGTATCTTCTTTGGGAAAATGTCTGTTTATATCCTTTGCCCATTTTTTGATTGGGTTGTGTTTTTATTGTTGAGTTGTATGATTTCTTCATATATTTTGAATATAGCACCTTATTGGATACATGATTTGCAAATAGCTTCTCCCAATTGTTGTCTTTTTGGTTTTTTTAAGGTTTCCTTTGCTGTGCAGAAGCTTTTTAGTTTGATGTAGTCCCATTTATTTATTTTTTCTTTTGTTTCCCTTGCTTGGGGAGACAGGATATTCAAAAAGATACTGCTAAGATCGATGTCAAAGAGAAGAGCACCCTGCTTATGCTTTCTTTTAGGAATTTCATGGTTTCAGCCTCACATTCAAGTCTTTAATCCATTTGAGTTAATTTTTGTGTATGGTGTAAAATAATGGTCTACTTCCATTCTTTAAAAGCAAAATATTCTTCATCCTCCTCTGCCTTGGTTGTAGCAGCTATTCAGAGGAAACTATAATGGAAAAATGAATTACAATAAATAGTATGGGAAAAATATTATTTGAAAGTAATCTGCTGTTCTCTGCCAAGTTTCTTCCCCATAAACTTCAGAAGTAAGTTTCTGCAATCTAACTAGGCTGCATTAGAGGCAAGCATATTACAGACATAATTCATTTCAGGTCTCTATTTTTCTATTTTATATAATCAAGGAAATTTGGGGGGGAGGGAGATGATGTGAGACTTTAAAATATTTGTTGACGATAGTCAATCTTTGTTTCCTCAGAAAGGATCAGCAATGTGGTGAGATGCCATCCTTGATGTTGTCAGTATTTCTTCAGTACCCACTGAACAATTGGTGTTGGGAAGCAAAGTTGTTCGGTTGATCACACTCCAGTTGTAGACAGTGTAAACATGTTCCAGTCCCTCTTCTCTTACATTCACATAGTCTAACATGATTCTGCTACGTAATTAAATGGTTGCATGCCATCTGCAATAGCAAAGAGGAAAGCAAATATCCCATATATGGTGAAATGCCTCTATAATAATTAAAGTGGCTGTAGAAAGCAAATGAATCTCCTGTATCGTCACCAGCAAGAATAGCTTAGCTTCAATGATTTTTAAACCCTAATCATGTGACATGACAGATATTCACCAAACTTTCACACACCTCCCAGTGCTGAGTATCTCCTGTTTACCTCTCTGGATCCACTCCTCGCCTGTGCTGCGCACCAGGAGGCTGATCTGTGTCGACTGCATGAATGAGCTTCCTTCCGCATACTGCCTTCTGTTCTGTGGTTTCTGGAAGCTCTGCCCACATGTTGGGAAATCATTCATTTATTAAACTCTTCTCCAAGTTGAGCGTGCATTTTTTGCCCACTTTCCACAGTCATTTCATCAATTTCTTGAAGTTATATTTTGAAGCTAGGCAATTCCATCAGAATCTATTCTATTTGAAATCCATTGTTCTGTGGGCTCTCCACTGAAGTTATTTTAATACTGATTTGGCTACATCTGTCCTTGACATTTTTCCATAAATAAGTAATCTCTTCTAAGCTTTATACTACAGAGCTCTAGGGTCTCAGTTCAGAAATTGTCTAAATGTTTTCCACAGATGCAAAGCTCTTCTTCAAGAGAAATTTAGACCTAGAGGGATAACTCTTCATCCGGGCAGGAATAACAGTGAAACTTTATTTTGCAACAGAATATCAATATTCTTGACTGTAAAGCACAGCAGAAAAAGCACGAATCACTTGAATTAGCAAATGCTCCAGTCACTCACTAAAGGATTTAACCATGAAATGACTTTGATCTAGCAAAAATTTGCCAACACTTTGTTTAACATTGTTGAGATCTGTCCACCTCAATACATAGAACACTTGTTCCATTCCAATTCTATGAATATAAAATTGTCTCTATACATTTCCCTACTGAAGGCATTTAATTTCACTGTTTTACTACAACTAAAATGGACATTTTTGCACACATCTCCTTGCACGCACGTGCACTAGGCAAGTACTAAGGCAAATGTTAAAGGTATTAGGTTTCACTTTTTCCAACCGGATGTTTTGATTGGCTTATGAATTGTGAAATCACTTTCAGGTGTCTTCACGAGCATTCTTTTCATTTTAAAGCAAAATGGAACAGAAAACACAACGCAATGTATATAGTAAGGGTAAGTATTATTTCACAAAACTTTGCTTTGGTTATATATATGGATACGTATGTAGGTGTGTATGCTGTGTGTGTCACAGTGTAAAACATTTTTTGTTATAATGGGTTATAGTCAAAATATCTGAAAACTGTCCCATGATGTATACAAAGAAGCAGAATTCTGAATCATAAAATATGCACATGTTAACCTGACTTGCTATTGACAATCTAGTTGATGAATAAATTTATAATTCTATCAGATGTAAGTAAATTCCTTTTCCTTTACATCTTCAAAATTTGATTTTATGATTCTTTTTTCCCCAATCTAATGGATTTTAAATGATATATATATATATTTTTTAAGATTTTATTTTTCCCTTTTCTTCCGAAAACCCCCTGGTACATAGTTGTGTATTTTTAGTTGTGGGTCCTTCTGGTTGTGGCATGTGGGACGCCGCCTCAGCATGGCTTGATGAGCAGTGCTATGTCCGTGCCCAGGATCCGAACCGGCAAAACCCGAGGCTGCCGCAGCAGAGCAAGAGAACTTAACCACTCGGCCATGGACTGGCCCCTAAATGATACCTTAATGTTGTTTCATTTTGCATTTCTCTGATCCCCTAGTGAGGCTGAACATCTTTTCATCTGTAAGTTGCCTAATATTTTTTGTTAGCTTTCCTATTTTTTGGTAAACTTTCCTATTACTTTTCTTTCTGATTTGTACTAATTCTTGATATATTCTTGATATTAATCCCTGTCTCTTAGAGAAATTGCAAGTATTTTTTCCTAATCTATTGCTTTTAACTTTGTGGTGTGTTTAGTCCTCTAGAAGGAAATTCTAAGTTTAGATGTAGGCAAACACATCAATCTTTTTTAAAAAAATCGTGTGATTTTCACTTCTTGTCTAAGAAATCTATCTATGCCCCAAGGTCATAAGAATATTCTCCTATATCATTTTATAATAGTTTTAAAGTTTTGCTTTTTTTCATTTAGGTCTTCAATTAATTAGGAATCTATTTTTGTTATGGTGAGAAGAAAGGAGGTAAATTTATTTTCTTTGATATGAAAACCCAATAGTTCCCACATCAATAATTGAATATCTCTCTCTTTTCCCACTGATTTGTCAAGCCATCCTTAAAAAATGCCAAATTGTGTTATATGTTTGGTCTTGTTCTGGGATCTCTATCATGTTCTATTGATCTACTTGTCTATCGCTGCACCAATACTATAGCTTCGTAAGTTTCGATATCTGGGAAGTCAAGTCCCTTTTGCTTGCTCTTATTTTTCAAGATTGTCTTGAATATTTTTGGATGTTTACTTTTCCATATGAGTACTAGAATTATTTTGCAAGGTTCTATGTTAAAATCTTGTTCTATCTATGTTCAATCTATATTGTCTCTACAATCTTCAGATTTTAATCAATATTGCCCCTGACTATCAACATCTCTGCTGAAACTACCTCAGCAAAACCAAATGCCTCCACCAGTGTGGACCCAGCAGAAGAAAACTGACGCATCACAAGCAGGGCCTACACCTTCCAAATTCCATCTGTATCTGGCGGAAATTAAATTGCACCTAGAAAGCTAGCTGCAAGGGACTTTGGGAAATGTACATTTTAGCTTCAAAGCCTCTGTAGCACAGAGGTGAATGGTGGATTTCAAACTAGGGCTTGCAACCTATTGGTGGGTCATGAAATCCATTTAGTGGGTCACAAACAGCATTTAAAAAAATGAAATAGAACAGATCATAAGTTATCAGTGTGCCTAGCAAGAATAAGCATTGTTCCATGAAAATTTTATATTTATGTACATATATATTTTTTAAACATATACACACACACACACACATACACATATTTGTCAGGTGGGAGAGGAGAAAGAAAAAGACAGAGAGAGGGATATAGAGAGAAAATACATGAAAAAACGTTTCCTATTGTGGGTCAAGATCAAGAAAGTTTGAAGCCCAAGGTACCAGGAAGGTGAAGAGACACTGTGTACCGATTCGCTGTATGGACTACAATATCCCTTATTTTGCTAAGGAAGTTTCCTTTCATTCCTTGACTGCTAATAGCTTTTATTTTAAGTAGGTGTTGAATTTTGCCAAATACTCTTTATGTATCTACTGAGGTAATCATAAGATCTTATTCTTCTTTATGTACTGCATAGATGAATTTTTCAACAATGCATTATCTTTGCATTTTTCTCTCTCTAAAAATATTTTTATAGTTATCTATTGTGCCTATGACTTCCAAACTTCACTACAGCCACTGTCCCACACACCACCCATAAGTTCTAGCAGATTCTATACATGCCCAATTTGTCAAGGATGCTACTATATATCCTGACACATTCTGTAAGAACAAAAGAAAAGGCTTATGTTTTGTGACTCTTTATTAAATTCATAAGAGGCCAAAATACCTGCATTTTATTTAGTTAAAAAATCTTTTATAGATATCTTTCCAATTTAAGAACCAATGATCTAATAAGAACTTGTAATGGAGGAGTAAGTCCTATTGGAAAGCTGTATTTTAATTCTGATGTAATAGTGACAATTCTCAATGTTGTTGTGAAGAACTTACATCTACTAAAACTATCTTCATCAATTTGACCTCCACAAAAATGCCTGTCCAGATTACATTCACTTAAGCATTGCCCCGGGAACTTTCATTTGCTTCTTGTGTATTTCTTGTATTTTATTTGCTCATTTTTAAATACTAAAGAAGTTCATATTGCTTGAAAGCAGCCAAATGACAAATATTGCCTTTTCAATGGGCAGTGGTTTTAACTCAACAAATCAGGAAACCAGAACACAGTTTCTTTCAACAAATCCATGTGGTGCCAAGGTTCTGAACAAACTGTTAGCAGACCTTTGACCCTGGAAATCCTGCGGTTTCTTACATGTCTTACATTTTTCTTGCTGCTTTTTAGGAAAAAAGAAATTTAATTTTGAATACAATAAAAAAATAAAAAAGGATATTTTTTACAAATCGTCTGCACAATCAAAATGTTACCTATAAATTAAGTTTTCCAATAATTTAATCCACACAAATATACAAATGTGTATATTCTCTACAATCACTATTCTTCAACAGTTAATATCAAAGGGAAAAAACTTTATTTTTATAAAAGGCAGTGGAATGATAAAAGAGTAATTATTAAACTTTGCCAACAGACCATCTAGAAAGAAACAAAATTTAGTGACACATCCAATATGAGCAGCTGATAGCACGCCCAGCCCTATTAAGCAACATGTATTCAAACTGTGTATCCCTTCCTCCCTTCTTCCACCCCAGAGCTGGGAGAAGAGGATACACAGGGATAGAATTAACGGAATCCTCATTTATGTAGCCAGAGGCAGAGGGAACCCCAGTGCTAATAGAGAGATGGATTCCTGGTCTTCAAATAGAACAAAGCCATATACTGGCTATCTCTGTGTGTTGGCCCTATGGGTGATAAATTTTTTAACTTCTAGTTTCTAAATTTCCTATAATGGGATGTATTACTCTTATAATGCAGAGAGCTCCAACCAGGCAAAAATCACATATATGTTAGTTTATTGTTTTATCTTTAACATTCGACCAATAAAGAAGACCTTCTAAGTGTCCTTGTAAGTTCTTCCTCTGTTCTTCTCCTGGTGTTGGGCAGGGTCTCCATTTTCCAGAAAGACAAGCAGGATTCCACAATTTGGGGGTTTGGGTCAAATTTTCCTGGGATTTATAAAAATGATACTGGGAGGAGTTTCACAATTTCCCTGATGGCTGGAAACAATAATACTTATTAGGGTCCTCCTGTGTCTAGGCCCATGTCTGGGCACAGCAGAGAGAAATAAACAGTGGTAGAGATGGCCCTATTTGTGAAGAGCTCAATACATAATCAAGGGCATAAAGGAGATAAAAATATTTTAACAAATACAAAGACTGATAGAGTGCAAGAAAAGAAGTCAATGTAGAAGAGGACAGAAGAGTGTTGGAGCCAACTGTGGGTGATCCCTCCAAGATTTCCAGAAGCAGTCACAGTGACATCTTCTCTCTACCTCTAATGCAATTTCTTTTCTCCAAGAGATTAGTAGAAATGGAAATTCTGAAAACACAAAGACATTTTCCTAGTGACCTACAGCAATGCTGCCCAAGCTTGCTGACTCCAGGTTAATACTCTTATTTGGGATAACACTCAAGTTTCACAGGGAAACATATTTTTAGCAAACTAAGTATGATTTTGACTTATTTGAAAGTTTGTAGTACTTAATGAAAAGTCAACATTTTCTATGAAGTTACTGAGCCTTCCATTCTACTAAACAGGCAGGGGCTGATCTAGGATTAAAAGAGTTCAAGATCTTGAATCTTGCCCAAGTCCCTCATTCATTGCACAAGACTGAAAACAAACAAACAAAAAACTGTGAAAGATAATTTTCTTTTCTTCCTTATTAAAAAA
The DNA here is from genome assembly GCF_041296265.1 of Equus caballus. NCBI lineage: Eukaryota > Metazoa > Chordata > Mammalia > Perissodactyla > Equidae > Equus > Equus caballus. The sequence goes on from NC_091688.1 coordinate 58,249,300, forward strand.
TGATACCTTTTATTTTCATTTTAATATCCAAGTGCTCAACAGGTCACTTTTTAACTGCCTTCCAGCTTTATGAAACTTCATCATTTACTGTGCATGATTCTGAAGTTATTGCTGGTACTAGAATCTGAGATGGAAATTTTTCTGGAGTGTGCATAAGTGGGAACTGAAGAAATTACACAATTTGAGTCTCAAGGGGAGCTCACAGGAAGCTGCAGCCACATCTCTGACTCTGAGAAGATCACTTTGGTACAGCTGGTATCTCCTAGTAGATGATCTGTGGGACTATAGGCACAGGGAACTCAAGCCAACTGCCAGGCTGGGAACCAAGCTGAGGACCCAAAGTTCATCTGATAGGGCAAAGCTGGAGGGCCCCAGGCCACACAAATCACCTCAGTGCTTTTCCCCTGGCACAAAATTGAAATGCTAATACCAACTTGCCTCAAAAGATCCCTGGTGAGGAGCACCTGATAAGGGTAGATGTCAAATATGGCATAAAGATGAAATTTTAAGAACCTAAAAAACCTAATTTTAAAAACCCAAACCTTAAATCTTACGAGTGGTTTATCTTATCTAAAATAGTGAGAAGAAATTTTACATATCTGCCTTTAGATCATGATGAAGAAAAAGCAACTTGATCAAACTTCTAGGAATAAATCAGCTTGCCACTCTGGTATGTGGATTTGAGCTATCCGGCCAGAGGTCATGGTTCTGAGCTAAACCCAAATTTTGGACAAATTAACAACCATTCCCTCAATGCAGTGATGGTCTCTCTCACGAAATCTCTTCTCCAACTTCCTTTCTGTCTGAACAAATCAGTCCACGCGGAGGCCCTTCCACATATGTTCAAGCCTATCTTTCTACAACCCTCCTAAGTTTCCTGGGAGAACCTGCCTTAGCCAGAGGCACAAACGATGATCCTCTGCTGCTCAGGAGGAGTCTGGGGCCCTTCACTTGATCATCTGAGTCTCTTCATCCGCGTCGTAAAACTCTTCCTCTTCCTCACTCTCACTCCCTAAAGCGCTCTCCTTGCCTGCAGACTGAAACAGGAGAGGAGAAATGGACGGTGAAATGATGTCATGACATCGCTAAAATGAAAATTACTGTCTAGCATTCAACTGACAAACGTAGTTTTACAGCATCCATTTTCCTAAGAATTAGCCCCAAAAGTGTTCTGAGAAAGCTAATGAATCATCGATTATCTTTATTTCTCTGAAAATCAGCTGCTTTGTTTTTCAGCAGTTTCGCTTAGATCTATTTAATCTATTTAACCAGATATTCTTTTTTTTCCCAAAAAACTATCATCATCCAAGTGGTAGATCTGAATGATTAAGAAAGATACCGCCATACCTGTGGGGGATCCAAAGTCTGTAAAGATAACGCTTCCTCCCCCAGCCTCCGATATGAATACACCTGAAGGTCGGAAAACGTCTCTAGCAATGGACTGTTAAGGGTTTCTGGCAATAATAAACTCAGGAGGCCCGAGGTCAGGCCCGTGGCTCCAAAGACAATGAAGGGTAAAGACCACTGCACGTATTTCTGTAAGGGCAGGGAGGGGAATGCAAGCAAACAAAGACTCAGTATTAGTTTCCTAGCAGCTGATGTCACGATGTCACGATGACTGAAGACCTGCCATGTTTACTGGCCAGTTTACACCTTCCCACTAGAATACACTAGAAACCTCTTCCCTCCCCACAGAGAATTCCTCTGGGAGATCATGGGGTGATTCCTCAAGCACACAGAGATGGGAGTGAGTAAACACAGCAGCTCTGGCGTGTGGACCAGAAGCAGCAGACTGCTTTATGCGTGGGGTGGGTATCGTGCAAGAAGAGGCGGTGGCTGCCTCTGCAGAGGCCAGGCCTCCAAGGCCAGAGTTCACAGGGAAGAGGGGCTCAGCTTCCATTCCAGGCGAGTCACTTATAACACAGCGATCTCCACATACTCTTCACATAGGAGACAGCCCAAAATACTTGCTGACGACAAACTTTAAAGTTCTCAATCCTGGGATCAGCTGAACAATCCCATGTATGCTCACTGATTCACTTAGCACCATAACTGAGAGGCACAGAAGTTAAAGGTATAAACACCCGAAAAAAGAAAAGTCTGGAGAATGCTAGCGTGTATACATTATTTGGAAACTACCTGAATTGAACAGGGTAGAGGGCCAGGGACACCATCACTTTCTTCATAGATCCAAAAGATAATCTCAGGAAAATTTTTTAAATAGTTTCTTTAAATATAAACAGATGCAAAGATAACACAGAAAATGTTCCTTGCAGGATGTTGCTTTGGGGCCTTTCTGAGCTGATTAACATTCTTGAATTCTTGCACAGGAGTTGCTCAGCTTTATCATCTTTTTGGCTTGGGCTTCCAAATTCCACGCATAGGACCACTATTAGTTAGGATGTCCCCTTAGAAAATATTTTCCTGATTTTTCAAAAGTGAAGAGATGATGGAGGAGGAGGAAGAGGGGATTGAGAGGTGGAGAGGGAGGAGGCGGACGGAGAGGAGGGGAGGAGGAGGGGGAAGAGCAGGGAGGAGAATCTCTGACCTCTGGCCACATACCCGCAAATTCACGTCCAGCACTGTGGGTGTCTTACCGAATTGAGGGGAACACAACGCTCTCACCTCTTTTCAACTTAGCAAGAATCAATAGAGACACAGTGCTGTGTACTACAATATTCTGGGATAGCCACCCCAAGTCAGATATCTCTAAATACCTAATGTTGGACCCATTTTGCAGAATGGAACTAATATGACTTCTTCCTAAGAAGGGTCTTATGATCTAAGATTAAGCATGAAACATGAAAGAGAGATTCAGAAAAGGAAGTGTATGGCAACTCAAAGAAAGAAAAGGCTACAATGGCATTTCAGAGACACCCCATACTAGGAATTGGTGAGTAAACTTGCCTGAGGAACGTGCAGTTGTCTACAAACAGGCTCACAGCCTCCCACCAAACCCAGTCACCCATTGACGAGGCCTTGCTGGAAAAGCCATTGACCAGACCAAGCAGAGTTACGTGTAGGGCTCCACGGTTCTTTCGCAGAACCTGAACATTTCAAGGCTAGACGGGTTTTAGGACTGTCATTTAGTCTACCCTCCTTTCTTTTGACTATGAAATTTAGAAAATGGCAAAAACTATTAGTAGACACACTACTAGGCATATTTCTCTTCTAATTTTCTTTTCCAAATGGTATGCCTTTGGGGAAGGTATTTAACCTCTTTCTGCTGTATTCTTATCTTTAATACAGGGGTAATAATAATGCCTACCTCAAATGGTTATTGTGAAGATTACATGAGATGATACATGTGAAGTGCTTAGCTCAGAGCCCAGCACGCAGCAGAAACTTAGTGACTATTCACCAAGTGGCTAACTTATGCATGGGGACAGGAAGGGGCAAGCTGGCACTAGCTAACTCTCCAGTGAACACAGACGAGCTAAAAATCAGAGCTATCAGTGGTAAAAGCATCCTTGGTGAGAATCCATCCACCCTGATGGGTCCTTAATCTAAAAAGCACAAGGTTCACACTTGTATCAGGCATCAAGTGGCACCTGTTCATTATCTCTTTCTACTCAAAAGCACAAGCATTTACAAAGCAGAGATCAAGAAAAACAAAACCAGAAGGTACAAACCAACCAGTGAGGGGATGAAAGGAGCAATAATCCCACCAACTCGGGAGAACATGGAACAAGCGCCAAGCCCGACATTCCTAAAAACATAAGAAAAAGTGAAAAAGAAATCAGTCAGTTCTAGAGGGACAATTTAAAGACCCCGGGGGAGAGTGGGTCCAGAATAATCTATCCCAAAGCAGAAGCGCAGGAGCCTACAGAGCAGTGCTGCCTACTAGAACTTTCTATGATGCTGGAAACGTTCTATAATTGCAGTGTCCAACATGGAAGCCACTAGACACATGCAGCTACTGAGCGCTTGACATGTGACTAGTAAGAATGAGGAACTAAAATTTTAATTTATTTCATTTAATTAATTTAAATTTAAATTGCCACATGAAGTTATTGGACAGTACAGTTAGAGAGGATGGCCTAGAAATGAGCATGCGAATATTTCTTGTCAAATGTTCTAATGGGTTTTGGTGTCTTAGGTCTCCTGTCAGTTAATATAGCCATTGAGAGGCAGGGCTTTACAATCTGAAAAGTCTGCCCACTTATTTAAACTCAACTAATTAACCATTAAAGGGTCAGGCATATAAATAGGAATTGACTGAGCATATATTCTCAGAAACCAAGAACCTTCTTGGGGAGTGTGGGTATGAAAGAGGTGGAAGTGAGAATGACAATGTTGATAGGTAGGGGGACCATAATCATCCTGTTATGCCAGGCTCATCATTCCAAATGCCACCTTTGCTCTCCAAAATGTCCCAGTGTGGGTCATTCCAGCTTTATAGTCAATAGCCAGAGAAAGTAGGTTTTAGGAACAGTCAGAAGACGACTAGCCAAGTGCAGACAATCTGATCTCTTACTGGGGAAGGCAGAAAGAACCATTAGGCTTCTCGCATGGATAAGGGAAACAGAAGGATCTGTAGGGAAAAGATGGGGAAAGTGCCGGCTGAGGGATCCGGCCGGCCCTCAAGAGGCAGTCCATCCAGCACAGACTAAGCTGCAACCCCTGCCCTTCGAATCTGAGTTTGTTTTTCTGCTTTCAGACTTATTTTATGAGGGGAAACTTGGGATGGAATACGTTCTTTTTGACATAAGTGTGTCCTACTTATTAAAAACCACCATTAACAACTAATAGGTAAATCTAGTATTCACTTATTACTATATGGAATTACCTTTTTAGAAATGTGTATATTTTGTGCCAAAATGTAGGCTCTGTGATAACAGGGACCCTGTCCCCTGGTCTGTCATGTGCCTGACACAGAACAGGTGACCGAATAAACGAAGCCCACTGGAGTAAAAACGACATCCAAGCACTATTTGGGGGATGGGATATGTTTAGTGTAGACTTCGTCTCTCACGATTTACATGAGGGAATTCAGCCCAAGGAAAAGCTCCATCTTCCTCAGCCAAGCAGGCAGAGAGCAGCTTCACAGTTTCTGAACTTGCTTGCTGAGTTGCTGCTGGCCCACCCCAACTATGCTCCAGGTTCAGCAAGAACCATCCCTCGGCTGATGCAAACATCTAGAACAGAATGCAGCTGGACGAAGCAGAAGGCAGCCGTGGCAGCGGCGTACCTGATGACTGTCGGGTACAGCTCAGAGGTGTAGATATAGGCGACGTTAAAGGCAGCACTGATCGTCAGCTTCCCCAGCAGAGACAAGGAACGGCTGTTCACCACTGCAAACACACCTGTGTCTGAGGACAAGCGCAGCACCTGTGAGCACCTTCGCGGAGAAACATTCCTTCAAATGACACATTCATTCTGAGGGAGCAAGAGGCATTAACGCTGATCGCAAACAGCAAAGATGTAGTACATCCAAATTCAAAAGGGTTAGCAATCACGCAAATATTTCTCAATGTTTTGGCTATCCCCATGAAATCCCTGAGAGCTCCCTGCAAACTTGTGTACAGCAGTACAGTGAGTTTCATGAAAATCCCACGTTTCATGCACCAACCTTGCCTCTCCTCTTCCCTCCCTTGTTCAATAGTCAGTGATGTAAAACGTGGTGGGCATGAGAAGCCCTGGCACGTGAGAGGAGGAAGTCATGGATACAAGAGGCAGAGGCGAAATCCGGAGCAACTCTTTTCTTCAGTTTGCATTCCTCGGTGTTCCATTGCGAAGATAAGGAATAAGCCCGTTACATTACCACCAGAGGATATAACGCATTAACGTTCTCTAAAGAACAAGACTCTAAATATGGAACTACTTTTAATGCTTCCACCTCCCCAACTTCTTACTTGAATTACTAATCAAAATGATATTTGAGTTTCTTAATGTAATATTTTAACATAAAATGCAAAAATATATTTTATGCCAGTTCACTTGCCTATCAAAAATACTATCAATTATCCCGTGGTTCTTTTCTTTGTTAACATTATCCTCTCTGGGATCTTACAATTTAATTATTTCCTTTCAAACACATTTAACTTCTCCCCTTCAAAAACCCACTAGCCTCTACCTTCAAAATGACAATTTTCCCCTTCTGAGGAAAAAAAAAAAATCTCATTGACTGTTGTACTTTCTCCCCTCACTATCAAACATCTCCAGTGAGTGACCAACCCTCCATGTGTGCCCTGTAACTCATACAAGCTGGCTTCCAATACCATCCTCCCCTGAAATCCTGCTCTTGAAAGTCAACAGCAATGTCCTAATCACCAAAGTAATTGCCTCTCATCCTCCTTGACATTTCTGCCAAAGAGAACACGCTTGTCCTCTTCCTTGGGGCTGTAGGCATGACTCATATAAACTACTCTTCCATTAAATAACTCAGATGCAATATCCTCTCCTTCCTTTGACCTCCACCGCCCCTATTTCCTGACCCATTCAATGGGCATGCTTCAGACATTCTCCTGTAAATGCTTCCTTTTCCATCTTGTCTGCCCAAAATATATTTTGTGTTGCCTCCAGCGAAGGCTGGTATCTTGTTTGTATCTGTGTCCCTCCCAGCACCTGTCAGCACGATGCACATTGGTGCTCACTAAACATTTGTTGAACGAGTAAGTGGAAAGGCTACAAGAGAGATATTTAAGCGAAAAGAATCTGTGCTCATGCTCTCTCAGTTTCTGAGAGGGAGGCATACAATACACTCCATTCCAAAATATAAGTTTCACCTTCCTGGCGTGACTATGAAATAAACCTTTGCCTACTTTAAAGATGGCATCCCGAACCGAGTGGCTCAGGCACTGCCAAACTCGACCATCTGGGCTTTCTCTTCTTTTGCCAGGCTATTTGGAAGAAGATGTTAGCAATTTTAAGTACTGAATATTTTATTTTAAGGCATGAGGCGCTTCGGAAAAAGAATTCTGCCTTTCAGCATTTACCCCAAGATATGTGTCTGGACTTTTGATATCTATCATCTTCAATTAAACCCATAATGAGAGCAAATTAAATTCATCAATTATTTTCCAGAAAACTGAATCAGTCAGGAGAAGGCAGTGGGTGGCACTGAAGCAAACAGAAATGTGCACATTTGCTTGACTGCAAATGATCTTTGGGACTGTTTTCAACCTGTACAGAATGGCATCTTTCAGAACTGTATGGAGACACTCAACTACACCTTTAACAACAGGTTAGGGGACTGCCATCCTGAAAATTGAATTCAAATGGCACCTCACAGAAGGCTTATCATCTCAACACCCACAAGTTCCAAGGCTGGAGAAGTCTCTCACATGGGACTCAGGACACTTCCAGCCATGGCCGATCTGGGGACCGTGGCTCCAGCTGCACGCCCAGAGAGCATTCCCATCAGCCTAACACCTCATCTGATGCTTGAAACTTCTCTCCCATCTTCCTGCCAGTGGAGTCTGAAGTCGCCACTTGAACCCGGGGGAATTCACTTTTTCTGAAGGTAGCCCACATCAATTTCAGACAGCTCTGTTTATTACAAAATTATTTCTTATCCTTTTTGAGACTCCTGCCGGTAGAGCTGCTGGGCTGTTTGTCAACTGGAATTAATGTCAGAAAAGCTTTGCAGCCAGTAGGATGGTTCCCTGGAATCATGACCTTGGTTTTTTATCTGAAAATGAAATCAGATATTATTGGCCATTACCAACGAATGTTCGAAGCGACTGTTTAGAAAAAAAAGTGACTTAAAAGGGAAAATTAGAGTGAATTATCTTTGGGGAAAAAAAGGGAATTCTCAAAACACTTGTATCCTTCAAGGTACTGAACTCAAGAGGTTATAAGTTAATTCCAATGATGCAGCTACTAAGGACATCGTTTTTGGAACTAGTTATCTGGAAGTTTTCTCAAAGCCCAATTGGGGTCACCAGAACAAAATGTCTCAATGTGTTATAGTCTCATTTCACTGACCGAAAATAGTAACATTTCAACTTAATCATTCACTTCATTCACTAGATTGTTTTATAGCAAATTTTCGATTATTCACGTATATGTTAAAAATCCTTAAGACAGCCATAGGCCCTCTACTATGATACACAGGCTGGGCAAAGAACCACAATTCATTTTGCTTCCCTTTGGTTTTTTTTTCCTTCAAAGAAAAATACCATATATGCACAAAGTTACATCACTATAGTTTGACCATTTCTAGAATTTCTCATGCATGAAATAATTTGGTTTGTAGACTTTTGTGTCTGGCTTCTTTTAGTTAGCATAATGCTTTTGAAAATTGCTTTTTACAACATTAAATTACACATGTTGTGTGTATCAGTAATATTTTTTTGAGTAATAGTTCATGGTATGGATATACCACAATTTGTTTATCCATTCCTCTGCTGATGGGCATTTGGGTTCCTTCCAGTTGGGGGCTATTAATAAAGCTACTATGAACATTTGCATCAAAGTCTTTGTGTGCATCTGTTTCTGCTTCTTTCAGGTAAAGCTGAGTCATCTAGTAAGTGAAGTATGCTTCACTTTAAAATAAGCTGCTAACATTTTCCAGAGTGTCTGTACCATTTGGCATTTCTATAAGAGGTCCAGTTCTTTCTTATCATTGCCAACACTTGGTATGGTCAGTCTCTTTAATTTTAGCCATTCTAATGGGTATGCAGTGGTATCCCATCATGGTTTTAATTTCCATTCCCTAATGCCTAATGATGTTGAATATTTTTTCCCATGCTTATTTACCATTTTTATATCCTTTTGGAGAAGTGTCTGTTTGACTCTTTTGCCCATTTTCTTCTCATTCCTGAACTGTAGGAGTCCATCTATATTCTGGGTACAAGTCCTTTATCAGGTATATGTGCTGCAAATATTTTTCCCAGTCTGGGCCTTGCTTTTCATTTCCTTAATAATGTTTTTTGAAAAGCAAAAGTTATTAATTTTGATGCGGTCTAAGTTATGAATATTTTTCTTCTTGTGCTTTTTGTGTCCCATTTAAGAAATCTTTGCCTAACCCAAAGTCACTAGGATTTTTCTCCTATGTTCTCTCTTAAAAGTTGTCTGGTTTTTGCCTTGACATTTAGGTTTACCATCCATTTCAAGTTAATTACCGCAGCTGACGTAATGTACAGGTTGAAGTCAAATTTTCTGCCTATGGTTATCCTATTATTCCAGCACTGTTTGTTGAAAAGACTATCTTTTCCCCACTGAAGTGACTTACTTTGTCAAAAATCAACTGACCATGCGCCTTCTTTCTATGTATGTTATGACTGAAGAAAATATTTTCAAAAGGCGAATAAAATCTCAACCCCCTCAAAAAATGAAAGAAAAATCAATTGACCATGTATGTGGGTCTATTTCATACTCAATTCTGTTTTATTATCTATACATCCATTCCTATGCCAATATCATACTGTCTTAGTTAACGTAACTTTGTAATAAGTTTTAAAATCAGATAGGGTAAGTCCTCCAACTTTGTTTGTCTTGACAAAAATTACTTTGAATATTCTAGATCATTTGCATTTCCATTAAAATTTTAGTATTAACTTGTCAGTATCTATCAACAAAAGAAGCCGGCTGGAAATTTTATTGAGACTGTGCTGAAAACAGATCGATTTGGGGAGAAGTGACATTTTAAACTATTTTCTGATCCTTGAGCATGGTAATCTTTTCATTTATTTTATTATTATTATTACCACCAATTCACTTATTCATTCTTCTTTAATTTCTCTCATCAATTTTTTATTTTATAGTTTTCTATAGGTCTTATAGATATTTTATAAAATCTCTCTCTATTGCATATTTTTATTAGAAATGGTATTGTTTTATTTCAATTATAAAATGTTTGTTGCTCATATAGAGAAATAAAATTGTGTGTCATGTGACTCTGCTAAACTCATTTATTAAATCTAGTAGGTTTTTTGTATATTCCTTAGGGTTTCCTATGGAGACAATTAGGTAGTCTTATGAATAAAGACATTTTACTTGTGCCTTTACAATTTGGATCCCTTTAATTTCTTTTTATTGCGTTAATGTATTCACTAGTAATTTCAGTACAATGCTCCATAGAATTGGAATGCTCCATAAGAGTGGATATCTGCGCCTTTTCCCTGATCTTAGCGAGTAAGTATTTAGTTTTTCACCATTAAATGTGATGTTAGCTGTAGGTTTTCCCTTGATGCCTTTTCTCAAGTTAAGGAAACTCCTACTTCTAGTTGCTGATAGTTTTTGTAATGAACGGGTGTGGAATTCTGACAAGTGCTTTTTCTACTGGCATTGAAATAATCATATGCTTTTTCTTCTTTTTTGATCTTTTAGTATGGTGAGCAAGACTGATTAGGTTTGAATATTAAACGAACCGTACATTCGTGGGAAAAACCCTGCTTGGTCATGAAGTAGTACCCTTTTTATACATTGCTGGGTTCAATTTGCTAATATTTGGTTAAGGATTTTTGCATCTATATTAATGAGGGATATTGGTCTACAGTTTTCTTGTTATGTCTTTGTTTGATTTTAGTATCAGGGTAATTGCTGGCCTCACAGACTATGTTAGGAGAGTATTCCTTCCTTTTTATGTTCTGGAAGAAAGTGTAGAATTGGCATTATTTATTCCTTATGTGTTTTATAAAATTTATTTCTACTGATATTTCTCCTGGTTGTGGGAGGAATTTTCCTGCTTATTTGCACTCCTGGTAATACTGACTGGACGTCATACATTGTGCATGTTACATTGTTAGGTGCTGGATTTTATTGTATTCCTTTAAATATAGTTGCTCTTTGTTCTGGGATGCAGTTAAGTTACTTGGAAGCACTTGATCCTTTGAGTTTTTTTAAGCCCTTTCAGGGCAAGCAGAGAGCAGCCTTTAGAGTCGGGCTCCTCTGACCCAGGTCTCTACCCAACGCTCCATGTCTGGCTGAAGGGAACACAGACGAGGCATGGCCCTAGGTTCTAAGAATTGTTCTGCCTGCTCTTTGCGGGTGGTCCTCTCCTGCACGAGGCGGTTTCCTCAGCTGCGTGCGTAGCTCAGTAAGCAGCCACAGCCTCAGAGCCCTTCTGCAGATCTCTGGAGTTCCTCTCTGTGCATCTTACTCCTCTCCAGTATTTTGACCAGTAAATTGCAGCCATCTTGGCCTTCCCAGACTTCAATATCTGTCTCCACAATTCAGTAAGAGCACCAGGATTGGCTGGGCTCCTCTCCCTGCACTGTGGCTTGGACACCCTGAGCTCAGGCACTCCTGGGGGCATACTTTGCTCTTTTCCCTTCTCTCAAGAAGCACTGCCTGTCCTGTGCAGCCCATTGTCCAATGTCTGAAAATCAACATTTCTTACATTTTTGTCTGGTTTTACAGTTGTGTAAAGCAGGAGGAGAGCTGGTTGCAATTACCACCATGGCCTGAAGTTAAAGTTCCCATAGCATTTTGTTGTCAGTTCTCATATGGTACCATCTGTCGTTTTTGGGTTTTTTTTTTTTTTTTTGAATCACTCATTTCCCTCACCAGATTGTAAGCTTTCGAAGACCAAGAACTAGGTCTTGTTTATGAATAGTAGCCCGTATATAGTCGGCCCTAGAGAAGGCAAATGAATAAAGAATGGGCACACTGAGGTTGAGAAAAGAAACGAGATATAAAGCTTCTACTGTAGCTAAGTCTGAGGACGTTCCCCTCAACTGCAAAACTTGTTTACTGGGCCGTGTGCTGGGACTTCCCAGTATTCACATTCTCTGGCAGGGCCACAACTGCCAGAAACCTCCTTGCCCAGTGTCACCCTGACAACCCAGGTTCTTGAATCCTGGCCAATTTCCAAAGGCCCGCCCACCGCAGAGTTCAGAGCCAGCCCCGATCGGGCAGCGTGGGTCCTCCAAGGCTACAGCTTCACCATTTGCTATGAATACTTTGGTCCTAAAACCCTAACAGGGCAAAAAAGTATTTCTAAGAGAGCACTGACTTTAGAGTCAGAAAGACCTGAAATCTGAATCCCAGGTGTGCTTCTTACTCGCTGTGGAACCTTGGACAAGTTGTTCAACCTATCTGAGCTTTAGTTTCCCAAGGAGGATAATATGTAATACCATCTGCATATGAAGAGAACTCAGCACATAATCAACACTTAATAAATGGTAGTCAGTATTTTGGCTTAACTGGGATCCTTCAAGCAAGGAGAGAGATCAGGCAAAATGTATGTTGACCAATCTGTGGAAAAAGTTAGTGGCCACCTGGTAACATTACCCGCAGGGGAGAATATTAACTTGGAGGCCAACCAGTGTGCAAATATGTACTGGACAGGACACTTTTGTCTAATAATTATAAACCACAGGCTGAGGAATGACAAACAATTTATTTTCCAGCTTACTGGCTGACTCCTCTAGAGGTATGTACCTTTATGTCTGTGTCTCAGACACAGGGAACCACATCATAAATAGATGCTAAAAAAAGTTGGTGGGTAGAGGGGCACCTAAATTGGCAGAAAGGAGAGAATGAATGCATATTTGGTGGAAAAGTGAGGGCAAATGAGCCTAAAAAGCAATGAGAAAATGAGTGGACTCCAAGCTCACACAAGATGTTAATATAATTTTTCAAACTACTAGGTCTCTTAATATGTATTTATCAGAACTTTCGTAACATGTAGCTTAAAGCTCAGAACTTTCAAAAAATTGAGATTTAAAAGACAGCCATCAAAATATTTTTAAAAGTAAATATGAAAGGTTCAAAGAAAGCTTCAGGAACAAATTTTTTTAGCTCAAAGAAGAGAAGATTCAGGAATAGCTAGATGACTCTCTGACAGTAGAGAAAGGATTATGCAAAAAAAAAAGTGACCATCTGTTCTCTATCTCTAGTGATGAATAAAATGAAAGGAAATGGGCTCAGCTGTAGTGGAAGAGGATCATTCTAACATTCTAATAGTTATTAAAAATAGAAACAATTTGCTAAGGGACATTATGGAATTTCTTTCCCTGGAAATCTTCAAAAATAGACTAGACGTGCACTTTTCTAAGTATAATAGAGGTATCAAGTTCCTGAGGCTCATTTGTCAAGTGTGTAAGATATTCTGCTACACTATGTTCTTACTCAGTGTCCACCAAGGACACACTCGACAAGGGGTTCAAGCTGCTCTCTTAAAGCAGACTGGAAGTGAGCAGAGAGTGATGACTAGTCTGGATGGGAGACCACAAATCTGTTTTCGGTTTGGTTATTTGTAGAAAGGGCCATGTGCAGAGTCCTAGGGCGCTGGTTACCTGGAGTGTACAGATATGTGGGGGGGGAAGACATTAATTGGCCTGGCTTGCAGAGGTGTGATAGGTTACAGATGTGCTTACAGTGATAATGAAAAGTTTTTCTCTATGTGGTGACAAATAGAACACTGGACTATTACAGGTAGAAAACAAATGAATTTCCCAGTTGTCTATGAAAAACAAAATTGCTGAACCTAAAGCCCCACTGATTTGAAGCCCATTACTGTCTTGTCCAGAAAAACAGAACTGGGCACTGCGTTCTGCAAGCCCATGGCCGGGCAACGGCTGAGGAGGTTCTCCTTCTCCCAGCACTAGCAGAGGCAACTATTTGCTTAGAGAATAAGAGAGAGGCAAACGTGCTGAATTCTCTAGTTTCCATGATTCCATGAAAATCACTCCAAGGCTGTTCTAAATATTGGATAAAATTCAAACTAGTGAACAATCCGCACTCCGGATTCAAGGCACAGAACTTCAGGTGGCAACCAACAGCACAGCAGGGGTGGTGGAGGGTTCCAGAACTAGGACACGTGGCCTTGGAGTCTTCAGTGAGACACTGGTACAATTGAACATCCAGGAGAAGCTGTTACCAAGGGAGCATTTAATACAAGATGTGCGTTGATGGGAAAATGAATTCTTTAGCTGCATTTTTAGTAGTTATCAAAACTCTATGGTAAACCATCTCACAATGATACCCCTGGAGTACAAGCTCCATTATGGAGCCCTGGCAAAATCCAAAAGCCCCCAAAACTGGGCTTTCGTTGTACCATATAGCCCAGTAGCAGACAGTCAGTGATGATCCCCTTCTCATTGTCAAAAATCACTGCCAAAACCAGTTCTGAATGTGATCGATAGCTGGCTTGCCTCAAGTGTGCTAGTCCAAAAAAAACGGTTGAAAATCAGCACTGTCCACAGAATTTCTATAGGGGGTAGAAATGAGGTTAGATAAGGATGCCTTTTTTGAAGTTGTTTGTAGACCAAAGCTACAAATATACAAAAGTACCAAAGTTTCCTAAAGATGTTTTATTCACACATTATATAAGACTGAGAAAATGTCAACTGTCACCAACAGTAAAGATTATTCTTACTGTTGCTGCTGTTATTGTTACAGGGCCTTGGGAGTACTGATGGAGACGTGGGGGTGCCAAAGCCGCCTTTGAGAACCAGCGGCTCTGACCTCCAGCCCTGCGATTGGCTGGAACGAGGAGCGCAATCTGCAGCCGTGGATGGAGCTTCTTTTGGGGCAGAACTAAACAGTCCTCATCACCAAATAAACAACTCTAACATCACCAGTGCTGCAGCCCAGACACCCCAGATGGTAGCTTAATCGCCTGAAAGAATTAATAGTGCACCTCTAAGCACATTATTCACCCAGAGAATAGTTTAGGCAATGGAAAGAATCTGGCCCATTATACCCCACACAATTGCTAAATAATATGCAATCACAGAAATGAAGCATGGCATATGGTAATCTCTCTACGAAACTGAGATTCATTGTAATAAAAGTGCTGTTCAAAACCCTCGTGTAGAAATTTGAAAAGCATACCTTTCTTTTCTGGAAGGAACATTACAATAAGACAAGCCAGTCCTCCCAGGCATAGAAATGCTGCTAATGTCCGCTTCCGACCAAACCTAAATAATAAGAAAGCAGACATTTCTCTTGAGAATCTTATAAATCCATCTGCTTCTTCCCTCTAACCTTCCTTTTTAAATGCCCCCAGTTTCATTATATATGCTCATCTTTTCTTAAGGAGTGAGTGGCAAATGTGACTTACCAGGACATAAAATAAATAACCATCATAAAACAAAGGAAAACTTGCTGGATGGCAGGATTAAATGATGTGTGCAAGAAAAGAACATAGCATCATTCTATCTATTTCTATGAGTATTTACTATGTCCCAGCACTGTTTTAAACGCTTTCTGTCTATTACCTTAATCCTAATAATAAGCCATAAGGCAGGTACTGTTATAGTCTCCATCATCTAGAGAATGAATCTAGCTCATTTCACTTTCTGGTTACTTGTCTCTTAAGCAGTTAAAATTTTAAAAACTGTCCAACAAGCTTCTCTCTCTTAAAACTACAAACAGAAAAAAATTTCTTGTTAGTATGGCAGAATTAAGTGAAACATATTGCATACTTTATTGGGACAAATAATTTTTAAATAAGAGCTCTAGACTTGGAAGAATGATATTAACATTCATAAGCCTCCCTTTCCTAGGGGCCTACAACTTGCAGGTCCTGTATTAGGAAGTTCAATATTACTTGTAATTTTTATAACAGTTTTGCCAGCGGAATTTTATAAGCCCTAGTTTAAGGATAAGCACCTGGAGGCCTAGTGAGGGAACTTGTCCAAGTCATAAAACTAACATGCGGCTGAGCCTAGATTTGAATTCAGGTCTGCCTGACCCCAAAGGTGGCACTCTTTGCCTCTGCTTCAGATTTTAATCCTGACTCTAGTGGTGGTAGCTGAGGGACAGGAAAGGATGTGAGTCTCCAGGTCATTGTGCTTAATTTAAGTCACTATCAAATGGCTTTCAAGTGACAGGAACCATGCTAGGCAGGCACCAGGGATGGAAAGACACACAGCACATTCCCTGGATAGCATCCTTCTAACGCTTTAACGGATCATCAGAAGTGTGCACAGGAAGCTGTAACAGCACAAATGAGGGGTGTGCAGCACATTGGGGATGCTGGGGACAGAGTTCTGAATATGCTGCCTAACTCAGCTCTTGGACCATGAAGAGCATAAGCTCAAGTCACTAACAGAGGCGTCAGCAGAGGCAAGTGGGACTACCCCCAGAAAAAAGCCTTCAATTAAACAGAAGCCAAATCTGCCCTTCAAAATGCACTAAGCTCAATACCCATGACCACAGCCACCAAGTGCACTGTTAAAGGGATGCGCTGTTACTAAAATGATGATTGCTGGAGAATGAGAAATGGCACAATCCAACTGACTTCTAGCTCACACAGAATGGGATTTTGAGTTGTGTTGGTCAAGGGCTTAATTACAGAAGTAATCTGAGAAAATTGAGGAAAGGGGGATCTATAAAAGAACTTTTACAAACTATTTCAAAACAGTGCTCATTGACGAAGAGTAGCAAAAGCAGGATATATTCTCAACAAAGTCAAGTGGGTCTTCAGAGGCAGGAAGAGGCTTCCCAGTTCCTTCAGTTCTCTGTGCTGTGTAAGAACTTCTAAATGACAGTGATCGGGGGGATGGAGTTCCATCTACACAGAGCCAATAATCCTATCTGTTGGGATGAACGATTACAGAGACTCCTCAAAGACCTTCAGGTGGTAATTAATGCCTTTGAATACCAGACTCAAAATCTATACAAAAATTTGTAAATATGAAACCCAAGAAATACTGTATTAAAAAATGAATTCTAACTGTGTTTGGTCTGAAAAGAATTCTAATCACTGTGGAGTAATTAGCAGATACTGCATACGGACAGAGACAATAATATTTAGGTATTTATGTATATAAGAGAGTGTGTGTGCATTCTATATGGTGCACTTCATATTCATCTATACTCACCATTTTTGGTTAATCAAGTAGATGCAGAGAGGATAGGATGGGATCTCTATGAGGCCAGACAGGGCCAGGTTGGCATAAATATTTCCACCTAGATCCCCTGCACTTAGAGTCAGGCCATAATAGACCAAGCTGCACACAAACCTACAATTGGGGGTAAAAGACAAGAAGGACAATAGAAAAAGCACATAAGAATTTGCCATAGAAGATTCAAATACTGGTTCAATATAATGCGATCTGTCTTAACCAATAAGCTTGGCTCTCTCACTAACATTTCTATTCTAATCTAAATTTCTATACTAGGAAAAAACAAAGGGGCCTTGGAAATGATTCATCTAGATGCTATATAAAGCAAATGAGTGGCTAGCCACTGGAAGAGGAAAGACATTGTGCTTTCATCAAGCATTTCTGTGTTTAATAGAAGACAATGACTCTATTCTTACTTAATTCCACAATTTATAGAAGACTTGCCTTAGGTAACTGTTGTGATATTATCAAAATGACTCTAGAAAAGAACTCCCCTGGAGAAAGCCAACAGAGGATGGTGTTGAGAACATGGGCTGAGAAGTGACTGGATCGTCAGTGGGTCACCTGCAGGCCAGAAATGACTGACACTTCAACCCCCGACCAGGTTCTCAACCCCATCTGGCATTCAGAAGGTGCATAGGCTGCAGACACCTAGAACAGGAAAGAGAAGACCAGAGTCATGGCAGAGGCAGGATCCTCTAGGGGGGTCAACTGGGGAAGGGCTCTTTGAAAAGCCATTCACTGATTTATGCCTACTGTTGCTGAAACATTGAGGGAGCGCCTCCTGGGTGGCAGGCACTATGCTGGGCACTGAGCCTACCTCCCACAGTCTGAGAACTAAGGAGCCCAGGAACTGAGCCAAATGAAGTGCCTCCTGAAGCTCCCAGTTAGGGCTTCCTCAAGCAGAGTGAAGGGAGTAACGGGAACTTCTGTGCCTAGGAAACTGCATTATAAAAACAAAACGGAACAGAACCAAAAAATAAAGCCCTGAAACTAAGCTTTACTAATATATGGATACATTTTGTAAACCTCTATAAATTTGTAAATTTCTATAGAAACACTTGGGCTTTGGAAGTTCACCAGTTTTTCTGTTTTTCCAATTCACTCTGACAAGTGTTTATCAAGGGGAAGTTTCCATTTGCTTCCCTTAGAAAAAGTCCAATAAGAGGTGGCTATGACGAGATCAAACAGGAAAGGAAAAGCTATACTTCTATCTCTGCCAAAACGGTGAATTGGGCCAAGTGCCCTGGGCTATTAAGAATGGGCTACAGTAACCAAGGAGAGGGATGGGGAGGAGGGCAAGAGGGAGCCACGGAGCTGGACTGCTTCATGTTCATCCCTCTCTGGCAAATGAGCCAGGGGCAGTAGCTACTTCCCATTACTCCTTATTGGGTGGAGCTGTCACTCGTATACTATGGACAATGAGCAATGTTGTAGTCAGGACATCACACGTAAGGATGCAAGGTGACACTGAGTCATCTGTTTTCCCTGTCCTCTAGCACCTTGCCTGTAAGCAGCAGGCTAAACTAATTTAAACCTATGCAGTTTTCCAAAATATTTTAAAAATCCTTTCTATCTGCAGTGGAGACCTCCTCTGACATAATGCTATTCCCAATGTGTTGTATGTGTTAGTGTGCGTCTACTCTGCATTTAAAATAGAAATCCCAGTGAAGTAATTCCAGCCAATAGGTGTGAAAACACACATACCTATTTAAACTGAGTTGTGATGGTATCAAGTTGGGCACAAATAAACAAAGCCAGTTTAGGACACCACAGGAATTTAGCTACCAGCTGGTGGTGAGAGAGAACGGGGAGAGCATGGGCAAGGAAGGCTGATGGTCCCAAGGTGGGAACTCTGCTTGCAAGTTTCCTTGATGGCAGAGCTGATCATTGGGATGCATAATTACAGCTATTAAAATCATTTCAATCCTCTTTATGGGCCCCAAACAAAATTTAAAATGCTTGCATAATATTTAACAGTATATTTAGGGCATCAAAGAACTATTTAAAAAGGCACTACTGTGGGAAATAACCAAAGGAACAGATGTTAAACACAGAGGTATAATTTTACTCCCCAGTTAAGGCTTTCTTCAATGACAGATCCACAGAAAAGACTGTAGAATTTTATAGCGTCTTCAAAAAGAATGGCAGCATGTGGAACGACACTGTCTCTATTATCATGTGTTTTAACATTCTGAGCCCAGGGGGAAGAAGTTTATTTGAGAAGAGCTCCTTTGGCTGTGTAAGATATAAAATAAACAGGGACATTCTCCCTGGCTCTAAGTCTAGTTTGTTCATCTGTTTTTTATTCCCCGAAGGTCAGAACCCAAAAGTTAATATGCCTCGAAAAAATTAAAAACTTAAAAACAAGAAGTAGAGAATCTCTAAGAAGTCGGTGCTTCCTTCAAGGTAGAGGGTTTGACTGACTGTCTATATGACATGCATTTGCAGAGTTTTATGGAGTCCTAAGTACCTGAACAAATGTTGTAAGTTTATTAATGCACAGTAGGAAGAACCTCAAATTAGCAGCTTCTATGTTGTGTTGCCAGGTTTGGCTTTTAAAGGTTCCCTTAATCTCCATGCCTCCAAGCTTGTGCCCTTTGTTCAACATTTATTATGCATCTGTGACATTCCAGCACTGTGCTGGCTCTGTGGGAAGGTGGCAGTTGGTGTGACCTGGCCCCGACCATACAGGTGGCAGTCAGTACTTGGTTGGGTAGGAAAACAGAATGATGATACAGAAAAATAACTTTGCAGTTTCTTATTCTCAATCTACTGTTCTTTTTAGCTTTATATATAAGATCGCGTTCATATAAAATTACCCTCATTTATCCCCACATGAAAATGTAAGTTTTCATGCAGCCTTCATGGCAAACACATACAAACCAACCACAGCACAAGAGTCCTTTAAGCCACTAAGTATGATGTTCACACCCAATACTGGACCAAATACATCTATGACACCCTAGCAGAACGTACGACACTACAACATACGTGCATCTCACAAATTCTATGTATTGCCCATACATTTCTCCCCTTTCCACAACTTTATGATGTGAATGGAACCATCTTGAATCATTCAGTGCAATTTATGTTAATCCTGAGAGCATTTTGAGAGGCAGGCTGGAATATGCTAAACCAGAAAATCAGGTTCAGAGAGTGCTAATTCATTCATTCATTGATCTGCATGTGTGGCTTTGAGTCGGTCATTTTACACTCCCAGGATCCATTTGTACAAGGATAACATTTAGCCCACCCTAGTGAGTGAGTGTGTGAGAAAGCCACTCAAAATGTGGCACAGTGCATTGGGTTAGAATGTGCTATCCAACTGCTTGATGCCAAAACCAAAGGTACGTATATTTTTAAAGTCCTATTTAGAAACTCTTCTGTTTCTGATATGCTTGCTTGCTTTCCTTTTTGGGGTGGGGGGACTTAAATATTTACATGAACTACCTCATGAGCAAAGACATGTTTCTGATGACTACTTACTCAAGTTCAGTCAACCTGTGGTCAGGCACCATCACTTCCTCATTGAGATAGGGAGGGTGCCGTGAAAACAGAGGTGAGCACAACACCAGTCACTAAGGGTTGGGGGCCTTGTTTTTGTGTAAACAACCTCATGCTGACAAAAGAGGTAAAATCTTCTGTAACCCCTGAAGAAGGAGCAGATTATCAATAGACTTTTAGCAATCTCAGTTGAAGATCAACAAAACACCCCTTAGCTATAATTACCAGATGAACATCAGGGTCAGAGTGTGCCCCAAGAGGATCCGGTAACGGAACAGGTCCAGAAAACTTCCGGTCTCCTTGCAGCTCCTGTTGGCTGGATGTGTTAGTGAGAACGTACACTTGAGCTTGCGGTTCCTCTTGGCAATGAGGTACAGAGCTGTTTCAGCCTCACTCAGTCGACCCTGGGAGTATAACCAACGAGGGGATTCAGGAATGAATCTGAAAGAGATGTCATTAAAGGCTGTATATTCATACAGGTACGTGTGCACAGGAAGGAGACAATTCACCCACGCAGTACACGGATTCCCTCACCACAACCGGATTCCACGTGAGGTTGAAAACATGACTCTCCCAACGACATACAGAAGAAAGAGAGGGGGGACTTTCAACAGCATGCCAACGTTCAACGGTGGCCTACTTTATGAACGGAAACCAAGAACACGCTTCCAAAACAGCAGAGGAAAAGGTAAACAGTACGCATTTCCTTTTAAGCCAATTCTAATATCTGAATGGCAAGTGAAGTCTATAATACTGAATAATACAAATTCTTCATAAAGCATAATCAGAACTATGGCTCTAAATCATAGCCAAGTGTTGTCAGAATAATACTGCAGAGTTGGTAGGTTTTTTTAAGTTCTGAAGAAGTCTCACAGAGAAGATAAAAATCTTTATTATCTCATCAGAAAAAATAAATTTTTAAAAAAGTGGTTTTAACATAGTGATATGTTCTTAAGAAGGGAGAGATTATTCTAAGACTAAACATAAAAATCAAACAGGGTTGATCACATCTTAGCTACTTTTGACCATTTACTGCTTCAAAATACACCACTCAGCTGACACTCGGGCTTTAATAATACCCCGAGGCTATTCCTGAGCCCCCAAGACCTTAAAGAATAAAGGTTATTTTCTGGTTAACTTTCAGTTACAAAACAATAGCTATTTCCTAATATAACTACAAAGGATTGAACATTTATATCACCACTGATATCTCCCAACAGTTTCAAGACTCAGACATTGTGTATCTTTTCTCCTCTTCACAGTTCTGCATACACTTTTAGAGGACTTTTCAATGACAAAACTGTAGCAGGAACGCGGAAACGGTGTTTACTAAACACATCAAATACCTTTTGATCTAACTTGACATTATTTGCCTAAAATGAAACTTGTACAAATAATATTGGCTATTTAGAATTCACCATGCCTTTCAGTAAGGATAGTGAATTGGCAACAAACATCACAGAATTTGGAACTTCACGGACAGCCAGTCTGTCAACAACCATGTACTGAGCACTTGCATTTTGTATCGAGCAAATAGGTGCTGAGAATAAAGACCATGGAAACAAAAAGGCAGGGATTTTCCCAGGAGTTTTGTTACTGGGGAGAGTATATTCATGCACACCATTTGATTGTCAGCAAAAGCAGGAACAAAGGCCTTCTACAACATCCTGAAAAATCCCTTCATTTTTTCTTCGTTGCCATTTGATTATCATTACTGATACACAAGTAAATCATCAAGCGACATGTTGTTCTGCTGGAAGTTCGTTCTGCTGATCGTCAGTTGGATCAACTGGCCCTATTCACAGGGTGTGTATGAAGGACCATGTAAACTACTCGATTAAGTCTAAATACAAATCAAAAGAACAGAAGAGAGGACTTCGGTGATGAATATACAGCACACACTCGGGAAAAATAAGTGAGATACTAGAAAGTCTATCATAATAAAAATTACAACTGAGGACGACTGGGAGGACTGCAAAGGAACCAACAAGGAAATAGCCAAGATATTAACAGTGATGATCTTGGGGTGATTTAAGTCATTCCCCTCCTCCCTAATCTTCTCTGTGTTTTCAGAATTGTTTATACGCAATAAACATTACTTTATAGCTTTATAAATCACTTTTAAAGATGATATTTGAGAGATATTCAGGCTTTGGAAATCTGATTCCGAATTAATAAAACTATTTCTACTTGAGAAAAGGTTTATATTGATTACACAAACTTAGGACCTGATACCGCTCCACACCTTGAGAAGCCAATACGCTTACTTGCACAAAGTCTCGCCTAGGTGCCAATGGACGGACTGGGGAACAAGAGTTCCAACACATGAAGATGATGCACACAAAAGAGTAACATGTTTTCAAAAGAAAAAGCAAGCCTTTGAACACAATGCCTTCTTACAGCGCTGTGGTCACCTTCAGAGGCTACAGGGATAACTTAACAATGTTGCCTCTGCTCAAAATGTTCTGTAAATTTCTTAAAAGGTGGAAAATCTTTGTAAATCAAGGGAGCACTGATTTTTAAAATAAAACTACTCGAATTCAAGTATTGTGAAAATGAGGAATTTTTAAGCTAAGTAGTGTTTCTAGTAAAGCAAACCAACAAGGTATGACTCTAAAATAATGTGACTTTTTCTTATGTTGCTGATGGTTAATGCTGAAGGCAAGTTCCAAATGTTTTTGTACCAACATTTGTCCGATAGATACTAGATATGCAGGATCTACTGTGGGGAAAGCCCCGCGCTCTGGTGCTGGGGGAGATGTAACGAAGCAAAGAGCCTGCTGTTGTCAGAGTTCCTGGTGTACAGAGACTCCAGCTTGAGGCAGAAATCAGAGGACCACTCGGAGGGTGCACATTCAGTGCCGCAGGATTCAGAAAAGAAATCGAACGACTTGTAGCTGGAGGTATGATCAGGAAAAGCCTGGAGGGGGTGACACCAGAGGAAACCAGAAGGCTATTAATTAAATGAGAGGAAACGGAGAAGGGCTTTGAAAGAGCAGGCACAGCACTGAGTGGGAGGCAGAGAAGCAGACAAGCAGGTGTACAGTGGGCACAACAGCAGCTTAGTGTGCCTGGAACACAGAGCACGGGGGACAGGGTGGGAGAAAGTTAGGAAGATAAAGTGCAGCCCAACAGTGGGAAGCCTCACATTCCAGGCCTAATAGAATAAATATGTATTTCAATTTTACAGGGTCTTTTCCCTCTTCTTCCTATTTTTCATGACTTGAATTCATTTCCCATTGAGGATGTCTCCACCTAGCACTAAGCAGTATCAAACTGGGACCACACATTCAAAAACAGAAAAGCTGAACAGCTCATATCATCCATCAGAGTCGCCCTACTACACGAGGAGAGGTGAGAGCCAGATTGGGTTGAGAAGTATGAGATTGATTAAATATTTTTTTAAAAATTTGTTTATCCACCAGTATTTACATGAATGCTTATTAATTCAAGGAACTATATTAGGTACCCACTTATTCCAAAAATTTACAGTACACAAGCTAATAAAACATTATTAGTTTCCCTTTCTAATAAAATCACCTCACTCCAATTGACATAACTAAATGCATTTAATAAATGTTGCCTTTTTAAATGTAGATTAACTATTTCTACTATATTCATTTTTGCACTTAAAAATTCTCTTACTTTCAAAGAGAATATGAAAACAGATTCCAATGCAATCTCCACCAAATGTCAATTAGTAGAATCTGAATAAAGCAGCACTAGATTAAAGATCTATCTGAATGAAAATTCTTCTCCAGGCATCCCTCACTGTATGGCACAGAAGAAAGCTGGTACCATCAGCTGAGCATTTGATTTACCCCAAAGATTTTCATGATTAAAGTTAGAAGTTTGACACTTCAGGAGAAAACCTTTCATAAGCACATTACAACTTCTGGTGAAACAGCCCTAAGTTGGTGGCTCACCTTACAGCATTCAGAGAGCCACAGTGTGACACTCTGGGCAAGCCACTGGTAGAACCCTGCCCTGACCAGGGAATCATCCTTTCACTGCTGTGAGCCCGTGCACTCTAAGGATTTCTCCCATATGGAAGAATCTTCCAGAGTCCACATTTAGAGGCCCTGAAGTGACACTCATCTGTAGGATGAATCGATGCCTCTACAATATCATACCTCAGTCACACACCTGCACAGGATCTGATCCAGCCTGAAGAGCTTTAAGTTTGAGGCATTAGGTTAAAAAAGAGACTGTTACCCTACGTCAACAATTTGAAGGTTAAAATGCAGTCTATTGAGAGTTTACTTTAAACAAGGGATACCTGCATTCTGAATTAATTTAGCATCTCTCTTCCCAGGAGCTGCCAAGCATTGGAGCACGTGAGGAATTTAGTTCTTCACCAAGTCAGTTCAGGCAAACTCCTGAAAGGGAATAACGTCGCTCATTGACCCGCATCCTCTTAAGACATTCCTTCTGCTTATTAAATTAAAACTCTAAGAGGAAAAACTACTTACAAAGATAAAAGAAAGACCACTGTTCCCTGCAGGTTAACCAGAATGGCTAGGGTCCTCCAGGAGCGGATGAAGTATCCCAACAGGGCATACTGGGCGATGCCGACCGCGAAGAAGAGGCCACCGATCGATCCTAATTCAGGGAAAAGAGACCTGTTACTGGAGCGAGCACCATCTGCAGCACGATTTCCAACCCAGGTCACAGAGACAATTCCTTCCTTGTGAGACATTAGCAGAAAAGAAAAACCTACAGAAAAATCGAGCATCAGATGATAAAACTTAGAAGAGGGGCCAGCAAATTCGTGGACAAGGAGGAAGGACAGATGAAAAATACAAACCACACGTGGTCAAGATGAATTTTAAGGGTCTGCCTAAATGCTCTCTGCCTTGCATGTGGTACCGACATCTGCCTGAACCCATTGCTGAGGTCTGGAAATGTTTTTTGCTCTATGGCAATAAGGTCTTTGGGTCGTGAGATTATTGCAACACTGGGACTTCATCTTTAAGACACAAGTTGTCCCTGAAATCCTTATGAAATCACAGCCTGCTCCCCAGCTCTCCCTATCACCCTTCCCTGCCTAATCTATCACCATCACATATATGACATTTTATATTTATTTGATTCTCATCTGTCTCTCCCAAGTAGAAAGCTCCACGAAGCACGGATTTTTGTCAGCACACTGAGAGAAGAAAATCAACGATGGGACTGTTAAGAATCCTATATTTTTTTAAATAAATGCTGAGATGGGTTAAACCCGTGGCTTGCCCAATATACTGGCAAATTCTATACCTCTGACACACTTTCTCTAAATCCTTCCATTGCTATTAGTAGTAGTAATAGCCACTATTTATGTATATAAAAGCTACTATTTATTGAACATCAAGCCTTTTACATACATTGTCCTATAAAGCAGGCACCATTATTAGCCATAAACGAAGTGAGGAGGTAGCTCAGAAGGTGCGGGGCCACTGTGTAAGGACATGGAGCTGTGTGTGGCATGGCTGGGACTTGTACCCCGGCTAGTATGACCAGGGAGTCTGCATTGTATACCATTCCTCTCTCTATCACCCTTCTAGGAAAAGGTGATTTCAGAGGGCATCCCATAGCAACAGGACTTTGTTGATCTCGTTACAATAATTTTGTACACCAATCCTGTAAAACACGTTTTCTTTTATTCTTGTCCATAGATTATCAATCTACAGCAAAAAATAATGACGTACACTGTTTGCCCTAGAGAGGAGAAGGGAGAACTGAAAGGGAGAGCTCGCAGGACGGCACATTCAGCAGGTTCAGACCATGTGGTCCAACAGATAAGGGAACGGGGACAGTGTGATTTCCCTGGAAATTTAAGATAATAGTTATTACAGGTTCATTACAGTGCATCAAATAGCACCTGGTTTCCAAGAATAAGGCTTTTTGTCACTGCTCAGAACAGTTCTGAGCACTCAGTATCTACTGACAACAATGAAGCCAAAAAGAAGAGAGCCCAGAGGATGGGACCATTTCAGATGGACTAAGTTCAGATCCTAGTTCTGCCACACGCTACTGTGTGACCTTGGGCAAATCACTAACTGTCTCCGAGCCTCAGTTTCCTCATCAGTGCAACAGAAATAATACCACCTACCTCAGAGGGTAGTTTTAGTTTCAGACTAAATAAGGTATGCTATACAAATGTTAGTTATATTGTCCTGTACTATGGGTATAGCCCTGTATATCTATTAACCTCCCCAAAAAACCCAGCTGAAAGCCTCCTGTGGTGAATAGCTATTACAAAATATTGTCTACCTAGCACTCGTTCTAAATCCAACAACCTCTCTTTCATATTTTGGAGACCTGACCTCCACTTACTTCATCTCTGTGGTTCAAGTGGGGGCTGCCTATCATAGATCCCCTAGCTGCAGGGGTGACCCCAGCTGGGCCAATCAGAGCTCTTCCTCAGGATTTTAAATACTGGAATTGGTGGTGAAGGTAAGAGCTGCTGGGCCCTATTCCTGACTGAGCAAAGGAAGCTTCTCAGAGGATGGGGAGCAGAGATGAAAAGCATCTGACTTCCTGCTCTGGGCATCTCTGAGGTCTGGCTCTTCTGTGGTTTGGTTGTTAACCAACTGATTTCCCTTTATACATAAGCTCCTCGGAGTTGAGTCTCTGTCACTTAAAATCAGTAAGACTCGGTATCAATTGATATGATGGACAAGAGGAAATGATTCAGAGGTTCTAGTTTGACAAACTTAAATATTGTGATAACATTACCAGAAATAGAGGTCCCAGAGATGATGGAGGTTTTAGAAAGAAAGCAAGACTTTTATTTAATGAACCAATAGACATCATATGTCACGTCCAGCAAGAAGCTGCACAAGTATGCCAGGAAACGACAACAGGGATAAGGTGCAGAGACGTAGACGTGATAAGGCTCTAGGTTATTTGATTAAAAAAATTAATAAAAATGAACACTTTAAGTCACCACTTTTACGTACTGTAATTCTGGACAGCAACTATTGTAACTGTAACTATTTATGAGCCTTTAGGTATTTATGCCTATTTGTAAGATCCCTTTTCTGCTTATTTTCAATTCATTTCAACTCTGCTATTCCTGCTCACTTTGTACTAGTAAAAGCTTCATTTCAGCAGGTTAGAAAATAGTGTATAGTGATGACTTCATTTCTATAAATGGCACCAATGATTCATCCAGTTTTCGAGCACAGGCCATGAAGTCTCATTGATTCCTCTTTCTCTCCTTTAGAAGTCCTATTCCCACCAGAATCCAGCTCAAATGTACCCTCTCTTCTCCTCCACTACTCCCACCTTGTCTAAGGCACCAGCAGGCTCCCCGTGGCCAACCACAAGAGCAACCTGAATGACCCCTCAATTCCTACCCTTGCTCCTCTACAATCCATTCTTCACACGTCTACCAGAGTACTGTTTCTGTGCATAAGGTCCCATGGCACCTCTATCTAATTTGCCTACTGGCTTCCCACTGCACTTCCAGTAAAATGCTCATTCCTCATTTGGCCTGTCATGGGCCCAATATAGTCTAGTCCCTCCAACCTGATCTCACCCCATCCCCCCTGACTCTCCACACGGCAGCCACGGGCATCTTCCCAAGCCCTCGAAGAAGCTCATTCCTGCCTCAGGGCCTTGGTCCTTGCCATTCCATCTGGCTGGAATGTTCTCTCAGAATTTCACATGCCCAGGTCTTCCTCATCATTCACGTCTGAGATCAAACACCTACATCAAGGTTTTCTCTATCCTATTTAATGTAACTGTCTCCTACAATTACTGTCTAGTCCATTACTCTGTTTAATTTTCTTCATTGTACTTATAATTTTCTGAAATTATCTCATATTTCCTCTGCCTCTCCGGATTAAAATATAAGTTGCATAAGAGCAAGGAGCTTCTTCCACCTGCCCCTGGCTTGTCCACCCTTTTATTGCAAGTGCCTAAAAAAGCAGTGTCTGGTACATGGCAGGGTCTGTTGAATAAATGAATGTTGAGGAACAGATATGCAAAGGAAGGGCTCTGGAAGGACACACAGCAATACGTTAGCTGTGCTGGTCTCTAGCTGGCTGGGACCAGATGTATTCTCCATATTTCACTTGTATATATATCTTACTTTTTTTACCATGAACATCAGTTCTTTTTGTTACAACATATTAATACTATAGAATACAATTAAATAATAAATATATTAATATGAAAATTTTCATACTTTAGTATTTTATTTTTTAATCCTCAATAATTTTCCATCAATTATCTTCATTACTCTTGTTAATTGCTACCCTGCAAATTGGTCAAAAATGGGTGTTTTCAGTTTACACTTATACTTTTTTGTACATACTTTATATAGTATTTTATACATAATGCAAATATTATTTTGAATCAAGCATAAATTTCCAAATTGCTTTTTTACTGCTAAATAATTAGGCCACTTCGAGCTAATCCCCTATGGCTGATCATTCAGGTTTTTTCCAAACTTCTTGCAATTCATTAGCATATTTGAAGTCAGAGGCGTGTATAAGATTGTGCTGGAGAGAATCCAGCTTGTACAGAAGGCCGAGGACAAAACTCTGGGGAAGACCCTGGTTCCCGGGAAAGGGATGTAGGAAGCTCCTCAGAGAAGAGCTAGCTCCAGGTGCGCAGAATCTGACTTCTGTCCTGGGTACAGTCAGGGTACCCACCCTCAGGGAACTCTCTCACGCTCGCTCTGAATTTCACACTGAATTTGGCAACCATCTGGTTCCACTGTGGCAGGTTTTTCTCCTTTCTCTCTTTTTTTCTTTGCTACAGAAATTTTAACAGCCTCATCTTAACTCAGCTTCAAGGACAAGAACAGCACATTAAAGCACTTTAATAGGAATCTGTTCACTGGCTTTGGGTGACTGGCAAAGGAGCAAGAGACCAGGAAGTCTTTCTTTTTGCCCCAAACATGCAACAGGACAGGAATAATGCTAGATAATCTGGCAGGGTGGGGGTAGGAGATGTGTTTTGTAAAAGAGCATCTTCTTCATGGAATGACTAAAGGCAAATGTGAATATTTTAATAGAGGAACGTTCTGGGTACATGAAAAACATGTACTCATGATGCTCGACGTGAGCAAGATTTTGGACTTCAGGAAAACCACAACCACAGGAGAGAGCGCCTTTGAGTCCTTCCTGGATAATGTCAGTGATCATGATCACCATCATTACTAATTTCTTGGAAAGTCCCGGCAAGTCTAGTCCCGGCAAGTCTGACCCCATTACTTGAAAAAATGACATTAAAGTGACAATGCAAATTAAAGACTCAGAAGTTTTCTCATTGGTCCTAACTTAGGAGCTAGGTTAGGAGAAAAAGGAGCCCATCCCAAAAGGCTTTGGAAGCTTCCATAGACAGAGCAAATCATAAAACACTGCTGAGTGGGAGATGGAAGAAAGCCTGTGCTGCTAGGACGGAGCTGGTGTCTCTATCCAGCCTAGTTCTAACTTGTCCAACTCTACACATCCTTCAGCTTAGACAACAGTTTACTGGACACAGAAATAGAGCGAAGTCTATTTTACTTAGCTTTTGTCTTCCAGCTCAATACGTTAGCCCTCACCAACTTCGAAAACAGTATCGGTTAGAAAGAACAGGCCCACCACGCCAGCAGTCATGTGAGGTGACACAATCAAGTTCTAAGAGGAGAGTCCTCAGGGAACAGTGGGAAGGACATGAGCTTGAGCATCAGCCAGACCCAGGTTGCAATCCTGGTCCTATCAGTTATAAGCTGTGTGAAAACAGGCATATCACCACCTTTCAGGGGCTCAGTTTCCTCATCTATAAAATGAAGGTAGAAATTCTTAACTTGCAAGCTCTGGGAATATTACAGATATGTGTCAAATGCCTAGGGCGGTACCTGGCACATAACAGATGCTCAGCAAATGGTAGCTGGTGTCCCCTCATCCTCACTTAGACACATTTCTATCAGCCACACGGTCAGCTTACTTCCCATATTAGTACAAAAAGATCAGTAGTACTCAATAAATGTCAAGTGAATGAAGAGCAAAACAGACAAAAACTTATCATTGCAAACCCACAGAATACATACAAAGTAGAATCTTAGATGTCACTCTCCCAAGACATTATTTTAAGTCAAATAAACTTTTTAAATCATTTATTTTACTGTAACGTAGTTCTTGAGAAGATGACGGGATGGTTAAAAATAATACAGAATGTGGCCTCCATTCTGGAACTTAAACATCAGTAAAAAAAAATGCTACAATAGTACAGCCTGCTGGCTTGAAGAGAACAGTATAAGTCAGAAAGGCCTATGAGACAAGGATTTAATAAAATAGAATAAGAAGGCTCTGAGAAAGGAGTTTCTGGTATTTCTATTCCTATCTCTGCACTGCTTCTCAGTTTGAGGTAAAAAGCAGTTAATGC
The DNA here is from genome assembly GCF_041296265.1 of Equus caballus. Taxonomy (NCBI): domain Eukaryota; kingdom Metazoa; phylum Chordata; class Mammalia; order Perissodactyla; family Equidae; genus Equus; species Equus caballus. Next base: position 58,279,917 of record NC_091688.1, read on the forward strand.
CCTTCTGAGGAAATCGACACTCCCACAACCATGTGTAGACACCTGTGAGGATGGGGGCAAGCGCACCATCAGTGAGGCAGGCCCCAGGACAGACATGCCACAGAGGACAACAAATAAAATGACTCGTTCAAGGTCATACAGAATAAACTCAGGAAAGCAAATCAAATAGTTGGACAGAGCACCTCAAGTCCAAATGCGTTTTTAGACTCGAGGGTTACAGCTGCTCCCTGCAAAGCTTTCTGGAGCAGCTCGTCATCTCCACGTCTGCAGGGGATTCAAGCAGTACCTGCGAGTGCCCAGTAGGCGGTGCCCACACATTCGTTCAGCAGGACAAAGGCCACCAGCGACATCCCTCCATTCATCACGCCCACCAGGAAGCGAGTTATCGCAAAGAACTCATAGGAGGGGGAAAATCCATTTGCAATAGCAAATAAGATGTCAAGGGCAAAACCTAGAAAGAGAGGAACAGTATTCAATAATCCAGAGGCAAAACAGCATTTGATGAAAGCAATAAACTACATTTGTTAGTCTGTAAAGATAAATCTTTGTAAACTTAAATTTTCTGAGCTATGGTTTTTTTTTTTAACATTTTCTCTTAAAAAGTGTAAAGAAAAACCGAGTTCTGTTTCTTTGTTACAAGTTGGTTTCTGTCAATCACACACAGTGTTCAATTATTCATGATAATACTGGAAATTAAAAAATCCTAGCTCATACTCAGCTTGTCAAGAGAACTATGCTGAGTCCCATCAACCTCATTTGAAATGAATCAACACAAGATGTAAGGAAATGGGTCTAGTAGACTGTGTCAATCTTTGCTCTCCTTAGAAACAAGGCAGGAATTAGAATTTGGGGGCTGCAGAAAGCACATCACCAATGAAACGCTTACACTGCAAATATCTGGCCTCCCCAGGTATGCTGGTCACTCTAAAATGCTTGGCCAGAATCGACTTTGGCTGCATTTGAGCCTCCTGCCAGTATAATAAAATCAGTTCTGTGTCTACACAGCAATTCCCTGAGAACCTTCGGAAATAGTCCCCTCATTATTTCTCCGAGAACCTCAGGGAAATAAGTCCTCTCATTCAGTTCACGAACACTCTAACCGATTACCTGTGAGATAGACTTTTTTCCTTCCAAAGCGATCGGAAAGCTGACCAAAAGAGAGAACTCCCACAAACACGCCGCTGAAGAAGAAAGAGCTTGCGGCACTGACTTTGTAAGATCTGTCGGCGATTAAAAACCACTGGAGGAAGAAAAACAATAGAGAGATGTGTAGGTCAAAGAAAAGATGGATGGACTGAGTTAGCCATTAAAAAACAAATGCACAACAAAAACTTGTACACAGGAACTTCTCCACCGTATGACCCACTGCTAACCAGAACTCAGGAGGGCATCCATCTCGGACAATAGCCAAGAAGACTTTGTCTTCAGAAAAACTAGGAATCATTATTATTATACTGTGCTCCCACAGTTTTCTGTACACATCTTATTACAGCACTGAACGCAGTATACAATACCTAATTATTTACCCATCTGTTGACTATGGCCCTCATCTTAAACCTCTGTGTTTCTAGAAAGGAAGAGTCATGTCCCATTAGTGTCCATTTCTCCGATGCCTAACATACTAGATGGCATACATGAGGCAACAAATGAATGGCCCTTTTCTCCAACTGATTAATGGGTTTTAAATCCCTTGAGTACTTTTCTCAAAAAATTAAAGATACAATTACCATATGATCCAGTAATTCCACTTCTGGCTATATACACCAAAGAACTGAAAGCAGGGATTCAGATATTTGTACACTAATGTTCACTGAAGCATTATTCACAATAACCAAAGGGTGGAACTAATTCAAATGTCCATCAATAGATGAATGGATAAACAAAATGTGGTGTAAACATATGATGGAATACAGGCTTTAAAAAGAATGAAATTTGGACAAGTTACAATATGTATGAACCTTGAGGATGTTATGCTAAGTGAAATAAGCAGATAAAAAGGGACAAATATTGTATGATTCCATTTGTGTGTGTGACATTGTGATTTATAAGAAATATATTTGTCTTCATCCACTGTTCCTGGTACATAGCTCCTGAAACCCTTGTAATTTCCATAGGAGCCTCCAAAAAAACCCAAAAGGACAGGATTCAGAGAGCTTCCAGGTGGGTGAACATGTGGAGGTGCTGTCAGGGTGGCATGCTCAGAGGGCACAGAAGCTCTGCATCCCTTCCCACATACCTTGCCCTGTGAATTTCTTCCAACTGGTTGTTCCTGAGTTATATCCTTTTATAATAAACCAGTGGTCTAGTAAGTAAAATGCTTTCCTGAGTTCTGTGAGTTGCTCCAGCAAATTAATCTAATCCGAGGAGACGATCACAGGAATCTCTGATTTATAGTGGGTAGATTGGAAGCACAGGAAACAACCTGGACTTGTGCCTGGTGTCTGAAGGGAGGGGCAGGGGCAGTCTTGCTGGATTTAACCTGCGGGATCTAATGCTAACTCCAGACAGACAGTCAGAACTGAACTGAATTGCAGGACACTCAGCTGGTGTGGCAGAATTGCTTGATGAGGGAACCCCCTCTACCCCACCCCCCACATTTGGTGACCAGAAGTGTCAGAAGTGAAACAGTTGACAGTAGAGAAAACACAGAAGGAGTGTTTTTCCTTTACCTGAAGTAGTTAAATCCACAAAGACAGAAAACAGAATAGTGGTTCCCAGGGGCTGAGGGAAGGAAAAATTAGTGTTTAATGGGTACAGAGTGTCAGTCTGGGATGATGAAAAGGTCTGCAGATGGATAGTGATGATGGCTGCACAAGAAGAAAAAACTTGATGCCACTGCACTACACTTAAAAATGGTTTAAATAGTATATTTTATATTATGTATATTTTACCACAATAAAAAAAAAGTCTCTTGAGTACTATTATCTTCTACTTTAGGGAAACTTATGAACTTTTAAGAGAAAGCAATCATCCTCTGCTTAAAATGCCACTATCTAAAGCCCTGTCTAGTGACGTGTTAAGGTGATCTTTGGTTATAAAGATAAGTCAAGCTGTGTCACAGGGGTAATCTCAGACAACCATGAGAATGCTCCTCTTTCCCCTTCGCAGCCCCTGTCCTAGAGTCTGCGAAGACAGGTTTATGACGATCCCCTTCAGAGAACATGCGAGGAGGCACTCGTCTTGGTTGTCCCTTCTCCATCTTTCAGACCATCCTTTCCCATGATTCGACAAACACTCATTATGTCCCAAAGCACATTTAACTTTTTTCTCTTATATTTCCTGTAAGACTGAATTGATAAAGATCTTGATAAGATGATTTCTGGACATCTCCACGCAAAAAAAAAAAAAAAAAAATCAGGCTTTGGAAAATAAACAAGGATAATGCCCCCTCACTAATGCTGTGCTTTACTTCTAAATGCTCTCATTCTTCACATTTAATTTTGTTTTTTTGGAGGAAGATTAGCCCTGAGCCAACATCTGCTGCCAATCCTCCTCTTTTTGCTGAGGAAGACTAGCCCTGAGCTCACATCCGTGCCCATCTTTCTCTACTTTTTTTTATCTGTGGGACGCCTACCACATCATGGTGTGCCAAGTGGTGCCATGTCCACATCCGGGATCCAAACCAGCGAACCCCAGGCAGCCGAAGCAGAACGTGTGCACTTAACCACTGCACCACCGGGCCGGCCCACATGCAATTCTTAACAAGGTTAATTAACTGGTTTTCCTAGCCCTTCGTGGATTAGAAACAGTAAACTAGGGTGTCATCGCCCTTAGAAATAGTAATCAGGGGGCTGGTCAGAGGTGTAGAAGTTAAGTTTGAGCACTCCTCTTTTGCAGCCCAGGGCTTGTGGTTTCAGATCCTGGGTGCAGACCTACACACTGCTCATCAAACCATGCTGTGGCAGCATCCCACACATAAAATAGAGGAAGATTGCCACAGATGTTAGCTCAGGGCCAATCTTCCTCACCAAAATAAATAAATAAATAAATAGTAATGAGGCAGTTACTGCTCTTTTTGGCAGCCAAAATATAAATGAGAGAGCGATGGAAGCAATAGGACACAAAACTGAAATATGTTCTGGACATTTTTTTTCCTTCGGATATTCAACAAGTATTTGATTAGTTTCTACTAAGGTTAACAACTATTCTAAACACTTAGAATACAGATGTGAATGAACTAGACATGGTCCCTCAAGAAGTCTAAGTCCCAGTGTACTCTCCTCATGGAGTATAAGATAGACATTAAACAAGAAACAAAGAGGGAGAGACTGGGAGGGAACCTCTTTAAATAAAGTATTCAGGGAAGCCTTCTCTGGGGAGGTGACATTTGTGACCTGAATGATGAGAAGTGACGAACCCTGAAAAGCTGTCTGGGGAACATGACAGTAAGTGTAACGGCCCGAAGGTGAACACAGCAGTGTGCCTCAGCGGGGATGGGATGAAACGAGGCCAGAGAGGCGAGCGGGCATCAGATCACGCAGGGCCCTGGGCCACAGCAAGGAGCGGGGATTTTATTCTAGTGCAAAGGGAAGACGGTGAATTATTGGATTTATGTTTCTAAGGGTTACTCCGGCTACTCTTAGAGAATGCATTACAACAGGAAAAGCTGGGAGCAGGCAGGCTACTGTAATAGTTCAGGAGATACCGGGGGCTTGGACAAAGGTGGAAGCAATGGTGATAAAATTACATGGATTTGGTACATACTTGAAGGCAGAACTGCCAGGACTTGGTGATGAATGAGATGTGGAGGGGAGGAAAGGAAGGGAAAGTCAAGGATTTTACCTAAGTTTTAACTGTAGCCACTCAGTGGATGGGTGGTGAGGTCTACTGAGATGAACTGGGTTGTAAGGGGGTATCAGGTGTGTGGTGGGAAAGGAAGAGTTCTGTTTAGACATGCAGAGGGTGAGATCCCTATAAAACATCCAAACGGAGATGCCAAGCAAGCATTTGGATAAGAGTCCTGAGCTCAAGGGAGAGCACCTGAGGGTTTATGAACCTATAGACAGAGAAGAAGGCTCAGGACAGGGGCGTACACATTCAGAGGCTGAGTAGAAGAGAACCATTACAGAAAACTCACAAGTAGGAGTCGGACAGCAAGAAAACAGGGAGAATGTGGTGTCGCAAAGACTACAAGTGGAAATTTGATTCCGGGAGGAAGGGGTGGTTAAGTATGTCGAATGCCGCTTCAGAGGTCAAGTAAGAAGAGGACAGAGACGTGCAGTTATATTTGGAAACAAAACGGATACTTAAAAATCGCAATTTCAGTAGAGTGCGGATGGAAGCCAGACTGGAGAAGGCTGAAGTGGAGGCGGAGGAACGGCAGGCAGCAGGTGCACAGAGTGGCTCCCATCAGTTTTGCTGTGAAGAAGAGCCAAGAAATGGGACAGTATTTGGACAGGTAGGTGAGGTCAAAGATTATTGGCATGTTTTTTAATGTATGCGCATGTTGATGAGAGCAATCCAGTAGAGAAGAGATCCTCCCAGGAGAAAAGTACTGGGAAAAGCAAGAAGGAATACGCTTGAGTGTACGAAGTACAGAGGTTAGTCTTTCCTAGAAGCAGGAAGATGCTGCCGTAAAGGCGGGAAAGGAGGAAGGCAGAACACGGGTTCAGAAGCAGGCAGCGAGGGAACTCCTATCTGATTGCTTCATTCCTCGTTCACTGAAACAGCAAGTGAGGTGGACGGTTGAAGGGAGTAGAAGTCAGGGGGAGTTAGAAATCCAAGGAGGAAGGGGACAGAAGGCTCCTCTGAGTGGGACGTGGCGCACGCATTCAAGGGAAACGTTGTGGCCCTGCCACGCCATGCTGAATGTGCCCTGGAGCTTTGCAGTTATCACTTTGAGGAGGAGGTGGGGAGTTAAGCATACTGAGTTGGGGATTTCTCAGGAGTACCACAGAGCAGGGAGTCACAGAGATTTGCAAAGGAGTGACTATTATAATAAAGGAATATATGCTGGCGAGGGGGAAAAGGAAGACATAAGGGGGATGATGGGTAGTGAAATAACGTCATCCTCAGGAAAGCCCCTATATCCTTCTCTGTGCTTTCCATTCTTGCCCCAATTGAAATTTGGCTGTCCCCTAAGGAAATCACTCACTGAACTAGGTCCCTCTCAAGTAGAGGCAGCTTTTCCTTTTACAGCCATGCACCTGAGAGATAGGGGTAGATAGCCAAACTTCTCATCAGCTCATCTAGAGATCACATTAGCAGACTGTGTAACCCACTAGCCTCCTGCGGCAGAGAATCTAGCTTGTTTTGACATGTCCACTCTTCCTTTCTTCAATAGTACCAGAATGTTTAGCTGGGCATATGGCTACCCAGAGTGAAAACTAAAAGTCCCAATCTCCTCCCAATTAGGTGTGGCCACGTTATCAAGTTCCGCACAATGAATGGAAGCTGAAGCATCATGGGGCAGCTTCCAGGAATTTGTCTCAAGCGACAGCTGATTTGCCCTTTGCCCCTTCTTCTTTTCTACCATCCTACTGCTCACTGTCCACTTGAGAGCTGGAGCTCTATCTGGGGCCATGATGATGAGGGGCCCACATTAGGGCTGGTGAAGTCAAAGCTGGAAGGAGCCTGGGTCCCTGAGAACACTGTGGTAGGGCTCAGACATTGGCCTATTTTTTAAGTTCTCCAGATGATTCTCATAGGCAATCAGCCTAAGAACTCCTGTCCAGGACCTTGTCATCCTTAATAACTGCATCACCTCTAAAATCCTGATTTTGAACATCCCACTCTGAGATCACCACCCCCTAGTCTTCCAACTCATTGCCTCTAGCACCCCTGCTCCAAACATTATTCAATCTCTTCAAGACCTCCAATCACCAAACTCTACAATATGCATGGCCTGAGTCATCAAAAAAGATTAAATCATGTTAAAAAGCCTTGATTCAATGTTCTGTAAAGGAAAGGATAAAACACATTTTAAAGTTTCACATAGAAGAGATTAAAACAGCTTCTAGAATTTGGAGAAATTTTGTTTTGTGAAAAATTAATTTATTTTGGATATATGGATAGTTCTGTGGTAGAATTTTCAACTCATGAGGAATGCCCACGGTGACATCTTTCAGCTCGAAAACTGAGTCCAATATGAGATACCAGGCTGGCCCAGAAAAGAGAGGACTGTATTTGTCACAGGGATATCCTTTCTCTTACCATGGCCAATAAACAAGGCCTAATTATACTTGTTTTTATTACCTTAGAGTTCAAATACTAGCTTTTATATTTTCCATGTCCTTGCTGTTTGTTTCGGTGTTTACATGCCTTTAAAATCTGGCCTGCAACTTTAGCCTTGATTATCCTGCAGCTCAATTCCTGCTAGTTTGTTTATATGGCCAAGATGTTCAGGCTCATACTGATCTGTTGTGTGCTTAATCAATAAGGAGTGGTTAATACGGCTGCTCCATAATTACCAATTCTGTTGACCACATTTGCAAAACTTCTCAAATCCATCAAAAAGGCTGTAATATCATCCTTCCAACAACTGGATGGCTATCAACTTGGATGGTAGTTTTAGGAAGAAGTATCCCAAGGGATGTCTGACCAGCAAATTTCAGATTCTGATTCTCAGGCTGCTAGTTCCAAAGTGTCAAAGTGTCTAGTAATTTTTCTTCAGGTCAATGTTGGCTGGGCTAATGCCTCTCCCTATTTCTCCTGGAATATATGTAGGCACTGACAGAAAAATTGAAAGGTATTGCCAGATTTTAAAAAAGCAAATTAGAGAATGTGAAGCTGGAGATCTCTCTGACAGATCTAGGTGGACTGGAGTGGTTGACTCTGGAACACCAACTGAATTACTTTAGGACAATGTGTTTACAACCAACTTTCCACATGCCCCGTCCCCTAACGTATGAGATTTTTGGCTCAAATGCTTTGTTTTGTTTTCAGTTTCAAAAACTTTCCAAATATAATTTACATGCTTATCACATACCTACTGTGTGATCTAAAGGGTTTTACTTTGTCAAAGCTCAGACAAGATATACCAGGAGAGTGATCGATATTCAAGAGTGACAGTATTCAAGACAATAGACTGATATAACCTGTTTTTAAAGTTTTGGGAAGACGTCACCCACCAGCCTAGACTCAATTTTTGGCTTATTTTATTGCCCCTTGGTCAACACTCAGTACCAGGTAAAACCCAAACCAGGATATCACCAGGACATCAGAAAATAAACTATAATAAACCTAAAAATGATGAGCATGACATTCTTGAAAAATCTGTTTTTTATGAGGCTTTACATTTTAAAAATCATAAATTTATAAATCACTCAAACCCTTAATTGGCTAGATTACTAAAGCGATGGTTCTCCTACTATTTTTTTAAATTACAAGCCAAATTCTAAAGCTACAGAATGAATGCTCTTTTTATACTAATTCATTCCAAATTGAAAAATCACTTGCAAATTGAAAAAGCAGGAAATCTTTTCTTTTCCCATACATAACATAAAAGGAAGAATATAAAAGAAAAATATTTTCAGTCTCTCAGGTTGACCTGGCTAAATCTCCTTTTGCTTTTAACCAACATCTGTATTTTTGTTCCTATGCTTACCAGAATCACTAAATTGAGTTCATAAGTTGGGCATTTATTATACTGTATTTTCCAAAAGGATGTGAGCATTAAAAGCATTGGAACATTCATCCACTCATCTAAAGAAAGCCAACCTGAGAGAAAATCAGGCACAAGTGGGGACAGACACCAAGAGTAGGTGCCTCAAGCATGAAAGATGAAAGGAACATAAATATGGCAAATACTGTGTGAGTAGACACCCAGGTGGCACGCAGGGCCTTCCAGTTCCTAAAGAGAAGAGGCAGGCAAGCAGAAGTGAAGGGAGTCCAGACAGTTACTACTGACTTGGTATTAATGAAGCATCTGGGAGGTTTTCTGTTTAATATTTGGATTCTTACTGCTTAGAGGCTGAGAATAAATGGCATCTCCCAAAAAAAGGATAAAGTTTTGGTGTATGTCAAGAAACAGTGCTCTGGCTGCAATGCAGAGAATGGAACAGAGGTGGCCAGCATGGGTGTGGGAAGACCTATCAAAGGTCATTACATGATCCAGGCCAGCGTGCATGGGGCGGGGCAGGGGGGATGGGGTGCTCAGACAAGAGAATGGACTCAAGCTGGATCCAGATACCAGGGCTGAGTCATCCATGAATAGTTATCATATGAAGGCAACCACAGACTGAATGAAGCTTGAAAATAAATTTTAAAGGAAGTAACAAAATGTGTCTTTAGCATCTCCTGTGAAATGATCACATCTTAAGCTTTATGGAAATGTCACAAATCAAATCAATCATTTTTCTGATACAGCAGAAATATGATAATCTGAAAAAATGCATTATTGCTTTAAAATGGACTACATGCATATATAACCCTAAAAACAAATTAACATATGAGTAATGAAAAATATATATCAAAGATACATCAAATAAGAAGGCTGTAACACCCTTATAACCAGATACTTAATAATCAACCAACTTTTACATAATATTCTCTTGTAATCCCAACAACCACTTTTTTTTTTAAAGATTTTATTTTTTTCCTTTTTCTCCCCAAAGCCCCCCAGTACATAGTTGTATATTCTTCCTGTGGGTCCTTCTAGTTGTGGCATGTGGGACACTGCCTCAGCGTGGTTTGATGAGCAGTGCCATGTCCGTGCCCAGGATTCGAACCAACGAAACACTGGGCCACCTGCAGCAGAGCGCGCGAACTTAACCATTTGGCCACGGGGCCAGCCGCCCAACAACCACCTTTTAGAATAGATATTTATTATTATTATTCCCATTTTATAGATGATACCACTGCAGCTCAGACATGATCACTCTAGAGCAAGCAGCAAAACCTGGACCTGATGCCAAGACATCTTCTCAAAATCTCCTTCTTGAGTACTCTATGCTCACACTAGTTGAGTCTTAGAATTCTGGAGCTAACTAGTGATATAACACTACACTTGAATGTGTTAATCAGAAGCACAGAAATTACAATATGCTGGGTAAAAACTTCCACTTTTTAATGTCCAGCATGTGTTCCATTCAGGAAGCTATGAAAAAATCAACCGAATATCAGAATGAATACCAGAATCAAGTAGGCTGTTTTAGGCTATTACCCTTGCGGCTTAGGGTCAGAGAAGTAGGGGTTGGTAGAAAGGAGAAGGAAAAGGAAGGTTCCATGTCAAATAGGAAGCTACGGTTACCTGGTCTGTGTGCTTGGGAAACATAAGGAGAAGGCTGGGAGTGAGGAGAAGAGAATAATGTATTTTAAAATCAACTTCCAAAGTGGTTTTTTTTTTTTTTTTTGAGGAGGTTTATCTGATTCAACAATATATGTTTTAAATATAAATACTTAATAAAATTTCCATTTTTTAGTTGAGCTTTTATCATTTACGTACTATCTGATGTCCTGGTGTACCCACATGACACAAAGAAACCATCCCCAGGCGTCTTTCTTTCCTTTCGTCCACTGAATAGAGCCACACTGCCTTATGCTCCCACCATAACAGAATACAGATCCTAAGACATGTGCCTTAAGTTGTCACGAATATTAGGAAGACTAAACAGCAAGAAAGACCCCAAGGATTTAGATACACACCCAGCCTCTCCTCTGAGCAACTCCTCATTGGCTCTGTCAGTGTCACAAATTTGTCTGTCTCTGCTTCAGTTTTCCCCTGTGACCCGAACTGCCCATTCCTTTTTTCCCCTTCTAATGTATGGTGACGTTTCATGGAGTAAGGGTTGAGAAACATGCCAGCACCACACACCACTCTAATGGAAGGGGCAGTGGAAAATAAATTAAAACCCTGTACCCTAAGCTGTGACAAGTGTGGGTCATTTCCCTCCCCCGACACAGTGCTGCCCCTCCCGTGCTCCTTGGTCTGGCCCACAGCAGGTGAATGCCTGCACACCCACACAGGATACTGTAGGGCCACTGCCTGGTGGCCGCCCAGGAAGATGCAACTCCCCACAGGAAAACAAACATTCCTCATTCTACTTTGCCTCGAAGCCTGGCCCTTATGGGAACCAACTACTCCTACAGGCTGTGCCCTGGTCTTCCCACATCACCCCCAGCCCCACCTCGTCTTGGTGAGCTCCCATCCATCCGTGACGCACCTGAAGCAGCTCCTCTCCGTGAAGTCCTGCCTGATTCACTGGAGCAGGGCTGACCGCTCCCTCCTTTCTGCCATCTCTCTCCCTATTCTTGCGTATGGTGAATTATGTGTTTACTTGTCTTCCCCCCCAGGACGCTGTGAGCTTCTTAAGGGCATATTTGTATCCTATGTGCTTCCCTGTGTCTGCCAGCACTAATTAAATATTTGCTGAATTATTTATGTGATAAGAATGAATGCTATAGTCTTACAGACATGTTCATATATGCCATCTGAATGGCTTTCCCAGGCAAGGGAGTGTGAGGGAGATTTGGAATTTGAGGGGCTTTCCTTCTTCCTATGTCCAAGCTGACATATAGAATCCTTTAGTTTTATCTTTAGCCTCTATGTTAATAACAAAACTAAGGAGAAAAAGTAACTATGGCAATTTTCTGGAAACCTGGCTGAAAATGCTCTAAAGGCAAAATCTGTGCCACCGAAACATACACTTCCAAAGGCCTGAGTAACCGAAGCAGTGGGGCCTGAAAGCATCATCACTGGTCCACAAACATCCCCGATAGAACATGGAAGATCCCGCAGGGATAAGAACTTTGCTGTGGACGATACACACTGGCAGTGAACCCGCAGGCCAGGCAGGGCCATGGCAGGTCGGGGAGTGGCACCTAAGTTCCTCACCTGGTTGCTGTGTCTCTTCTAAAAGGAGACTTGTTCATGAGCCCAGTGTAGACCACTCGTCCCAACTCAGGCTCCCCTAAAAGGGGGACAGATCCCACGGCTGTCCAGGGTATAGGCTACCTGATCATAAAGGAAAAGGAAGACTAAGGGGAACCAAAATGGGGAAACAAGATCGGGCACATACTTATTGATCGAGCTTCTTGTCACCTGAAGTCCTGCCGTGATGACAATCAAGTCACGTTACCACAGCCACGGCCCTACCCAGACTCACGGCATGTCAGTATTTCAAGGCTGTGGGGCTGGAACAAACAGCAGCTTCCCCCATAGCCATACAGCACATCCCTGAGGGCTCTCCACAGCCTCCGAGCGGTGAGTGTTCTAGGGAAAATTCTAAACGCTTCTGATAACAATTGCAACCAAACTTCATCCCTCCACCGTCCCATATTTCCCATAAAAATATTTACCGCTTTGTACAGGAAAATCTCACTTGAGGAGAAAATCAGGGAATCGGAGGCCTCCTGTGATTAGGGAGTACTTGGACAGGGTATTTCAGGAACAGTTTCACAGTGATTAACTAACTTGCTTCATTTCAATGTAGTTGTCACTCTGAATTACCACTTAATGGGTGAAGTGTGCCGGCTATAACAATCAGTAGTACAGGCGTAAGGAAGCAAGATATTAAAAAAAAATTAGCCCCTAAAGCAATTACTGCAGTGAATTTTTCAAATAGTTTTAATACTCTGTCTTTTGACCCCAGGGTATGGCTTGGGCAAAATACATTAATCTCAAGATAATAATCAGTCAATTTCAGTTCTTCGATATCCACAATGATATTAAAGATTCCAACCTTACTCTTTTTGGTTGCAAAGATTAATTAAGCATGATAATTGTGTGTCTCCGTGATATTTGGTGCTTTCTGAATGAGTCAGAGCTCAGGGAATAATTTGAATACAGCAGACAGCAATTTGCTACATAAATTCACCCCAATGGCTATTAGCTCATTTTAAAATAGTCAAGACTCCTAGATTAGAGGGTGGGTTTTTTCTTTTTGCATTAATGCTAAGTTAATCACATCTACATAACCTTTTATTCACCTTCCCCAAACCTTCCATGAATAACTCCTGCAAAGCCTGACACGAATGCAATAAGATTCAGAGTGGGAGCTTTAAAAATTAGTATTTTTAGGGGCTGGCCCCGTGGCCGAGTGGTTGGGTTCGCGCGCTCCGCTGCAGGCGGCCCAGTGTTTCGTTGGTTCGAATCCTGGGCGCGGACGTGGCACTGCTCATCGGACCACGCTGGGGCGGCGTCCCACATGCCACAACTGGAGGAACCCACAACGAAGAATACACAACTATGTACCGGGGGGCTTTGGGGAGAAAAAGGAAAAAATAAAAAAAATAAAAATTAGTATTTTTAACATAATCTCCTTAAACTATAGAGTTCTGCAGACTCTATCTTAACATTTATTTTCAGGAATTTTATAGGAGAGATCAGCAAGACTTACACTTGTTTTTTTAACTCTCATTTTATACCAAATAATTTCAGTATGAACCCTATGTTATCTATATACCATCAATTGTACATTAAGGATATTTACTAACTTATTAACAAGTTCGCATGCCAGTTTCAATATTACCACTTTGGAGATTTGGAGGAGCAACTGAAAAACTAGCGAAGTAATCAAAATTGAATTAAAGCTAAGAAATTAAGCGGAGGGTTTGGTTGGGGACTGCAATCCACTGTAACAAAGGTGAACTCAACCAGCAGCGTAGCTGCAGCCCCTGAAGGACACAGGCTAAAGAGAGGCTGAGGTTGCCGTCCGCCTGGCACTGCTGGCCCCGGCCGCTCCTTGATCATCATCCTCATTGTTCTTCCCTCTTCTGCTGCTTCTCTGCTGACTTGTCATTTTGGTAGTGGCAGCAGGAAACTTAGAAACCACTCCAGGACTTGGAACAGCACCCAAACAGGGCGCCCAAGTCCAAGGCAGAAGTCGAGTGTGTTGCTCACATGTAACTCACACACTCTGAGTGGTGGAGATGAGGTCACACAGGGTGGACATTTTATTTGTACCTCAAAATAAAATAAAATGACTTCAGGGAAAACACGAGATTCTGCATTAAAAATGTAAAGCAGATGAGCCTCTTCTTAGGTCTCCCTGAATACATTCAAAGAGGAGATAAGTGGGTGACACCATTAAGACGAGGGCAGCAGGCTGCTGGGTTCTGAACAGGCGAGTGAACTGCTCAGGGGCATGGGAGTTGTTCGTTTTATTTAATTCTCCTTTGTTATTTTTGTTATATCAGGAAACCTGTAAGTTTATTTAGGCTTGATTATTATTAAAGCTTAACTGAATCATTACTACTTCCGTGATTGTTCTGTGCGGGACTGCTAGCCAAGATCCTCACGAGCTAGACACAAATACCTTGAGAGTCACATCACCTTAGAGAAGGCAAGAAGCTCCTGACAGATTCATAGGGGCACTGACTCCCTGCCTCCCTTCCTGCTTCTGTCACATGCCATGTTGGAAAGGCCACAGGAATCAGTGGCCAGGTTCCTTCATTTACTAATTGTGTGACACTAAGTGAGTCACCCAGCTACTCTGAGCCAATGTGTTCTTATACTTTTAATTTGCAAGCCACGATACAAACGTTCTGATTGTTTGCCCTTCTTCCTTAGCATTCACTATCGGAGACAATAGCAAGCACGTGACTGGCAGCCCACATAGGTAAGTATTTCTTTTCCTTAGCTTTCAACGCAGTGTGTGTGCACCATGTGCTATCACCCCCTGGTCACTTTGCTAACCTTCATTCTCGCCAATCTCCCAACCCACACTTCCATTGGCTCTTCCCAGGCAGAGCCAAGCTGTTCCCCTGTTCTCTGTGAAAGTGCTTCTGGGCTACCAAGGATGGCTGGCAGCGGCAGAGGTGTTGGGGCCCTGGACCCAGCTCCTCTTCAACGACAGCAGCAAAGCATCCAGCTCTTCCAAATACTGAAATGCCACTAAGATACCACTTAAATCGAAGGGGGAAAAAAGGTTTGAAAATCACTGGTAAAGCAGAAGGAACATGGGTTCACTGAATCCCAGTATTAGTATGTGATTTGCAGAAAATTCCTTAAAATCTCTGCATGTCAGTTGTTTAATCTATAGGGTAGGGCTGTTGGCAGGACTGAATAAGCAGCATAAGGAAGGTGTCTGGGAAAGAGGCCCTCATTCTTTGATGCAAGAGTGCGTCAAAAGGTAGTCACGGTTATCTGCCTCTTCCCTCTCCTCTACCTACTAAAGCTGGTAAAACATCTTCTCATCCACAAAGTCTTTGTAAATTACGGAGCAGTTTCATTGCAGCTGAGCAACCTGCGGGGACTGTGGACTTCTGCCACTGTGCAGCCAGAGATGCCACCCGTCCTCCTCCGTCAACAGAGTGGGCAGGCCACAGGTACCCTTGCAAACCATCACGAACCCACTCAGGCTGGAAGCAGGCAGCTTAGCATCTGGGATGCCCCAAAGATAATTCAGCCCAAACTGTGACCCCCTAGTCTCCAGGGAGCATCCCCTGGAGAACTCATGGAACAGCAGTGCATTGATATCACCCAGCTGTGCAGCTGGGCAGCCCCACCCCCACCCATGGTTCTGGACACATCTTGCAGTACCACTGGAGACTGAAGATCACTATCTGCGCAGGAAACATTTGTGCTGAGATACACCTCTGAGGTAGATAATTGTTTGACCTTCTGATGAGATAGAAATATATTGCGTGCCTCTATACTATGGGAGAAAAGTACCAAATATTTATAAATCTATAATGACATATGTATATTCAACATAGATAACAGCATACATATCCAAGTATGTGTATCTCAGTGCATGGGTGGGAATGAGAATGAGGAGAGATGAGTAACACAGAAGAGGGAGAAAGGGTGGGGAAGAGAGAGCAGAAGACAGAGAAAAGACACACAGAGATACATACAGAGATAGAGAGACAGAAACATCAGAGAAAGAGAAAGAAAGTCAGTGAGACAGACAGAGAAAGGCAGGGAGAAAGAAACGGGAGGTAAATACAGAGACTGAGATGGAGAGAGGTGGTGATAGAGAGGAACAGACACAGACAGACAAAATGACAGAGAGAAAGAGAGAGAGAGAAAAGAGAGAAGGAAGGATGCAAGAGAGAGAGAGGCAGAGAGGGAGGGAGGGAGGGAGACACACACAGTTACAATCAGACAAAGACAGATGGCAGAGAGACAGTGACTCACCGACACAGCCCAGTGGTAAGAAGAAGAAGAAGACGGGGCTACTCTCACAGGCAGGAATGGGGTGGGGGGCGCCGTCTTAGCCCTTTATCCTCTTCTCAGAGCTGCTTTAAAGATCTCCAGCGCTTGCCGGGAAAGCTATTTAACTCCATGTCTCCTGCATCTACCAACTCCTTATCTTGGGAGCAGTAGGGCTCCGGGCTCCCTTCCCTCTGTATTCAGCCTCCAGTCAAGCACCATTCATGGTGAACCTCCTGGGTGCCAGCACAGCAGATGCACTGTTGACCAGGGCACCCAGTCCTGCTGTCTTGGAGCGTAGGGTCTAACAGCACTCTCCTTCCTTGTATCAAGGCCTTCCCTACATCAGCCAAGTAGTAATTACTCAATGAACATTGGCTAATAATGGTGTCTTTCTGGCGACATCTAAAAGGGCTCCTAATTATAGATTTCATTAGTATTAATCTAATTCAATTCCATTGAAATTTGTTGTGTGTCTGCTGGGCTGAAGCATAGTATTGGTATATTATCTACTTTAAAGTATTAAGCACCTACAATGGGATATTCTGCATAAATGTCACTTAGGGCAAGCTTTCACCCTGGTACCAGGAGCATTCTAATCAAGGTTGCATTGTCCAGTGATGGTCAGCTGGCCTTCTCTTCAGAAAGCACATTCTCCAGAGGGAGCTACTACAAGGGCTTCTGTAATCATTGTCTCTACCAACAATGGGTGCTTTGCTTATTCTTGATTAAATTAGTGGCCTGTTGACCAGCAATGAGGAATATAAAAAATGAGCTACTCCTGAAATTAAAGGCATTCAAGATATATGGATTAATTCAATATATTTTAGAGACACTCACTATCCCTCCATTAATTTCTGAGATAATCCAGTATGGTCTGTACTCTTTGTCTACAAGGGTGATGCCCTAGGCTAAAACCTCTCCTTGGTCCTGAGCTAATATGAAGTCTGGAAGATTCTGTCTACTTGATGCTAGTGGAGAGGGGAGTGTCAGTACCCTGGCTACGGAAAACTAGAATTTGTCCACAGTGACCTGTCATGCACGCAGTGTTTAGGACACTGAAAAAACCAGAGTGAAGACTTCATAAACCTGAAAGATAGTTTATTTTGTGCTTCTTTGATACTAAGAATCTCATTAATAAGGGTTCACATATGTGGTAGAATTTGGTCTGAGACTCACTTTCACGATAATGTGGTCACAGGTGTGGTGGAGAGCAGACCTACAGCTCTCACTATAGAGGGCAATAAACAGAACCAGAGCTTTCTGGAGATATGGCCAATACCATGGTTGGGGCAGGGAGGTGCAAGATGAACCTGGAATATCTTGTTATGCCAAAAATTTCTGAAGTGTTCAAAAAAAAAAGATGGGCACGTCAAAAGGACACAGGAGGACTTTCAGCTCCAGGAAGATGGAGTAGCGTACTTCTCCCTATTTCTCTTACTACGACTTTCTAAAAACCCTGGACAATATATATTAAACAAACATAAGAAAACTCTGAAAGGTTGAGAGAAGACCAGCTAGGGACCCTGGCACCAAAGGAATGACACGAGGTGAGTTTCCTGGGTTTCTCTTCACCTCACATACCCCAGGACTGGGTGCTGGAGAAGCCAGCAGCTCAGAAATCCTAAGAGGAGTGACAAAAAAAGCCCCAACAAATCCTGTTCCCTCTAGCCAAAAGCCCAAGAGAGGAGCAGACCAGCAAGACTGAAAACTTTTAGATGATAATTTCTTTATTCCAGCCCATTGTTTCCTCAAAAATAACTGTGGCTCCAACCCCACTCACACCAGCAAAGGCTAAGTGGGGAACTTAGGCTTCTCCCCTGGCCAGACAGTAAAGAGTCACCCCACCCCACCCTACTTGGGTGGTATCAGAAAAAGACAAGTAGGAAGCCAGCACTTTTGCTCTTGCCAAACAGCGATGGAGAATGCCACATACACAAACACCACCACTTCTACCAGTGTCAGTGGAGACCATGTGGGGAGACTGGATTTCCACCACCAACTGGTAGTAACGAGGCACCCCTCCCCAATTCCTGTGCCAGAGCAGTGTCACAGAAAGCCAGCTAGACAGAAGCTTTAAATAAGACCTAGAATCGCTTAACATAATCCCTCAAACTTCAGGTTTCAAACAAAAATAATCTGTCATACCAAAATTCAGGAAAATCTCAAAGGAGAAGGAAAACAGACAATCACCAAGATGTTAGAAATATCTGACAAAGATTTTGAGGCTGCCGTCATAACCATGCTTCAGTGAGCACTTACAAACACGCTTGAAACAGATGACAAAATAGAAAAACTCAGAAAGTCTCAGCAAAGAAAGAGAATATACAAAAAAGGACAGAATGGAAATTTTAGAACTGAAAAATATAATGAATGGGTTCAACAGCAGAATGGAGGGGACAGAGCAGAGAATCAGTAAACTTTAAAATAGAACAACAGGAAATACCCAATCCTATAACAAAGATAAAACAGATGGGAAAAAATGAACGAAGCCTCAGGGATCTGGAGGGCTACAGCAAAAAAACCAATACTCCTGTCACTGGAGTTCTGGAAGGACAGGAGAAAGAAGGGCGGGCTAAAAACAAAAGTACCTAAATAAATAATAGATGAAAATTTCCCAATTTGTCAAGAGACATAAACCTACAGATCCAAGAAGCTCAGTAAATCCCAAACAGGATAAACCGGAAGAAATCCACACCAGGAAACCTAATAGCCTAACTTCTAAAAACTGAAAAAATTTTTTAAATCTTGAAAGTAGCAAAAGAGAAATGATGCCTTCCCTATAGGAAAGAAAAAAAAATTCAAATAACACCATATTTTTCATGAGAAACCATGGAGGACAGAAGGAAGTGGCACAGGAGTTTTCAAATGCTGAAGGAAAAGAACTGTTAACCAAGAATTTTACAGCCAGTGAAAACAAAGGATGAAGAGGAAATCAGGATACGATCAGATGAAGGAAAACTAGGAGAATCCTCTCGCCATCAGAACTACCCTAAAACAATGGCTAATCAAAGTTCTCTAAAAAGAAAGAAAACATCAAAGAAGGGATCTTGGAAAACCAGGAGGGAAGGAAGAACACTGCAAGAAAAAAATTGAGTAAATACAACAGACTTTCCTTCCCATCTTTGAGTTTTCTAAATTATGTTTGAGGGTTGAAGCAAAAATTATAGCCCTGTGAAATGTGGTTCTAAAAACATGTAGAAAAATATTTAAGACAATTATATTATAAATAGAGGAGGACAAAGGGATGTAAAGCGAGGCAGAGTTTCTGTATGTCACTCGACTGGTGATTTGACAACATCAGTAGGCTGTGATAAGTTATATACACAAGAGCAATCACTAAAAAACCTATACAAAGAGATACACTTCAAAAACACCATAAGTAAAAACTGAATTCTAAAAAATGTTCAAGTAACCTACAGGAAGGCAGGGGAAAAAAAGAGAAAAACAAAAAATAGAGAGAACAACAACAACAAAATAAAATCAAAGAGGGAAGCCCTAACATATAAATAATTGCATTAAATGTAAATTATCTAAACACACAAATACAGATATCAACAGTGTGGATTACAAAACTTGACCTAATTATATGCTGTCTACAAGAAACTGACTTAACATGCAATGATATAGGCAAGTTGAAAGTAAAAGGAGGAAAAAAATGCATAGCATGCTAATACTAATCGAAGAAAGCAGGAGTAGCTATATTAATATCAAATAAAGGACGTATCAGAACAAAGAAAATTATCAGAGACAGAGAGGCACATTACAAAATGATAAAAAGGTCAATCCACTAGGAAGACAGAGCAATCATAAATATGTATACACCAAACAAGAGAGCTATAAAATATATGAAGGAAAAACTGATAGTAGAGAAAGAAGAAATCAACAAATCTACAACTATAATTGAAGGCATAAACATTCCTCTCAACAATCTATAGAACAACTAGACAGAAAATCAGCAAGGATACACAAAAACTCAACAATACCATGAATCAACAGGACCTAAACGATATTTATAGAACACTCCATCCAATGGCAGCAGAATATACATTTGGTTCAAGTGCCAGTGGAACATATACCAAGAGAGACCACATCCTGGGCCATAAAAGAATCCTCAACAAATTTAAAAGAATTGAAATCACACAGTGTCCTCTGACCACAATGGACTCAAACTAGAAATCAAAAACAGAAAGGCAACAAGACAATCTCCAAACACTCGGAAACTAAACAACACACTTCTAAATAATCATTGGGTCAAAGAGGGAGTCTCAAGGAGAAAAAAAAAACACGTTGAGCTAAATAAAAATGAAAATTTGTGGAACACAGCTAAAGCAGTCCTGAGAGGAAAATGTACAGCAGTAAAGGCTTATTATTTGCAAAGAGGAAGACTTATCAATAATCTAAGCTACCACCTCTAGAACCTAAAAAAGAAAAAGAAATCCAACAGGAAGCAGAAGGAAGGAAATAATAAAGATAAGAGCAAAAATCAATAAAATTGAAAATAGAAAAACAGTAGAGAAAAAAATCAATGAAACAAAATGCTGATTCTTTAAAAAGATCAATACGATTGACAAGCCTCTATCATGACTGACAAGCAATTAAACAAGAGAAGACACAAATTGCCAATATCAGGTAATAAAAAAGGGACTATTATTTCAGACACCGCAGACATCAAAAGGATAATAAGATAAAATGAACAATTCCACACACATAAACTCGACAACTTAGAGGAAATGGAACAATTTTTTGGAAAGCACAAACTGCCACAACTCACAAAACAAAATAGATCATTTAAATAGCCCTATAATTTTTAAGGAAATTGAATACATAATTTTAAAACTCCCAAAAAAGAAATCTACAGGCCCAGATGATTTCACTGGAGAATTCTACCAAATGTTTAAAGAACTAACATCAGTTCTACACAATCACTTCCAGAAAACACAGAAGAAGGGAACACCTCTAATTTTTATAAAATTAAAAGCTTTATAAGGCTAGTATTACCCTAATACCAAGACCAGACAGAGTACAAAAAAAAGAAAACTACAGACCAATATCTCTCATGAGTACAGAAGCAAAAATCCTTAAAACAATATTAGCAAATAGAATTCAGCAATATATAACAAGAATTATATGCCATCCAGAAAGGCAAGGTTGGTTCAACAGTTTAAAACTAATCAGTGTAATCCAGCATACTAGAAGGCAAAGAAGAAAAATCAAATGATCATTGCAATTGATGTAGAAAATTGCGAACTGATGTATTTGACAAAATTCAATCACAAACATGATTAAAAACTCAAAAAAAAAAAAAAAACTGGAATGGGTGGACTTCCTCAACTTAATAAACAACATCTATAAAAAGCTACAGCTGGGGGCCAGCCCCACGGCCGAGTGGTTAAGTTCGTGCACTCCACTTTGGTGGCCCAGGATTTTGCCGTTCAGATCCTGGGCATGGACATGGCACCGCTCATCAGGCCATGCTGAGGCAGTGTCCCACACAGCACAACCAGAGGCACTCACAACTAGAATATACAACTATGTACTGGGGCCTTTGGGGAGAAGAAGGAGAAAAAAAAAAAAGACTGGCAACAGATGTTAGTGCAGGTGTCAATCTTTAAAGAAAAAAAACCTACAGCTAACAGTATACTTAATGATGAAGACTGAAGTTTTCCCCCTCAGACTAGAAATGAGGCATGGATGTCAGTTCTCACCATCTACTCAGCACAGTGCTGGAAGTTCTAGCTGGAAAACACAGCAACAAAACAAAATAAAAGGCACATAGTTTGGAAAGGGAGAAATAACACCATCCCTATTTTCAACATGATTATCTAGAAAATCCCAAAGAATCTTCAAAAAATCCCTAGAATTAATAAGTGAGTTCAGCAAGGTCACAGGCTACAAGATTAAAATGTAAAAATCAACTCTATTTCTACCTAGTAGCAATGAACATGTGGATACTAAAATTTTAAATACAATACCATTTATAATCAGTCAATAAAATGAAATATTCAGGTGTAAATCTAACAAAACATGTACATAACTTACATGCTAAAGACTACAAAACGATGAAATCAAAGAATCTCTAAATAACACATAGTGTTTATGTTGGAAGATGCAACAGAGTAAAGATGTCACTTCTCCTCAAAACGATATACAGGTTTAACGCAACTCCTATCAAAATCCCAAAAATATTTTTTGCTGATATAGAAAAAACTATCATAAAATTTATATGGAAAGCCAAAGAAACTAAAATAGCTAAAACAGGGGCAGGCCCCATGGCTGAGTGGTTAAGTTCACGCACTCTGCTTCGGTGGCCCAGGGCTTCGCCGGTTCAAATCCTGTGTGCAGACATGGCACTGCTCATCGGGCCATGCTGAGGCAGCGTCCCACATGCCACAACTGGGAGGATCCACAACTAAAATATATACAACCGTGTACTGGGGGGCTTTGGGGAGAAAATAGGAAAGATAAAATCTTTAAAAAAAAAAATAAAATAGTTAAAACAATTTTGACAAAGAATAAAGTGAGAGGAATCGATCGACCCAATTCCAGGACTTACTGTATAACTAAGGTAACATAACTAAACCTAGATGAATCTGCTGAGAACTCTGGCTGAGTGAAAAAAGCCAATCCCAAAATGTTACATAAATATGATCCCATTTTTATAACATTCTTAAAATGACAAAAATCAAAGTATAGGAAAACAGATAAGTGTTTCCAGGGCTTCTGGCCAGGGCTGAGGACAGAGGGAAGCGGATGCGGCTATCAAAAGGCAACATGAGGGATTCTTGTGGTGACGGAAATGTTCTGTGTCTTAGCCATATCAGTCATTATCACGGCTGTGATATCACATCGTATTTTTGCAAGATGCTACCATTGGGAGAAACTGGGTAAAGGGTTCATGGAATTTCTCTATATTATTTCTTGCAAGTAAATCTACAATTATTTCAAAATAAAAACTTTAATTAAAACACAAAAGGACACAAGAGCCAGCTTGAAGAGGTTCCCACTGGTAAATTGGGGATAATTTGAGCACCAAAATAATTAAAGGCTGTAACAAATTATAAATAACTGAGAAGAATAGGAATCCATGAGTATTTACTAATGATAGATACATAGGTAGGTAGGTAAACGGATGGCAGGCAGGCAGACAGACAGACAGAAAGGGGTCTTGCTTACAGCAGAAAGCAGAATGCCATGGAATCTAAAAGAAACACCAACAGCAAAAAACCCAGCTCATAGATGCAGAGAACAGACATTGTAGTTGCCAGAGGCTTGCGGGGAGAGGGGTAGGTGAAACGGGTGAAGGAGGTCAAAAGGCACCAACTTTCAGTTATAAGATAAATTAAGTCCTTGGGATGCAACGCACAGCATGGGGACTATAGTTAGCAATACTGTATTGCATATTTGAAAGTTGCTAAGAGAGTAGAGCTTAAAAGTTCTTACACAAGAAAAAAAATTTTGTCACTACATATGGTGTCGGATGTTAACCAGACTTATTGTGCTTATCATTTCTCAATGTACATAAAAATCAAATCATTATGTTTTACACCTGAAACTAATACAATGTTATATGTCAATTACCCTCAAAAGGAAAAAAAAAAGGAAAGCAGAAAGCTAACTGGCAAAATGGAGGAAGTGCTAAAGTTAAGAAATCATTGGGGCCAGCCTGGTGGCACAGTAGTTAAGTTTGCAGGTTCTGCTTCAGTGGCCCAGGGTTTGTCGGTGCAGATGCTGGATGCCGACCTACACACCACTTGCCAAGCCATGCTGTGGCAGGCATCCAAAACATAAAGTAGAGGAAAATGGGCATGGATGCTAGCTCAGGGCCAGTCTCCCTCAGCAAAAAGAGGAGATTGGCAGCAGATGTTAGCTGAGGGCTAATCTTCCTCAAAAAAAAAGAAATCATCATTTTGCAACCATCATAGTTTTAGCTTGGTTTACAAACGAATCATCAAAGGACGCTACATTGGAGGCGGTGGTGTTCTGATGAGGAATAGTAAATTTGAATAATCTTCAGTGATTCTTCATAGATTATTTACTCTTTGAAATGAAAAAAAATACTAACTGTACAGGGAAGAAATCAGGCAATACCTGAAATGGAGGATCAAAATCAACATCACCAAAAAGGAGCAGAAGGATACTGTGTCTCTAGATGTGATCCCCTGAGAAGGACACAACGTTACTTACGTACTGTTCTGACTGTGGATGCATAACCTGAATGAGGAATCATCACACAGACCCAAAATGAAGAATATTCTTCTTTTTAAAAAGGGACTATGTATTCTTCAAAAGTATCGATGTCATAAAAGAAAAAGAAAGGATGAAGGGGAAAAATACTACAGAGTCACGAGAAGCAAATGTAATATGCGATCCTGAAATGCATTCAGTACAGGAGGGGCACCGACTGCATCATCACTGGGTCAAGTGACAACATTGGGTATGATGGTAGATTAGATAAAACTATAGTATCAATGTTAAATTTCTTGAACTTGATAACTGTACTCTGGTTATGTAAGAGAATGCCCTTATTTTCAGGAAATACACACTGAAGGATTTGGGCATAAAAGAACATCAGTATATGTAAATTTCAAAGGGCGTAGAAACAAAATTGAGAGCAAGATAGTAATGCCAATGAGATAAAATACTAATGACAGCTGAAACTAAAGGATACAAGGGTATTCTTTGTATTACTCTTGAAATTTCTGTCAGTTTGAAATTATTTCCAAATAGAAACATTTTTTTAAGTTCTCTGGCTTTTGTTACTTATCAAAAAGAACTAAGAGAGAGGATGGCCCGGTGGCGCAGCAGTTAAGTTCATGCGCTCTGCTTTGGCGGCCTGGGGTTCACTGGTATGGATCCCAGGCACAGACCTACACACCACTTATCAAGTCATGCTATGGTGGGCGTCCCACATATAAAACAGAGGAAGATGGGCAGAGATGTTAGCTCAGGGCCAATCTTCCTCAGCAAACAGAGGATTGGCAGCAGATGTTAGCTCAGGGCTAATCTTTCCTTTAAAAAAAAAAAAAGAACTAAGGGATGGATAACTAAGAGATTGGATAGGTTCCTAAAGAGTACAGTAATCAAGAGCACAGGCTTCTAAGACAAATTTGGGTTCAAACCGTAGCTCTTATTAACTAATCCTGACCTCAGGAAGTGTCAATTTCTTCATCTGTAAAATGGGGGAGATAATGCTTTTGAGGGTTAAATGAGATAAGTACTATAAAGTATCTCAATGCCCGGCATATAGTCATTATTCCACAATACTACTGGTTATTTTAGTAGGTTAGTAGCGGTGGTACTTGTGGTGCTAGTAGTTGTTGTTGCTAGAGCCATGGAAATGCAAAGATGACCAAAACATGGTTTCTGACCACAAAGGACTTAAAAAAAATGGCTGGAGGAGAACCACAAACTTCAGTGTGTACCACAGTGCAAACAAAATGTTACTAGACTGGAAACAAATGTGCACATACTTCTGCTGGGGCGTGGGCTGGGAAAGACGTCACAGGGAAGATGACAGCGCGTGGGAGAGGGTACATTAGGATTTCACCAGGTAGAGGTGAGGGTGAGTGGTCAGGGCGTTCCTGAACAGGTGTGGGCTGAGGGCTCAGGGCATGTGTGGGAAACAGAGGAGGCATAGAGAAGCGCAGAATGGGGCTGGAAAAGTACACCCAAGACCAAGCTGTGGAGGGTGAAGGGCCCTGAGTGTAACCCGTAGGGTCTTATTGTTTTCTGTGTGCCGTGGCAGAATCGCTGGAGGTTTTTGAGTGAGAGGTGACGTGACTCGATTGTTGTCATAGAAACGCCACTTAGGTAGTAGCTCGAAGAGTTAATCCAGCAATTATTCCTTCAAATGGGACCCTCCTAAGGAAGGACCTTCAGCACATCTCTTCCATTTTTAGTATGACCACCCAAAGGGTGAGAATCAAAATGTTCAACAACAGGTAAGGCTGACGGATGCCGTGGTGCAGACACACACACACACACACAAACAGGGAGGAGGGTGGACTGGAGATGCAGGCAGGGCATCTGGCAGGCACTGTGATGTCCCTTCAGGGGAGCAGCCAGATTTTAGGAGAGCTGACAAGCATGGCAGTCAGAACTGACAGCTAGAAAGGGTCCTGGAGGTCCCCTGCTGCACCAGGCATTAACCCTATAGTCCCTGGATAGCAGGGGCCAAGGGCTGGGCCAGGGAGGCAGTGGACAAATGGACAGCTTGTGGGGGGCAGGCAAAGGGCACAGGGTATTTCAACATTTCAGCAACCAGTGCAGGTGCATTCTATTGCGCATGAGCCCTGCCCTCTGACCCCCGCATTTCCGTGCACCACACTCTATCCTCAGCTTATTCACCTCTGGCTGGCTCAGAAGGTTTTATCCTTACTAGAACCTTCTTGGTCAGCAAAGCCCCTTGAAAGTAAGGCTCCCCACCCACTGGCGGTACCATTTGTATTTGATGTTATACAGTCAAGGTGCCCCATGCGGTCTACACACAAGACTAGACTTCAACACGAACTGTGGGTGTTACAGATGGGTCATTACATGTCTCTCTCTTCATTCTGCTAATTTTTGTGTATATAAGAAAAAGATTTAAAAGTTTCAAGTGACTTTTTAAAAGGACGCTATAATCAAAATGCTGCTCTTTTGGGGTTTATATCTTATTTCATCTAACTAGTTGGATTTCATCTAACTACTAAGATTCATGCTTCTCCCATTTGTAGAAAGGAGAAAACGTTTTCATAGGATATTCTCCTTTAACTCTTAAATTTACTGGAAAGTTATTTGAAGTGTTGTGAAACTTAAATCAACAAGATGAACAACTGCTTCCACTTGCACAAGGAGAAATGTTCATTTAGTGACCAGATGGCCTGATCTCTGTTCCACTGCTCACTGCTCCCGGTGTTACCTCAGAGGCGATGGAGGTGAAGCTGCTGTTGAAGTGCACGTGCTTGTGGATCTCACTGCCATTGGCTGTCAGCAGCCAGTCCCTGAGGGCCTGGTCATCACCACCTGATCGGTTGCCGTGGCTTTGATTCGGCAGGAGCTCTGCCAGGTCCCAGTGGTACGACGGAGTAGCCCCAACCAGTGCAATGAGGATGGCCTCTGTGGCCACGTAGAGCTGAAAGGGCAAACGCACAAAACCACGTATGTTAGAAACGCAATTAGTAAGCTTACAAACCTTGAAAGATCAGTTTCTTGCTTTTGGGTTTTTGTGAGGCACAGAAATGAGACACATCAAAAACAAAGTAGGAAAACATTAAAAGGAAGCTTGAAGATCTACTTCGAACAGAGCCATCAGAAATCCCACTTGTAAAGCACCTACGCTTTTTCCGGGGGTTCTCCTTCTGCGTTTGAGATATGTCTGATGCTGAGGATGCTGCACGTGGAGGGTCCAACACTGGGTGGGCAGGGAGCATGGGCACATGACTGGCTCTGATTTAAAGATTAATATTCCAACTATTTTTTCCTCAATTCTGTACCCTCAGTTCAGATAAGGAGTCACCAGGGAACAGGAATTTCTTGACTTTGGATTTACGATCTAAACAAGATTTTTTACGGCATAGTTAAATGTCTTGGAAAGCAGCACGTGTGTGTGTGTGTGTGTGTGTGTGTGCGTGTGTGTATGCTCTCTCTATATATAAAAATAGAGAATTTTATTAAAGCAGGTAAGTATAATATGTATTTGAGTAGGTACTATTTTAAAATATAGTATACAACTTTTAGTAAGATTTAAAGAAATGCAAAATTCCAGGTATAGATATTCACTTTATAACCTTTAGCTATAATCATTGTTTAATCTAAACATAGTAGTCCCTTTAAAGAAAAACTAGTTCATTCATTCATTCAAGAAACATTTATTGAGCACACATGCCATTTGTCACTGACTCTTCTGGGCTTTAGAGCTATTCACAATTGGGTTTATAAGCTATTGAGCCTGATGCAGCCTTTTTACACTATGGATTTCCATTTATATTAGCTCTCAATGTTGGATGATTATTTCAAGCTTAAAATATACTAAGAAAATACAGAATTAGTCTGCTCCATAGTGAGACAATTTTATTCTAACAAACTATCCCTATTAACTGAGAACTTGATGTTTTAAAATACCTCTAAGCAGAGTAAGTGTTTAAAAAACACAAAGTAGCACCCCCACCGGATGGATGTGTTGACTGAGGCACAAAAAGGTGGAGAGACTCCCCAAGAGCTTTATCTCCATTACTCAGGGACCTCCCAGCTCCTTCCACACCATTCCGTAGGGGCATATTCAGCTGTTAAGTGGATAAAGTAAAGCGCCAAAGGCAGAGTAATTTATCACAAGTAGATGACGGAATTACTGTCAAGGAAAGAGGAAAGAAGTCATGACATTGTGTGTGTCATAACAGAAAGCTAATGTAAAACCCAAGATGTGATTTTTCCACTCTCGCTAAGGTTGCGAGGATATAAGGCAGCCCCAATCTATTTTGAGTGGAATGACTGTGGCCTCTCGAGATGTACAAAGCTGCCATGGGTCAGTCTGTGCCGATGACTTACTGTAAAATGCAAAGGGAAACATGTTTCTAGATTTATATTGCTTCCTGACCCCTATTTGCATACTATTAAGGAAGTCTTAGAACAGGAGGCAATCAGCTTATAAATATAAAAACCTTAATTACAAGAATAGACAGATCACACATTTAGCAGCAGCTATAATTACAAAGCCACTTGTGCCCGTTTTAGTAACTGCCCTTCCTGATTACAATCTGCTGAAATTTAATTCACAGGTAAAGAAATTAAAAAAAAAAATGGGGCAAGGGAACTCAGAAGATGACAAAAACACATGTTCTGGTAAACACACAGCCTTTATTCTGGCAAAGCAAACTAGTTACATTTTCTAAATATGCTCTTTCCTGCTTTTGTTCTTACCATTCACTTCACCTGGAAAGCACTTTCTCCTGCTGTGAACGTCTCAACCTTTCCAGTCCTCCAAGATGCAACTCAGATGCCACCTCCTCCCACCTTGCTTTCCTCTCCAACCCTCCAGAAACCCTCTCCTGCTTCTGCTCAGCCCCCAAAACTCCATCTAGACTTTCCTTAGAGCTCATATCATCTTCTTCATTGCATTGTATTTATGTGTTTGCCTGTCTTTTTTTCCCTATTGGAATATACTCTCCCTGAGAGCAGGATCTATGTCTGATTCACCTCTGGGCTTCCAAAGTAAATCACTCAGGGCCTAGATATATGCTATCACACACTCAGTGAGTGAATGAATGAATAAATGACCAGGATGGAATACGAATAACAGTAAACACTAATGCTAACCATGTGCCAGACACTGTTCTAAGTGCTTGTTGAAAATACATTAACACATTATATCGTTATCTAGATTGTTCTAAGATAAGCAATGTTGTAGTTAAAAGAAGAAATGCTCCAAAGTGTTCTCTCATCAGAGGCGTGTTTTATTGTGGAGGCTAGCAACCTTGGCACAAACTAAAACGTGTAGAGAGCAGTTCAAACACAAAGCGGTGGTACAGTTACGTACACTTACGAAGCAGCGTGCAGGGAAATCTGGCGAATCAGTAGTATCTGTATTCATGAGTGTTGGTCCCAGCAATGTGTAAGCTGAAGAAGGATTTCCCACCTTTCTCATCTTCTCTGCCCTCCTCCCATACCACGTTTCCATTGCCACCCTATGTGCGCACGTGCACACACACACACACACACACCCCCAGCAGGGATCTAACTGAACACACAGGGCCATGGCTTTATGTCACCAAAAGGGTCGGAAACATGCATGCAGTGCCCACCTCCAGAAAACAGAGTCAGCCGTTTTGTCTTCTCTGATACACATGCTCATGCGTGGTTCTGCTGACGGTAAGGGAGACGGAGTAGGCAGGCAGCTACAATACTGAATGATAAACGCTAGGAAAGGGCACCATGAGGAGGAGGTAAAAGAGGTGATGCCCAAACTCTGCATACAGATTACTGGTATGTCCTCTACACCAGACCCACATACACGCGTCACATGAAGTCAAGATGGTTTAGCCCTTATCTAGTCACGGGGATGCGCCAGCTACACATGGACTATAGCAGTGGGTTTCCTCAGTTTGCCTTCCTCGACTGTGGCAGTGTCACAGACCTCACATCCTGCTTCTCTCCCCCAAAGTACAAACATCCTCTCAGTCTTCTCTCTGCTCTTACTCTACAGCTCCCACGCACACATTCACCCACATCTTGTCTAATGAATCGCACCCATCAGCAGATGGGCCTTAAAGCCGCAATGAGAAACCACCATCCACTCTCCTTCGCAGTGGGACCGACAACATCTCCAATAAATCATTATCTTCTCCAGCACTACCTCCAGGGAAGAAGAACAAGTGCCACAGATGGCTGGATTTTCCCCCCCCTTCAATGTAATTATAATTAGAAAAGTGACTAAAAGGCACTAAGGGACTGAAATTCTAAAAGTTTCAAAAAGTGAAGATTTTAAAAATAATTTTATACTAACAGCATTATAAGCTTTTACAATACTCAGGAAACCAGATGTCTCCCATAAATTATCTCATCAGAACATCTTGTGCTGTGAAGTCATGGCAAGCATGACGCTGATGTTGTAAGTAGGAAAAATGGGCTCCAGAGCGATGAAGTGAATTGTTCAAGGTTGCATGTAACCTTGCAAAACCAGGATGAGACTGGGAGTCAGCTAACTTTGGGGCCAGAGCTTTGTTCAGAGAAAAAAATGAAACATGATTTTATTGTTGTTATTACTGTTTGTCTTTTACGCACTCAGTACTCAATTACCCAAGTGACTCAACCAAAAGTATTACAGGAGCAAGACCATCTCATAAAGGCAGGACCAAACGCACAGTGCCCAGCACAAAGTGAGTATTCACTAAGTATTTCTTGAGTGACTTACTGATACTACCCATTTTTTGTGTTTAAAAAGTTTAGTTATTATGCCCGTAATAACTGGTGTCTCTAAGTCCTATTGCTCCCCCAACTCTAATCCACCCACATGACGCCAGCAGATCAGTCTCCCTGAGACGCTCCCCATGACTCCTCCAGTCAAACACATTAATGCATAAACAATCAGCGCCCCAGCCCTCCAGACCCTCACCGCATGGCCCAATTGCTACCGAATCCGCTTTCAAGCTTTCTGTATGAGCCCAATCAATTCCCCAGACACGACTTTTCATTGGTCCTGTGAAAAGCACAGGGAATCTGTATACCTGAGTCTGAATCTCAGCCCTGTAAACTTTCAGCAAATCAAAACCTCTCTAAACTTCATGTTTTCTTCCAGTGGGACTGCACACTAGCAGTCCATCTTGATCTAATTCATTCATATCTAGCTAACCTATTCTCGGGCCAAAGAGGATGTTCCTACAGCCAAGAGTAAATTGTACAGCACCATACAAACAGTATGTCAGTGTTTCCTAAACATTAATGTGCAGAGTCTAACTCTGTTGGCTGGAGTGGGATCTGAGATTCTGCACTTTTAACAAGCTCCAGTGAGGTCAACGCTGTGGTCTGGGCCACATTTTTTGTAGCAAGGGTATAGGTTATTCCCTCTTCTACCCTTTATCCAATTTTACGTTTTCCACCTGAAATGACTTTCCTATTCCTCTCTAAAGCCAAGCTTCAAAGTTCAGCTCAAGCTCAGCCCTCTTTCTGAAGCCTTCAATGAACCACTCTAGACCACACTGATGTCTTTTTGTTTTTTTTTTAAGATTGGCACCTGGGCTAACAACTGTTGCCAATCTTCTTCTTTTTTTTTTTAAGGATTGCCACCTGGGCTAACAACTGTTGCCAATCTTTTTTTTTTTTCTTTTTCTGCTTTATCTCCCCAACCCCCCGGCCCCCACCATACACAGTTGTATATCTTAGTTGCAGGTCCTTCTAATTGTGGGATGTGGGACGCCGCCTCAGCGTGGCCTGATGAGTGGTGCCATGTCCATGCCCAGGATCCGAATCCCGGGCCACCGCAGTGGAGCGCACAAACTTAACCACTCAGCCAGGGAGCCGGCCCCATCCTTTTTTTTTTTTTTTTTTTTTTGAGGAAGATTAGCCCTGAGCTAACATCTGCTGTCAATAGACCTCTTTTTGCTGAGGAAGACTGGCCCTGAGCTAACATCCATGCCCATCTTCCTCTACTTTATATGTGGGACGCCTACCACAGCATGGCTTTTGCCAAGCAGTGCCACGTCCACACCCGGGATCCAAACCAGCAAACCGCGGGCCGCCAAGAAGTGGAACATGCGAACCTAACCACTGCGCCACCAGGCTGGCCCCTGATGTCTCCTTTCTTAATTTCCAAAGCATTCAATGGCTATATTGTTTACTGGGGAAATATTATTTTGTATCATTATTTAACAGTGTAGCTATAGTTAAACTCTAATTTTCTCATGATTTGTCATCTTCTGAAGGAGAAACCCAAACTGATACTTCTATATTCTTTCAAGAAACTCGACACACCCCTGTGTACATAACAGCTTATGACACATTTTGTTAACTAATTCCTTACAGAATGGTGTAGGAAAAAAATGCTTATGGATTAAAAAAACCAGTAATTCTGGGACCTAATCTTGGTTCTAACCACTAATTAAGACTTTAGACACACTATTTAACCTTCCATCTGTTTCTCTCAATCTCTCTCTCCCAAATAAAATGAGAGGACTACCACCTGACCACCTTCCTTCTGTTATTTCAGTTTCATTTTTAAAACATTTTGTGAGTGCCAACATTTTGCAGCACATTGTGTAGGAGCCTCAGGTGGTAACAACCAGGGATAAGAAACAGTTCTTTCCTTCTAGGCACATACATTCAGGTGAAGACAACAAATATATCCAAAGCAATGAATACAAGGCAGATTTTGACAAAGGCTCCGTTATCCATAGTAGAAATGAAGTGAATGACAACACAGAGAAAGTAGATGGGAATTCCAAGCAGGGGGAAGGAAAAGGTTGCAAATGTGCCACCTGAGCTGGATACAGAAAGACTGCTGGGGCTGCAATCAAAACAAAACTCGGGCCAAAGAAACAGTCTAGTTAGAGTCAAGAAAGTAAAGGACATGTTTTTAGGGTTCTGGGAAGAAGTACTACAGGGCTAGCTCAGCTTTTCCCAAACTTCAGTCATCTGAGTATCCCCCACAAGAGTGTTACATGCCCTTTTTCTGTCTTCTATTATTTAATTAATAGTCTTCTTTTAGGGGCCAATCTAGTGGCCATGAGGTTAAGTTTGTGCTCTGTTTCGGTGGCCCAGGGTTCACTGGTTCAGATCCTGGGTGCAGACCTACATACAACTCATCAAGCCACGCTGTGGTGGCATCCCACATAGAAGAGCTAGAAGGACTTACAACTGGGATTCACAACTACATACTGGGGGCTTTGGGGAAGAAAAAAACAAGAGGAAGACTGGCAACAGATGTTAGCTCAGGGCCAACTTCCTCACCAAAAAAAAAAAAATTGTCTTAAATCGATTCAAATTTTATAACTTAAGTAAATTTACTGAAAAATAAAATTTTATATCAATGGAGATATGACCTGCCAGGCAGAACTATCAAAATAAATACCATGTTACAACACCAAGTATTGGCTAGTTTTTATTTAAGGTATTTTCAGGCAAGAATTGGCAGGGGGGTGAAAGCAAAGGAACAGCCATTTTGTTTTTTATGCTTGGAAGGCTGACCCAGACCTTCTGTGCCATACATACATTCTACCTTCTTTGTTGGCTCATCTTGTCGGTGCAGCACAGCAGCTGGGCCTGCAACTGATCCACATTCCCCTGGACCCTCCTTCAGCTTCTCTGACTCCTGGGCCAGGTGTGTGTTTAGTTCCATGATGAAAGGATCTGCTTCATCAAGGTTGGAGGCAGTGAGAATGACACAGATTCTAGTCAATTCTGATGGGTTCCAGATCATATCTTTCCTTCTAGACTGCTTGCCCTGCAGACTTCAAGCTCCAACATCAGACACAAAGACCACAGCCTTACTGGGGCTGCTGAACCAGCCCCCACGACTGCATATGGTCAAATCCCCAGAACAAATTATTCATTGATTACATATATAGTCATATATATGAATACAGATATATACACACTAATATATACACATACATACATCTCCATCCTAGGAGTTCTGTTTCCTGCTTCTCTGCTTAAACTATGACTGATACAATATTAAACAAATATGGCAAAATATTAGCATTTAATAAATCTGGAAGTAGGGACATGTATGTTTGCGATATTATTCTCTGTATTCTGTTTGAAATGGTTCATAATTCAAAAAGAAGTTTTAAAAGAAAATGAATAATAAATATCATGAAAACAGAATAACGTTATTAAATTCTGACTAGGTAATGTTTCCTGCCAAAGTCTGAAACTTCTTTAATTCTTTAATTTTAGTTCATTCCCTTTGTTAAAACAGAAATATTTGCAAATGTTTTGAGAAGTGCTAACACCGAATGAGAGTTTCTTCTTGGATAAACAGAAGGATTAAAGAAGAATTGAAAAGGGAATAACGCTCTCACTCTATGAGTTAATGCTCTTTAATACTATTTCCATCTACCACCTAAATCTACCAGGCACGCTGTTCTTTGGGATGTCAGAGAACGCAGGTTAGAAATAACTGATGGAGCCACAGAGACTCAAGAACAAAGGCGAGAGGACATCCCTGGAAAGAGGGTGGAGATATGCCTCCCTCTTGGACACTGTGGAGAAACAATGCTGGACAAGGATAAAATTAATTTTGAAGTAAAAGGAAAGGATGTTTAAGAAGCTGATGCCTAGTAACCTCTATTTTATCATAACGTTGAAACAAAGAACACCTGGGAGAATGAGCAGCATGGAGTCAGGAGACATTTGGGCTTGGGAAGAATGGTAGACAATCAACTGGGAGAAGTGAGGGCTACAGCCAAAGAATGACCCAAGAGTACGGGCTGTGTGGGCTTCAGAACCGTACAAAAGAGGAAGCAAATGACCCACATATGCAACAAGAGAAGTGAATAAGCCAGTTACAGTAGCCATGCATTGGAACACTATGCTACAGCCATTGAAAAATATGCAGTTGTTCATTTATGAGCACAGCAACATATTCACAATATTGAGACAAATTCAGGTTACAAAACAAATTTTGCAAAAAGGACAAATGTACATATTTGTATACTAAAAAATCTGCAAGGCCATACACCAAAATGTGAGCATGTTTTACCTCTAGGTGGTAGCAGTTCTGGTGATTTTTTTCTTTTCCATATTTTCTGGGTTTTCTACAATCACCATCTACTACTTGTTGAGTACCATACAATTCCCATGAGCGCAGATGTTAGCTTCTGTCTGAGTGTCTGCTCAAGGAAGTCAGAGAGGACATTCCTAAGCTGTGTGCATCTTTGGATTTGATGGCTCTTTCTTCCAAGGCTGCCTCTAACTGCCTTGTGGTGGCGAACCACGCTAGCATTCTGAAAACCTCAAAAGTCAACATGGACACAACGCCAACTAATTGCTGGGCAGTGGGCAACTTTAAGAAACCTTGAACTTGCAAAACAAATGAATTAAACTTCCAAACTTCCATGTACTCCAAGACCCCAGTAAAGACGGACGGGTCACCAGCCACCTTGAAGCACCATGGCACAGCACTCAAGTCTAGTGTTCTTTCTGTCATATTCACACTGCCAGTCTTCATAATTATAACGACTTTTTTGTGCTGTCTTGGAAGATGATACCTTCTCTGTCAGAGCACACGTCAAGCAGCTGTGGGTGGCCCTGGTCAGGCACGCTACTGGGGGTTTGGGTGCAGGAGAGGCATAGAACCAGTAGCTTTTCAAGGCACATCCCAATTCTTGAGATGCTCCAGTAACTGCATAACCTCCCTGGATAGAAATCTGAGGGTCTGACAGATTTGCAGCTTCATCTGCCTTACGCCAGGGGGCAGTGTCTGTCCACAGACAACAACAGTTTTCTCAAGGGCATACTGGGGGCAAGCGCAGCTAAGATCTCTTCGACTTACGGTGCCCCACTCTAAACTGATGGAAGGAACACCAGACAAATGTTCCCCAGATTATCATAAACCTCTCAGGAGATCCAAGCTCCAGGCCATGGTCTGAGGACAGACAAAACTAAGACTGAAGGTTAAGGTGGCAAAAAACTTGCTCAACTAGCAGAGAACCCTGGTAGACGGTCATGTGTTTCAGAGCCATGCCAGAGAAGCTCTCCCTAATACCATGCGTTCTCACCAGGGCTGAACCCCTGGTGGTGGTGTGAATCCCCTGAGGCACGAGGGCTGATCTGAATGACTGTAATACAATAAGGTCCTCACCAATGTGTAGGAGAGCCATCTATCCACCCCAGTGACACCTCATCAAAAGGGAGCCTTCCTATGAATCTCCTGGGGATGGTGGGACATGGTGACAAATGCAAGCAGGTGGGAGAGGTTAGTTGTACAGTGTTCCACACAAAGTTTAACAAAGCACCCTCAACAAAATTCACTCTACCTCACCCTCCTTAAGTGTTACGTGACCACAACGCACAGGCATAACTGGTGAAAGGAAACGCGATAAAAGAGTGAAATATAATTCTCATACAGCGAACTGCAGGATTCTCTCTGAGATATGCAGATCTTCTTTTCTTCACCATTTTTTGTTTAAGTTAACACAGAAAAGCAAAATGAATACAACAAGATTCATGAACCCACCAGCACAATTAGTAAATAACATTTTATCTTATTTGCTTCACATTTCTAAAGTACAGTATTACAGATACAAAGGAAATCTCCTTTGCACTCCTCCCCAGATCCAGCGCTCCCTTCCTCCCCAAGAGGCCATCAATGTTGAGTTGGGTGTGGATCCTTCTCTTCCATGTTTATTCTTCTACGCTGTTCATATATATTCCCTAACCAAATATAGTATTATTTTGTATGTTTTTAAAATTGGTAATAAAAGTATGTGTCACACTGTATACATCATGCTTCTTTTTTTCATTTAACATTGTGTTTTAGAGATTCACCCACACAACTGTGTAGAGATCTAGTTCATTCATTTTAATTGTTATAGTCTACCAAATTTATACCACATTTTAACCATTTGGTCCCTTTCTGAGAGTCTTTTAGGTGGTTACTGGTTTTTGTTATTACAAACAGTGCTGCAATAAACATCCTGTACACACCTCCTTATGCACATGTTCAAGAGATACTGTGGGAGATGTGAGTCCAACATGGGGTTTTAATTTTACTAGACAGTGACAAATTGTTCTCTAATAGAAATAGTTCCTACTTCTCATTTTCATCACACTTGTACTGTTAGACTGTTTAATGATTGCTAATCTAATAAGTGTGAAATGATATTTCATAGTCATTTTAACATGCTTGTCCCAGATGACCACTGAAGGTAAACATCCTTTCATGTATTGACTACTAGAGTTTCCTCTTCTGCAAAATACCTGTTCAATTGTGCCACTTTCTAAAACACTGTCAAAAGCTGTTTATTGAGTGGATGACATGAATGCCCTGGTAGTTCTAGGATCTGAAAAATAAGGTGGGTGTTATTAAAAGTTTACATAAAAATAATGCATTCCAGAATAACAGAGTTCGGCACCTCAAGCTGAGGTTCATAGCAGCATCACAATTTTGCTAGTGAAACTAATGCTTATTACAGGTTACACGTTCCCGCTGGTTAATGGACGTTTTAAATCCTGTGCAAATTATACTACAATCTATGATTCCTGATCCTGAGGAAGAAGAATGAGCTGGAGCATCTGGCTTAGAACAAAGAAGTAGGGTCCATTTTCACTTTATGTCTACAGGGATCAAGGAAAAAAAACCGTATTCCCAACTTCGTCCTCCAGACAGCTTGGCAAATAAGCACACACATACACACACACAAAACAGTGATGATGGCGTCAACTCTGAATCACTATCAGAAAATAGAAAGAGGAATAAATTAAATAGAATTTTTCATATTTATATACCACAAATAGCTATTATCCCAAGGGAGGGCATGTATATTCTGAGGGTAAGAATTTTTCTAGCTATGAAATTATAAATCTTATTGTTTGTAAGACAACCATTTTTACATAAGGTGATTTTTTTCCTTTAGCTTTTTGCTTATGTACTTTAAAACCACATATCACTATTATCAGGGCATTTGCATCTTATCATGCTCAAGAGAAATCTACAGAGTCTGCATCAATTCTTTATATATCTGAAAGTTGACCACTATGGGGATGCCAAAGATTATGTTTGTAAGAAGTGTGAAGGGAAATCCCCGAGCCAAAGGAAACTGGATATCGAGGTAACTTTTGAGGATCCCTACGATGGTTGGTAGCAAGAATCCGAGAAAACAGTTAACTAAAGACCTGAGTTGGCTTTGGAATGTGGTTTTGTCCTTTTAGTTTGAACTTGGATGTTTTTGAAGTAAAGGGAGTTAAAACCATTAAAAAAAATAATAATAACAATCCCAGAAGGAAGAAAATGCAAAATGATCTGTACAGCTTCCATCTCCGTCCCTCTAGTTTTGTGTTTCTCGGCTGGGGCTGGTCACTACCAAACCACAGAGGCAGGAAAGTCCTGCCAAGGCAGAGGCTCCCTCTGTCAGCGTGCTGCTATGCCGTTGGTCTGTGCCTTCCTTGGGCAATGGGAGACAAGTGCTTTGCTCTTCAAAGCAGACAAACATCAACCTCCCTCCATTTAAGCCCCTTCTGAGAAGGGCTTCCTACTTTTGCCTCTGTTGGGGGGAAGCAACCCCACAAGAATGAGGAAAGCATCATGTACAACTGTGTAATGAGACTCCCCAGTATTCCCACTCCGAAGGCCAGCTCCCTCAGCCCAAGCTGTCTCCAGCCATAGATGTGGTAGAGAGGTCTTCGGGGAGACTCCACTCTGCTATCCCACATAGCTTTGGGCAACCCTAGGACCACTCGGATCATGCATGTCACTGGGTCGATGGAGTCCTCAAAAACATGGAGCAGCTGTGAAGGATTCACTTCTGCCTGGACTGCGGCATCTGCTCTGTTGGAATAGGCACAGCTCCAGGACACCGCCCCAGCCCACACCTACAAGATAAACAGTCACTCATTCCCAACACTCTGAGACCGGGTCCTTCTATGGGAAACACTGGCTGCATGTCAGGCAGGGTTCAGTCAATACTCATGGTCATGAGCTTAGTTAGGCCTCTTTGTACCAAACTCTAACTGGGTCAATCATGAACAAAAGTAAGTGAGGGAGATTTAGGGTCTGAACCCAGAACACTGGCCTTTTTAGTGCCACACTCCACTCAAGACAAACTTATTCCAGGTCAGTGGATACCGGCAAGGCAGGTAAGAAGATAATAACACAGGAGGTGGAGTCTGGAGATGGGGAGGTGGGACTGCTCAGACAGGGAGTTTTGTTTCTGGAATTCTTGGTTAGAACAGGAAAAAAAATTTCTCAAGGAAACCATGCTATAAACAAACATCAGGCATGATGGTTACAATTCTATTCTCTCTGTATTAAATATTCTTTTGTGATTTAGCATGAACACTTTTTCCCCATAGAGAAAGCTATGGGGAAACAACATTTAAAGCTAAAACAACAAACTTAAAAGAACTTCAGAATACCGCATATTTGTGAACTGAGAACTTGTTCTGCTGGAGAAAGAACTGACTCCGTATATCAGTCCTTCATTTGCATGCGTCCTCTAGGGGTGAAATCATCTGATGCAATCAACGGAACTTTCAAACATTTGAACAGAAAAGAGAATCAGTAAGTCAACCCTTACCTCCGTCCACCCCATCTTCCTGCCGAGCGGTTGCCTTATGCAAGGTTTAAGCAACAGGTGGTTATACCCATGCCCATCCTGTACTTCTCTCAAAATAACTATCATCACACTTTCATTGTAATTGTTTAACTGTCTGCCTGCCTCACCCCACCCCCACTAGAATGCAAGCGTCACAGCAAAGGATTCAGATTTGTCCACCATCGTAGCCCCTGCTCAGCACATAGTAGGCACTCATTAAATATGTGTTGAATGAAGGAATGAGTATAACAGCTGGCTCAGAGTAGGTACTAGGAAAGGATTTGTGAATGAAATCCCTTTAGAATGTTGGGAGAAGTAACTGATGTCAAACGGGCCATTTAACCTGGGGCAGGAGGAGTAACCCGTGCCTGGCAAAGTGTATCTGGAGTGACGTTTAGGTATGGAATATATTTTTAGGTTAGGGTATGCAAGTAGGGTCCAAGAATTCTGTACAATGAGGTGATTCAATTTTTATAGTGAGACATTGTAGATGGCACTATTCGGCTTATAAATGTCTTAAATCGAGAATGGCCCCAAGGCAGAATGACCCAGCAGAACTTAAACCAGAGAGAAAGAAATCCTATGCACTGAAAGCCCCTGGACTATGAAGCCCCCTCAAATCCAGGAAAAGATGGTAAGTAGACACACAAAGCTGAAGGAGGTTGCTCCTTTATCTTTTTTAGGTTGGACCTTTTATCTGCGGGTTATCAGGACTCTCTGTGTGTTCCAGATGCCAAGGTGACAGTGTCTCCGGTTAGGATAACAATTCCCTTTCGTATCTGCAGTCTATTACAGGTAACAACGTAATTTTGCATCCCTAATTAACCAGATCATCTGCTGCAGGACCTCCCCATACACACTCCTTCCCTACTCGAGGTGAGGGGATAGCTGGCCTGGCGAACTGGCCTAAGGGGAGAGGATCTGAGGTTTGGGCCGGCACAAAGCTTGACAGGCCCGTCAGCGACCTTGGGGTTCTGGAGTCCAGGCGCCGCGCCTCGCCCAGCCCCGCTCTCGCGCTGGATCAGGGCCGGGGCGGCCCGCCACCCCTCAGGGATTCGCAGCCCCTCGACATCCGGGACAGCGGGCCGCGCCTCGCCGGGCCCCGGGGCCAGGAGGAGGGGCGCGGGGCGCAGTCGGGGCGGCGGGGGACTCACCTGCAGCAGCACGGCCAGCAGGAAGCACAAGTACATCTGGTAGATGCCCATCTCCCCCACCGCCTGGAACGCCTCCTCCACCTCCATGGCGGGCGCGCGCTCGGCCCGGGCCCAGCCGCGAGCGGGAGCCCGGCCCCTCCCGCCCAGCCGACCGACGCCCCCTGCGGCGCGGCCCTCCCTCTGCGGGCGCGGCGCGCGGCCCGGCGCGGGAGGGAGCGGGAGTGCGGGCGCGGCGGGGCGGGGCGGTGCGCGGGGCGGCGGGCGGGGCCGGGGGCGGCCGGAGCGCGCGCTCCCAGGCGCCCATCCAGGCGGCGGCCGGCCGGAGGACAGCGTGCGCGTCTGGGGTTGGATACCCGGTACCCCGGCCTCTGGGCTTCCTGTTAATCACTCTTGTCTGAGAGCGATTGGTGTCTGCGCCGCTTAAAGTGAGAGCAAAGAGGAAGTGGGCTCGGGCGTGCGGCATCCTCGCCGATGGAGAAACACGGGAACTGCCACTGGGTCTAATCCGTGGCCTGTGCTTGGTGCGGGGGGCGGGGGGGCGGGAGGGGGGGGAGTGGTAACTGTTGGGTGACCTGCTGGCGACTCAACATTATTTGTCCAGATCAGTTTAATGCAGGAGGTTGAGATGGGGCGTTCTAGATCCTTCGGAGAAGAGTGCTATTCAACATTTCTTTCCAGTCCTATTCAGTGCTAGCTGTGTGGTCACAGGTAAACAAATTCTTGCAAAACCATGAGACACATTTGCATCTAGAAATATGCCCTTGGTACAAAGGAAATACAGAAGAGGAAAGATT
This sequence comes from Equus caballus, assembly GCF_041296265.1. Lineage (NCBI taxonomy): Eukaryota > Metazoa > Chordata > Mammalia > Perissodactyla > Equidae > Equus > Equus caballus. The sequence continues at coordinate 58,321,630 of NC_091688.1, forward strand.
AATCTGTGGGATAGGAGGTGATGGCTGCCAAGGTGTTTGAAGGATAAACAGCAGTTTGCCGGGCTGGAAAGGTGGAGAAAGAGACAGCAGGGCCGAGGGAGGCTGGCTGCCTGCCTTAGTCCCCTCTTTCCTCCGCCTCGTTAACTTGGTTTTAACAGCTGCATAGTATTCCATTGTCCAGGCCATTATCCCCAATACAATACTGAATAGAAGAGGTGACCAGCTAATATTCTATCTAAGATTTTACATCTAACAGCGTGAGAGAGGCCTATAATTTTCTTTCCTTCCTGCTGTCCTGGTCTGGATTTGGCAGTGGGATTACGGTGGTTTAGTAAAATGAGTTGGAAGTCTTTGGTAAAGCTCCTTTAAACCATCGACTTGGCTTGTTTTGCAGGGGGAGCCTCTTTATTACAGAGATAGATAGATAGGGAAATACCACATATTTTTATGGCTTTGTGTTCTTGAATTACTTTTGGTTATTTTTTTTCTAAAAATGTTGCTATTTTGTCTAGTTTTCCTTTTGGTTTTGGAATAAACGTGTTCATCTTTTTCTCTTAGAGTTTTTTTTTTAAAAAAAATCGTGTTCTAGCTCTATTTATGCCCCATTTTTCATTCTTAATATTGTTCATTTTTATTGTTCCATTCTTATCAGTCTTGCTAGAGATTTGTCTACTTTGTTGTTTTTAAAGAACCCGTTTTTATTTTGTGATTTTTTTCTATATTTCTTTGTTTTCTATTTTATGAATTCTTTGAATTCTTAACTTATTTTTGTAACTCTAATTCTTTTACTAGCTACCTGACTTGAAAGTGTAGCTTATTTGCTTTCAGTTTTTCTAAAAATAATTGTACTTAAGGCTATGCATTTGCCTCTAGGCACTACTTTGCTCTATCCTATTTTTATCATGTGGTACTTTCCTTGTCTTTAGTTTTTTGTTTGTTTTTGTTTTTTTAAAAAAGATTTTATTTTTCCTTTTTCTCCCCAAAGCCCCCCGGTACATAGTCGTATATTTTTAGTTGTGGGTCCTTCTAGTTGTGGCATGTGGGATGCCACCCCAGCATGGCATGATGAGTGGTGCCATGTCCTCCCCCAGGATCGGAACCAGCAAAACCCTGGGCTACTGAAGCAGAGCTCATGAACCTAACGACTCAGCCACCAGGCCGGCCCCCCTACTTGTCTTTAGTTTTAAATATTCCATGACATTGTAATTTCCTCTTTAACCAATGAGCTATTTGTTATCACATTTTTTTTTTGGTTTCCAATTAATGGCTGTTGCTACTTTTTAACGATCTTCTTATTGATTACTAATATAAATGCTTTGTGAACAGAGATGATACTAAATCTTGGAAATTTTTTGAGTTTTCTTGTGACCTAGTGTGTGGTCATTTTAGAAAAATGTACTGAACATAGTGAAAATATTCTTCATTTGTTTGGGTGCAAGGCTCTCTATATATTACATCAAGCTTGTTCATTTTATTTAAGTAGTCTATATTACTACTGGACTTTTCTCTGCTGGATATATCAGTTTTTAATAAATGTGTCAGTCTTACAAAATGCTTATAATATTGGAGTTTTTACCAGTTCTCTTTATTTCTGTAGGTTCGTAAAAGTACCAATAGATTCATTCATTTTATCATGATGAAGCAGCTCCTTTCTCTTTTAATGCTTTTTGTCTTAATTTTTATTTTGTCTAATGTTCATATTACTACATCAGTTTTGTTGTTGTTCGCATTTTCTTTGTAATCTTTTTATTTTCATACTTTTGGTTTTATTATGTTCTAGGCATGTTTATGGAAGGAGGAATTTTTTTGTCCATCCAATTCAATAGTCTCTGTCTTTTAACAGGTGAGTTAAATCCATTTATATTTATTGTGAGTGACATATTTGGAGTTATTTATACCATTTCTTTTTGTGTTTTCTGTTTACCATCTTCTTTCTTTTTCCTTCTTGGCCATCCGTTGGAGTCTTAAAGCCATTTTTCTCCTGCCCTTCTCTCTGTTTGCTATTTTGGGGAGCTACAGATTGCTTTGTTATTGTTATTGTTTTGGTAGCTACTCCTACATTTTTAACATCTACATAACTATGCACTGTTCTATAATGTTTATAGTTTTTTAATATATCTGTCCTCTTTTCTAACTCATAAGAACCTACACAAGATTCCAAAAGTGCTTTATCTCAGAAAACATAGGACATAAAGATGTTATATTTTGGGAAACTTTGTTAGGTGACTCAAGAAGTGACTATTGTGGTGCCAAAGCACTGATGGAGAAGATTCATGTGAAGTGTTTTAATAAAAAAACTTCCATTGTTAAGGAAAATTATCCTCTATTTAGAAACAGTAAGAAAGCAAGCAGAGAAGGTAATGAAGTATTGTTTAACAGGCCCACCCCAGGACTATTTAATTCAGTAAGAAAATTTACCTGTGTTTGACTTTGCTATTTACTGTGAATTAGAGTCCAGATACTATGCAGTGACATGTAAATTTGTAGATTTTTGTTTGGTAGATACACAAATGATTATGTTCAATAGGAAAGATAATCTATTATTTTCTTGTCCTGTAAAACATGAACTCATTCTGTAACTAATCCAGCAATCTTATTTTAACATTCTTTTTTTCTAGAAATGACCAGTTTCTCAAATGCTTTTAGAACCAGTTTTATCATCCTACTGATTCGTTCATCAATTAAAGTAAAATTGTTGACGTGAGATCATTCTAAATTGAAAGAGAGTCATATTTTTTAACTTTTGAAAATTTTTCTTTGACATCATGATGCATGGGAGTAAAAATATTATAAATTAATATTTTATATGATATATAGCTAAATTAATAAATTAAATGTTAAGTAAAAATTGGGTTATTTCATCTTACTTCCTAAAAGTTTATATATTTTAAGTCAGCCAAAAATTCTTCTGTATATTCAGTGTGAATTCACCATATATTAGGACATATATGTTAAAAGCAGTTGGTTATCTTCAGAAGAGAAAGTGCAACCTGGGAAGTGTCAGAAATGAGGTCAGACGGGTTGCTAGAGGCTGGGTAGGCAATACTAAGGAGCTTGAATATTCTCCTACAGCTCATGGGGAACCACTGAAGTGTTGTAAGCTGGAGTGATGTGATTTTTAAGTGATCATTTGGCATATGGGGGATTAGAATTAGCCACCTCAAAATATGTCTCTTTGCCGTCTTTGTTTTCAAGAACAAAAGACTCTGAAAGAAACTTTGACCTCTCCCTTTACTGCCTAAAAGAAATTAACGATAAAAGACCTGTCCCCAGGACAGGCCATCACCATAGATAACTCTGGGTATCGGTAGACTTTGAGGGTCTTTGCTAAGCCCAATCTTATCTACCAAACATTTGCTTTTCCAACTCCATGTGAATTGCCTTCCTCCCCTTTGAAGCCCAAAACCACTACCCCAACATCCTCCTTTGTCTTTAGCTAAAGATGCTATTTAAGGTGACAGCTTTGGCCATTCTAATGAGTTGCTCAGTTTTCCTGGGTTTCTCCCATGTGTACATGTTATAAAGCTTTGTGTGATTTTCTCCTGTTATTCTGTCTCATGTCAATTTAATTCTTAGGCCAGCCAGAAGGACCTAGAGAGGGTAAAGGATTTCTCTTCCTCCCCTACAGACAGCAGTGGAAAATGCATATAACACCAGTTGAGACACTGTTCTAATGGCCTGGCCAGGACCCAGTGAGGGCCTGAGGGCTTAACCCAGAACAATGATAGTAGGGATGGAGAAGTAAAGTCGAATTTAAGGTAAAATCTGCAAAAATTGATAGTGATTGCATTTTGCTGAGGCAAAAGAGAGAAAACAGGAGTGATTCCTGTGTTTCTGGCTTCGAGGACTGGGAAAATGGAGGTACTATTTAACTGAGATAGGGAACACAGAAAGTGGAGTAGGTTGACAGTGGTAGGTTGAAAGGCCTGTAACAGGAATGGTGGGGCCGACATGCATTGCTCTTTTAAATGGTTGTTGCCCCTTTAAGATCCCGCCCTTCCCCCTTTACCCACCCAGGCCCCTGCTGGATTTCCTTGCCCTAATTTACAGTCAGCTCCAGAGCCTCTGAGCATGCGCTGCAGGAAAAGCTGGACTAATTAAAGCTCTCCTGAGGCTCAGGTATTGCATCTGTGGCTCTTAGCAAAGAGTTCCATTTTGAGAGCATATTTTCCCCATCTGACCATTTTTTTCTCATTTTTCTTTTTCTTAAGTCCTTTTCTACCATAATTCTATAGCACCTGTATCCTTCTTTTATAACCCAGGAATAATGAACATCTGGGCTTTTTTTTAAAATAAAAAAAATTAAAATAATGTTTAGAATAGGGTGTCTATCAAATACACGCTTTTTGGACTATGAGAGAGAAAAAGGTTAGCTTTATCTGGTAAATTACATAAGGCTTTGAAGCAAAAATACTAATCATTATCTCCCTTTTTTTTTTAATATATAAAACCTGTGCACCTAACCACTGTAGCATATCTTTTGCTTCATTGGTAATTTGGTGTCCCAGAAGACTACTGAAATTTGGTGTGCGAGGTAATAGACTTTGTGTATATTAGGTGTTGTTTCAAATCTTTGGAAATCAGTGTTGTATACCAGCCTAAATGTACCCAGAGTTACTGTCTTTCTAAAACATCTGAAGACCATTTTTCCTTCTGCATAAACCTTCATTCTGAGATAACCCTTTCTTGTTGCTATGCCCCAGCAACATTCCTTAATAAAGATAGCCAAAGCACAAATACTGCTGTCAACATTAAGTTGATGTAAACCCAGCAAATATGATGGGAACAACCAGATCACAAGGAATCCAGATTTTCTGGGTAGATGTCTGGAAGGAAGGAGCAAGAAGACAAAGGGAGGAGAAGCAAAAAGAAAGTGGAATTAGTGGTGAGATGGCCGTGTCTCCGTTACCTGGCCTCCCAAACCAACAACTGTCATTCAAAACCCATCCTTAAGTGGGTGAAAAGCGTATGCTCAAATAGCTCTAAATTTAATATGGAGAAATTGGCCATTTCCATGTCTCAAACTTTAGCAATAAAACAACAGTTTGAATAGAGTTAGGTCTAAAATTCAGGAGGTTATGGTAGAGAGAGATGAAATATGAGGGAAATTAGTCATTAATTATGTTTGAGTTTAGATGGTAGAGTGTTTTGCTTGCTATGAGTCCAGTTTTACATGTTGTCACAAGAGGCACTGAGCTTAGCTAATAGGACATTCATTTAATTCAACAGATTCATTCCTGAGTCCCTAACTTTAATGAAAATGTCAGTGTTGTTGTTGCTTCTGCTGTTACTGCTGTTGTGCTGCTGCCTTTTCTTACGTGGGAGAGTTACACAACTAGGGAATACAGACTGAAATGATGAATTTGCTGTACTCATGGGGTCAATAAATTGAGGCCCTGATTCAGTAGGATGGATGAAAATTTGCCCTATGCAAGGACAAATGCCTCAAAAGTTCCCCAGGATTAAAATCTGGATGCTACTGGAACTGCCTGAACCACTTTAGTTGGTTGAGTATTGCAAAAAGAGGATGGTAACCTGCATATGAAGAGTCTGTACCCAAACGGGGCTTTATAAATTAAAATCAGCAATTGACATTGCTTTCAGAAAATAGGAAGCCAAAGTAGATTTCAGAGAATCAAGTTTGATACACTTGATCTACTCAGCCTCAGAAAAGAGAGGTCACCAATCCTAAACCGTTTTGAAAATTGGAAATATTAGAATTTGTCCGGCAAATGCTTGCTGAGTCATTACTCTGTCCTGGATATTGTTCTGGCTGCAAGCAATACAGCCTTAAACCAGTAAAGCTTCTCCCTCTCCCTGGTGGCACTTGCATTCCAGTGAAGCCTTCCTTCTTGGCGGCAGTCCTGGATGGGTTGGGTGGCGGTGAGATCTAGGAGAAGGAGGAGAGGTTGATTATGGAAATTGCACCCTTCTCTATTATCTGATCATGAAACCAACCAGAAATCAAAACATAACAATGTGAATCAAGTAGAGTACAAAGTAGTCTTTATAGTTCATTAAGGATTCTTCAGTGTAACAGCTCCTGCCTCTGTGTTTATCTGCCTTAAGAAGAATGTAGCCAAATCTTGTTATTTCCCTATAAGGAAAGTCACTTAGTAGAAAGTTCTATTAATGCACAAATTCACAAAGAGAATTTGCATGCTTTTCAGAACCAAATTAACCTCTAAATTACTGGCATACAGCTATTTGAGCCAAAAAGATCATATTGCATTTTAAACAGTATAAACTCATCTTCTTCATCGGCCTTCATTTGCATGAGAAGAGTGTCTTATTCTCAGCCAAACTGAGCAAATCAAATCCTCCTGTCAGTTGTCTGTTCCAGCTCGGATTGTGAATATTCTCCGTTTTCTTTTCCTTGCCTGCCCGGGCTGAGAGTCTTCCTTCACCTTTTTTGAGTCACAGCATCTTTTGCAAATCGAATGAAAGTTAATGGTTTTTCTGAGGAAAATGAGGGTATGGGGAGGGTGCACTCATACACACATTTTGAATACTATTTTTTAAAAATCACTGAGTCCAACCCCCACGATATAGACATGATAAATTAAGGCTATGAGTGGTTAGAGAATATGTTTAAGATGATGAAAGCGTAGACCGCAAGTCACACATTTGGCAGAGCAGTGCATAAAACCAAGTTCTCAAAAGTTGGTGCTTTTTTTTAGTGTCTGAGACCTCTCTCAGGTATAGGCCCCATCTCTGAAGCATTTTTTCTTGTCTGGAAATATTAATATAGAACAACATTATCTTTGTAAAACATTTGCACTCTGATTCCTTTGTAAACAAGGTAAATGTGTCCCCAGATCCACAACGATTTTGTGGTTGGGGCTCTAGCTGGATGGGGCCTTCCCTGCCCATCTCCCAAGCCATAAAGTCTAGTTGGGCCCGTATAATAACTCAGCGACGTGACTGCAATCGTAAACACACGCAGAAAGAGTTCTCTCTCCTCTGTTTTGTTTGAAGCCAAAGAATGAAATACTGTTGTAGCTTTCCTTTGTGGATTATTTCTTACTCAACAGCCATTCTGCTTTTGACCTGAAAAACTGGGCCACAGGGATCCTGCACCATCAGGCATATTTCTTATTGGGCCGTGAAAGTCTAGCATATGGCTAATTACAGTTTACACCTCCTTAAGTGCTCCAACAATCCACTACAGGCTGTTTGGTCTCTCTGGTTTACTGTTCATAGCACTTTCTGCAGACAAAGCAGTAAACAGTTCTTTTGGAGGTACTTTTTAATTTCAGATGATGATGGAAGATGATGGTCTGTCTGGATTGTTAATGATGCATTCTCAGCCTGCTCTGTTAAATGACTGTGTTCCTAATGATGTGTCATTGCCATTATAATGTCCTGGCCGCACACTTTCCTTTTCTTCTCCATCTTCCTCTCATGGTTGGAGACATGTCCATTGAGGATAAAATGAAGAACTAAAGTAAGTGAAAGAAGAGATTTTAGGAGCAAAATGTCTATGGCATATAATAAATTAATACAAATGATGATAAAGATATTTAAGTCATTTTGTGCTTATGTTTTTATTTTTATCATTGCTTTTCTCGGCTGTATGTGTTTATGAAATAAAAGTGTGCTCTGTTGCAAGGAGATTGGTGTCTCTTAAAACAAGATATAATGGAAAGATATTTCCTCAAAGTTAATTTAGTTTTTAATTTGTTGGATATATAATAAAGCTGATAACCAGACATTATTTGAGCAGAGAAGCTTTCGGTTCGATGACGTAGCTTGCACGGGGAGTAGACAAATGTTCTGATGGAGATGTTCTATTTGAAGCTGGATGTAGAAGGCAAGGATGGATTTAGTCCCGGGGCTCTCTTCTGGCCCTGCCAACAGGTGACCAGCTGGCACCAAATAGAAGCATGACAGCTCAGTGCACTCAACTGAGACCCACGTTTCTGTTTTCCTTCATCCAAGGAATAGCTAAAACCACAATCTCTAATTCCCTTACTGGCATGAGCATGCAGAAATAAATGAGTTTTCAGTTAAAGATTCTAGGTAAAAAATGTCTAATCTGCGGCTGGCCCACTGGCATAATATTTAAGTTCACATGGTACACTGCACTGGCCCGAGGTTCGCAGGTTCAGATCCTGGGCCCAGTCCTCCGTACCACTCATCAAGCCATTTTGTGGCGGCATCCCACATACAAAATAGAGGAAGATGGGCACAGATGTTAGCTCAGGGCCAATCTTCCTTAAGAAAAAGAGGAAGATTGGCAACAGATGTTAGCTCAAGGCCAATCTTCCTCACCAAAAAAAAATATGTCTAATCATTCAGAATTTTAAAGTTTAAACTTGATAGTACTATTTCAGGAACCGAAGTGATCTGTGAACTAAAGTAATGTGAGCCCCCTTGAGTTCTCCAACATATGAAAAAACTTGAAAAAGCTACTGATATGAGAGATTTCAAATTTGAAAATTCAGCTTCGAGATCAATGTATTTGGAATGAATAGCTTTAGGGGAGACCTAAACCCCTTCGTTGGGGTAGAGAACTGGGTGAGAAGATTCACCCCTTCTCCTTTTACCCAAAATTGCTGATTTGACTGAGACTCAACATAGCAATGATAAAGATTCTCAGAAATATTTCAGATGAGCTCCTGAACTTTGATGTTTTCCTCTTAATTAATATTTCTCTTTTAACTTTAAGGGTATGTTTAAAAGTGCCCTTAAATCTCCCAAAGGATGTTTAAAAGGAGAGGGAAAGAAAGATAATATGGCCAGAAATTACGAGAGTTGTGCTGCAATAAAGCTCGGGACTGTTGGGTTCAGATGGGCCAACAGCAGGTGGACCTGAGACAACAACCTCTTCTGGAGAACACGCAACCTGGTCATCCGTTCCACCCTAGCCAGCTGCTCTGCTCCGAGACCAGGAAGTCATTGCTTTGTACAAACAGTGTCAGTTGGGGGCAGAAGTGCATCTGGAATTCTGTCGCAATCACACCTAGCTCCCTACTACCCCAGCACCTGTCAAGGTCACTTTAATCTTTCTTTAGGATTATGTATGATATGTTCTCCAAGACAATTTAAAAATACTTCCATCCAGGGGAGCAAAAGTACAAAGTTACAAGAAGCATCTTTTATACAAAAGAGGCTATAGGGCTAGTTATTGCTTTGGGGGCTAAGGGGTGAGGAGGTTTACTGAAAAAAATCTTGCTTATGTTTTCTTTTTTTATATCTTCTACTTCTCATTATATTCATGTTTTCCTCTAAATACATGGGCATATTTATAGTAACTTTTGAAGTCCTTGTCTGCTAATTGTGTTCTCTCTTCTTTCTAGATTTGTTTCCATTGAATGATTTTTCTCATGGTTATAGGTTCCGATTTCCTGCTTCTTATATATAATAATTTCTAATTGAATGCCAGAAATTGTGAATTTTTATTATTGAGCACTGGAGTTTGTTATCTTAGTTAAAGAATATTTTAGTTAAAGAGTATTAGACCTTTTCTAGCAGGCAGTTAATCTTTTGTGCATCAGCTTGGCCTTTTGAAGCTTGTTTGTTTTTGTTTTTGTTTTTTTTTGAGAAAGACTAGTGCTGAGCTAACAACTGCCACCAATCCTCCTCTTTTTGCTGAGGAAGATTGGCCCTGAGCTAACATCCATGCCCATCTTCCTCTATTTTATGTGTGGGACACCTGCCACAGCATGGCTTAACAAGTGGTGGGTAGGTCCACACCCAGGATCCAAACCAGCAAACCCTGGGCTGCCGAAGCTGAACATCCGAACTTAACGGCTGCACCACCAGGCTAGCCCCTGAAGCTTGTTCTTGAGCTTTCTTGGAGTGGGTTTGTAGTAGCCTTGACCTCAGGGCTAATTATTTCTCCTGTGAAGGTGTGGCTCTTCTGAAGTGTCTAGTGACTGCCCCGGGTGTTCATTGTAGACTCTTCACACCAGTTTAGCTTTTGCCTTTTCCATACCCTGGAATTTCTCTTTCTGGGATCACCAATGACTTTGAAGTCCAAAGGATACTTTTCAGTTTTCATCTTAGTTGATCTCTGGGTGTTGGCATTTAACATTGTTAACCACTCCTACCTTCTTGAAACACTTTCTTCTGGAAACTTCTGTTTCATGACATTCTCCTTGTTTTCCTCTTACCTCCGTGGCTGTCTTGCTGGTTCTCCTTTTACCCAATCTTTGAATATTCCTCAGTCTTTTTCCCAAGCCCTCTTCTCATTTTACTCTACACTCTTTCTCCAGGGGATCTCATGCTGTCCCATGGCTTCCACCATCATCTCCTTTACACTGAAAAAGCACACCGTGTGTGTTTGTGTGTGTGTGTGTGTGTATTTCCAATCGCAGACCTCTTCCAAGCTTCAGACTCCCCCATTACCAACCACTTCCTCTATATCTCTTCTTGAATGTTTCAGACACATTATGTTCCTAAAGTGACCTCGATTCTAGCCCACTGCCCTACTCCTGCTCCTCTTCCAAGGTTCCTGTCTCACTGAAAGTTCCCCTCCAGTTTTTCATGCAAAAAGATCTAGGAGTCATTCCTGAAGCCTCACTCTTGACGTATATGTCATCAAATACAATCATTTTTTCCTTCTAAATATCTCTTCAGTCAGTCCCCAAGATCCCACAAGAAACCATTAGTCCTGCACACAAAGCCTGTTTCTAGAGCAGAAGAGAGATACATGGCATGTTGGCATAGCAGGGCTGAGACGGCCTCAAAGTGTTGTCCACAGCCAGATTGTTTTGGAAGAAGCAGAATATTTTCTATGTCCTTGGAGAACAGTTTAAACGTAGGATAGGGATCAGTGGACCTGAGGAGGTATCAAGATGGAACAAAGATGATGCAGCAGAAGCCTGATGAACCTCTGACCACAGGTCAGATGGGACCAAGGATGTGTCAGTGGATCCCAGAATAGAACATGATCAAGGAGACCAGATTTTCACCCAACACCACCTTGTAGAAGATCTCAGCATACCTTCCTCCCCAAATTCAGTTTAATACCAAGAAAGAAGTGGAGAGAACCCCAAACTGACAAATCAAGTTTCTAATTTCCGGAAGAATGAGGGCTTGAAACTGAAACGAACTTCATTTATATAAAAAATAATAGTCTACTTTTTTATGAAGGAATGAAAATCATCCCCAGTGTTTAAACATCATTGATAAAGACTTGATATTTAACCTAAATTGTGAATGTGTCAATGCAAAGATTAAGTACGTTCTGCAATTAGGGAGTTTCCATTGCCACCATCCTCATTCAAGCCACCATCATACGTTGCACGAAGGCCTGCAATCACCTCCTAAGTGTTCTCTCACTCTAACTCTTGTGTATCTCAAATCTCGTTCTCCACACCAAAACATGAGTGATCTTTTAGAAATACAAACTCGATCCTATCACTCCTCTGCTCATGACCCATTAACAGCCTCTCTTTGTTCTTGAGTGGAGTCCAAGTTTGTTTACCAGAGCCTCCACGGCCTGCACTATACTGCCGGTTACCCTCCAGTTCCCATTCTTTCATTCGCACTTTCACTCCTGTGCACTGGACTTCTCTCTTCTCCTCTCGTGTGCTAATTCCGTAGGACTCCCTGTGCCTGGAACACTCCTCTCCAGTGCCCCTCCACACATATGCCAACCTGCCCAACTCCCATTCATTCTTCAGTTCCTTGCTTAAGGGCCACTTCCTTCCTGAAGCTGTCATCTCTTTCCCAGATCAGGTGGGGCCTCCTGTGAGCCACTCTCATTTGTTCCCTGTCATTTTACCTCATGGCACTTTACCACCACTGTGCTCCATGAGGGCGGGGCCAGAGTCTCTCCTATCCTAGATATGCAGGATGCGTGTAGCACCCCAAGCAGGGCTGTCTGGCATGAAAGGGCATGCAGTAAAAGTTGAATGAAGGAAAGGAGTCCAGAAAACTAATTCCCACTGATGAGGATTTTAGGCTGGTTACTTTTAAAACTACAGATGAGAAGCAGGCTCCCAGGACTGGAATTTTGCTTGCCCTTTTGAGAGACATTTGCGTTTGTGAAGGAAGGCGAGGATGAGCTTGTAGGGACCTGAAATTGGCCACCCCAAGATATGACTCTTTGGCATAGGGATTGTTTTGGGCTGATTGCTTTTGATAAACTGGGACAGGGAAGGAGGCTCTGGGGAATGGAACTTGCCCTTGTTGGGACACATTTACATTTGTAAGGTAAATCTCTATCTGTAAAAGGTGCCTCCCTCTCTGTACCAGGAAGAAGAAGAGAAATGACCTTATCCCTAGAAACTCTTAATGGGGAAGGCAAGAACTTAAGTTGGTTGCTGTCTGGCAATCTCATGTAACTGATTTAGGGTGGTGGCTTCTGACCTTTACTTAATCCGATTTGATTCTTGTCTAAAAGTCATGGGATCACCCAACGACCAGACCCCACCTGCACTGATACCATTTTAACTTTTTTCCATGTTCTTTCCTTTGTCTTCGTAAAGAGATGACTCACATACCTATGCCTTAAATTTAGCCCTAACCCTCAACTCGGGGCAGCAGCAGGAGCTCTGACTGCCCGTGGGTCTTGTCCTCGCGCACCAGCTCCACCTGCCCATGGGTCCTGTCCCCATGCCAGTGGGGGCAGCAGCAGCGGCTCTGCCTGCCCGTGGGTCCTGTCCCCATGCTATTCTATACTATTCTCTAAATAAAAGAGCACTACTGCCAGATCTTAAGAGTCTAAGAAATCTTTCTTTTGACTCCTCGGCTCACCGACCCCACATCACCCACCAAAGTGTTAACTGATAATGGTTTAAAGTGCTTCTGGACAGTGGAGGATATCCGGATAAAATTTCCAAACTTAGAGGAGTGCATCTCTATTGGTAAAGCTTCAATTATTGCCATATTCCTTAGCTAGAGGCATTTCAGGTCCTGACACTTCTAGGCTGTTCACTAGAAGAAAAGGGAACAGCGTTGTCTGCCATTACCCTTGAATCCCTAAGTCATCTGTCCCCTGCCTGCCTCTCTAACTTCATCTTGTGCCGTCCTCCTCTCCTCCCACTGTGCTCCACCCAGATGGGTTTTGTTTCTGTCCTGGAACACCATAAGCTCTTGCCCTACCTGGGTCCTCTGAGTGCTGTCTCTCTATGTGAGATGCTCCCTTCAGCCCCACCTTGCTCTTTGTAAGGTGAGCTCCTTTACAACACAAATGCCCCTTCCTAAGAGAGGCCAGCTCTGTCATTCCCGGCCACTGCACTCTCTTTGTCTCCATCAGAACATTTAACTGCAGCTGGTAGTTTTATGCATTGATGTATTTACTTGATTTAGTCCATCTCCTTTACTAATCTGTAAATGAAGGCAAAGACCACACGTACCTTGTTCACAGTTGTTTTGCCAGGATCTAGCACAATGTCTCGGGCATAATTGCTACTCAGTAAGTATTTGTTGAATAAATGAGTTAGTATTTATAATAAACCATGAGCTGATAGTTATATTTATTAACTATCATACCATACATAGCTTGACAAAGAAAATTGGAATGTTTTTTGATGCGGGGTCGGTGAGCCGAGGAGTCGAAAGAAAGATTTCTTAGACTCTCAAGATCTGGCAGTAGTGCTCTTTTATTTAGAGAATAGTGTGGAATAGCATGGGGACAGGACCCACGGGCAGTCAGAGCTCCTGCTGCTGCCCTGAGTTGAGGGTTAGGGCTAAATTTAAGGCATGGGTATGTGAGTCATCTCTTTACAAGACAAAGGAAAAAAAGTTAAAATGGTACCAGTGCCGGTAGGGTCCGGCCGTTGGGCGGTCCCACAACTTTTAGATAAGAATCAAACCGGATTGAGTAAATGGCAGAAGTCACCGCTCAAATATTATCTTCAGCTAAAGACAAAGGAGGATTTTGGGGTAGGGGGTCAGTTACATGAGGTTGCCAGACAGTAAACAACTTAAGTTCTTGCCGTCCCCATTAAGAGTTTCCAGAGATAAGGCCATCCCCCCTTCCTCCTGGTGCAGAGAGGGAGGCATGGAGATTCCCTTCACAAATGCAATTGTCTCTGATCAAAGGGCAAACAAATTCCACTCCTCAGAGCCTGCTTCTTATCTCTAGTTTTAAAAGTAACCAGCCTAAAAATCCTCGTCATAAACCGTTTTAAAATTAAGCAGCCTAAAAATCCTCATCATTTTTGTTAACATGAAGGAGGTTTGGCAAGTCAGACATACAAGTGAATCTGAACTTGCATCTGGGTGGATGCTAAACCAGGGGTGGAGGACATGGGGAGAGGGAGGGCAAGGAAGGACAGGGGATGGAATGTTACTGCCCAAGGGGGGTCCTCTGCTCGCTGCAAGACATGCCAATAGTCAGGAGGCAAGGTGGTAGGAGAGAAAAGACTTTTTATTACAGCTTGCCAGCAAGAGGGAAGATGGCTGACTAATGTCCGAAAGAACCATCTTACAGAACAAAGACTACAGACCAGTTATATAGGGGGCTGGTCTCTAGGTGGGTCCTCCATCTGATCTCCGGGTGGGGGCAGACATCTGGTCCTGGTTCCTGATAGTCCTTTGTTTTACTAAATATGCATCAGAGAATGGAGCCCTATACCCTGATCTTTCAGTTGTCATCTATGATGGCCATCAGCATAGGCTCTCTGCCTGGGAGGCCATCATATTCCTAAGGAACTTAAAGGAACAAAGTTATCGACTTTCTAAAGCTGGGGGTGTGGGGGGGGCCATAAAATCTGCCGATCGATCGATCGATCGTGTCTGGGCTAGTTAATCAGAGGTCATTTAAAGTTACAATGTGGTTTCTTTTCTACAATATGGCTTCTCTTATGTCACCCTTGTGTTGAGCCAGTATCAGGAAGATCCAAGGCCAGAGATTGGGATAAAAGGTAGGAAAGATGAGGGAGCAAATGCCATTTAGAGTACTTAACCTTTAATTTGTGTTCTCCCAAGACCTTTATCTTAAAGATTTCTATTTGCCATGCTTCAAACCTGTAAAAATTAATGCGATTGAAGGATAAAAATATTCAGCCTCAGGGTTAATTTTGTGAAGTCACTGGGGTCCTGCATTGGTTTCCTATTGCTGCCATAACAAATTGTCACAAGTGCAGTGGCTGAAAACAGCAGATATTTACTCTCTTGGAGTTCTAGAGCCCAGAAGTCTGAAAAGAGTCTGTGGGGCTAAAATCCAGATGTTGGCAGCTTCCTTCTGGAGGTTCCAAGGGAGAATCTGTTGCCTGCCTCTTCCAGCTTCTTGTGGCTGCCGACCTTGCTTGGTTTGTGAAACCGGCAAATGGCCATTGATGATTAAGTGTCTAGGTACTAAAGTTTTTTCCTTTTTGCAATTACTGATTATAGCTTTTAGCTGTTTAACCCACCTATCGTTAACTGTATTGCTTAGGCAATGTGCTGTCTGACTCCCACTAGACTCCTAGAGATAACATCTTCCTGGAACCTGGGTCACCATGGTAATGGGGGTGTGAGCTGTTTTTCAGGAATTAGAATTCCTTGTCCACTTCAGGCCGGTTGAGACCACCAACTCATCAACTAGGCCCGAGCAGATGTCCGATAGGCGACCTTTTTATGTGAAGAGGCTAAAAACTCCACCCTCAGATCATGCTAACGCCACCATTTTGTGAACATGGGTCCTAGGAAGAGGCATGAAGTCTAAGCTTGCACAGATCATCAATTACCTCACCTCCAATCACCTCTCTCCACATTTCAGACCACCTGGCCCCCCATCCCATAAATATCCCTGAGTCCCTATTTTCTGGGAAGTGAATTTGAGGCTCATGCTCTCGCTTCCTCATGTGGCTGCCTTGTGATTAAACTCTGTCTCTGCTGCAATCTCGTCGTCTCAGTGTTTGGCTTTCTGAGCGGCCGGTAAAAACGAACCAGGTTGGGTAACACTTGTGTTGCGTCACTCCAGTCTGGTTCCATGACCACATTGTCTTCTCCTCCTGTGTAGTCAAGTCTCCTTCTGTTACCGAACCTGAAGTGAGTTCGCTCACCCGTTGCGCAGCAAGCCAATCTCTGACACCGGGGGTGGTGGAAGAAAGTAGGAATTTTATTTTTTGCACAGCGCCGAGCAAGGAGAGAGGGCAGCTAACGCTCAACTCCCAAACTCCCCGAAAAGCTAAAAGGAAGGGTTTTTATTTGGGGCTTTAGGTAGGGGAGGGGGAGCATATGGCCTTGCTGGTCGGAGCTCTCCCACCAGCCTGTCTTTGGCCTTGAGACACTTGCAGAGAGGAGGAAGCCTGTGATCTTGCTGGTCAGCAGCTTTCCCACCAGCTCGTATCTCTTTGTGGGGAGGAGATGGTCCAGGTGCTTGTCCTTGATGGTGTCTGTCTCCATGGAGGATAGCGAATTCTGGAGGCAGGAAGCCAGAGAGTAAGCAGGGAATGAGTGTTTTGGTTTTAACCCCATATATGCTGGGTTTAACGTGGGGAAACTGATACCAGGGTCGGTATCACCTCTGCTTCCCTCTTGTAAAGACACACGTGATTACATTTAGGGCCCGCCTGAATAATACAGGATAATCTTCCTGCATCAAGGATAATCTCCCTACATCAGGATCCTCATTCACATCTGTACAGTCCCTTGGCGATATAAAGTAGCATTCACAGGTTCAAGCGGTTAGGATGTGGATATCTTTGAGGGCCATTACTCAGTCTGTTGCAAATTTGAATTTCTATCCAACTGCCCTTTAAAAAAACAGGCACTTTATGTTTGTTTGGGGTTTATTTTTAGAACTCCAACAGGTTCTTTATAATTGTGTTTTTCTTCAGAGCTCCAGCAATTTTCAGTGCTAATCAAACTTCAGCTCTGAGTATCGTGCCTCTCACGTCTCAGAAACCCAAAACTTTTTTTACAAGAAAGAGAAAGTTTATCATAAGCCAACAAAACAACTTCAGTTTTGTTTTACGTCAGGCACCTTCAGTGAAACTAAACTTAAGTATTTGTCTAATTAAAGGTTTTCTTTAGAGATGTCAAAAGATAAAACTTCCAGAGATTTCTGTTAGGCAAAGTGGTGAGCAACATATGTTTTATTATGTTTCTGATCTTAACAGACCTGGTCTCACATACCTAGACAAGGTAGAAATTCATCATAGGGACTTTTCGCTTTAACTCGACAGAACTGGTGCTTGAAAATCAACTAAAATGGAATTTGCCCTTTAGGCCATTATCTCATAACCCTGAAAACCTGTTAAACTGCATACCCCAGGTGAAAGCAAATTACTCTTAAGAAAGAACTTCAGTGGCCACTCCCTGAAGGCACGTAATTTGAGGGTCTGAGTCCAGAGCCTCGAGCTGCCCTTTGAAGGAGACCCTCTCAGGCCATGCAGGGAGGAAGGTACTGGAAAGAACCCATCTTCTCAGCTCATTTGCAGTGGACATGAATTAGTTCCTTTCAGCTCAGTGCTGTCCAAATAGAAATATAAGCATTATGCTTAAACATGTAATTTAAATTTTTCCAGTAGCCACATTAAAAACAGCAAACAGAACCAGTGAAATTAATTTTCATGCAGTTTATTTAATCCAGTACACCCCAAATATTATCATGTCAACATGAAGCAATAAAATAATTATTGAGAAGTTTTACATTCTTTTAAAATGTTTTCGTATTAAGTCTTAATTCTGCTGTGTATTTTACACCTCCAGTGTATCTCAGTTTGGACTGGCCACATTCCGAGTGCTCAGTAGCCCCGGGGAGTGTGTGCCTTCTGTATTGGGTGACTAACAAAGCTTTACTTGGTCAGTAGTCATTCTTTGCTATCACAGATGCATTCTTACGCCTTTATATACTCTCTGGTTTTTTGCATTTTCACTGATTAGATTTCTCGTTAGCTGTAAATCTTTGTTGTTTTTTTCTTTAATGGGAAATGGGAGCTCTCTCTTAAGGGGTGGAAGTTGGAGGATAACTCATGTACTAAAAATGAGATGAAATGGTTTTTATTCCTCTGGTTAGCTTCACAGATGCTCTCTTTGACCTTCACAAAGATCTCCAAGTCCCAGAATGTGACCTTGGCCTGCAAAACAGCACTTGAGAAAGGCTGATGGAACCCCATCGCGACTGCCCCAGCAAAACCCCCCTGCCTCCTAAGGCAGCAGTAACACCTTCTCAACACAAGGTCAGGGGCAGATTTTGGAACAAATTTGCTTTCTATTATCTGGGATTCCTCAGTCTCTGCCTAAAGAAATAGTCCTGAACTGGGATTCAGGAAACCTGGCTTTATTAGCTAGTTGGGAGAGGGAGACCTTGGGTAACTTAGATAAATTCTCTAAGCCTCAGGGCACTGACTAGTCAAATAATGAAGTCAGAATAGATCAGTGTTTTTCTAACACTAAGCAGTGAACTCATTTTCCAAACAAAACTTTACAGGGAGTCCCAGTGCATTAAACAGATCCAGTGGAGCTACTCTGATAGCAGTAGGCAGGGAGTTGTAGGAGATGAGGGTACAAACAGGAGCAAAATGGACCAGAGTCTCATTGCCTCAACCTTCCATTTGCATCTGAGGCACAGTTTGAAAACCTGGATGGATCGTCTCCACTGTAGCTTTCAGCATTAAACAGTCTAATTCTCTGTTATTCTCCATTGTACTCTATCAGCCAATGCTCTCAAATAACAAGCTGTAGGCTAAACAAAGGAGGTAGGAGATCATTCCCAAGGAGGTTCAAGGCTGGCGTCGGACTTGCATAGGTTCTAAGCACTTCTTCTTTGAATCCCCACTACCCTGCCCCATAGCATATCAAACACATGGTTTTCTTTTGGTATTTGAGAGACAGTTTTCTCGGGTCTCAAACATTTCTGAAAGTCCTTAAAAAAGTCAGAGACTGGGGCCTGGCCCCGTGGCCAAGTGGTTAAGTTCGCATGCTCCGCTGCAGGCGGCCCAGTGTTTCGTTGGTTCGAATCCTGGGCACGGACATGTCACTGCTCATCAAACCACGCTGAGGCAGCATCCCACATGCCACAACTAGAAGGACCCACAACTAAGAATATACAACTATGTACCAGGGGGCTTTGCGAAGAAAAAGGAAAAAAATAAAATCTTTAAAAAAAAAAAACACTCTGACAAATAAAAATGGCAAGTAACAGGATATATTGGAGTATATGAGGAAGCCATTTTGTGTGAACCTAATTCGGCCTGACCTTGTCTTTCCAAAAGGGCCTGACTGAGGGAGGCCGTTGAGCATGCATTGTATATCTGCTTTAGAGATTCCCTATGGCAAGAGCAAAGGCCCTTGAGATAAAGGTGCAACTTCTCTCCCCCCCAACGTTGGCATCTCCTTAAAGATTAAGCATCTTTCTTTAGGCTGGGAACGGATTGCAGCGCTCATCTGTGACCGCCCAGCCCGAGGCAACACACCTGCCACCCCGCAGCGTTCACTGAGACAGCAGACCTATCTGCCGTTTCCATCAATCGCTGTGCTGACAGAGCAGCCTCGTGACTATTGTAAAAGGGACATTTCAATCATATGTGAAACATACTCTTTGAGGGTATATAACCACCTTGTATACCCCCACTTCTTTGGAGTTGTCTGTTCCTTTGGGGAAGGACTCTCCTGGGTTATAATCCTCAGATTTAAGCTCAGAATAAACTCACCCAAATTTTCATTTATATATTGGTTATGGATTATTTTTCATTGACAACTCAGAGGCTGAAGGTACTGTGCCTTGGGTGCTTGATGAATAAATAGCCTAGAGGAAGATGTCTCAGTGTCATGTCTCCACAGGTCCAATTTTCTTGATTTCCAGTGATGAAACATGATGGAGCAGAACTGGCCAATGTGCAAAACCAGAAATAACCAGAAGAATAAAAATAGAATGTGTAACTTTTGGCTATTTATTATGGTTTCCATCTCTGCTGAAATTCCCTCGTGCTTTTTGTCTTCCTTTTCCACTAGATCCCTTAGCATATTAGTCATAGTTATTTCAAGTCCCTTTCTGATAGTTTGAACGTCTGGGTTATCTCTGAATCAGGATCTTTGATAGCTTTATGTCTTGACAATGTTTTTTCCCCTTGATTTTTGTGTATCCTATAATTTTTGATTAAATGCCGGTCATTGTGTGTAGAATCACAGTTGAGACTGAGATAAATAGCCTTTATGTCCAGAAATGGGTATACTTCTTTTTCTGATAGGCCTGACGTATCTGACAGATATGTCATAGACAGGTCGTAGATAACTCAGTCTAGTTAGAAGTTGAGCTGAGTTTGGTACCTTCAGTGCACTACAGGATTTCTGTTCAATAAGGACAATCTAACCAAAGGTAATAACAAGTTGATGAATTGGGAGAAGATATTTCCAATATCCAACATTAGCAAGTACTACATATGTAAAATATACAAGAAACCACTTCAAATCAACAAGAACAAAAAGATAGGAAACTGAATAGAAAAATGGGCAAAATATACCTGTAGACAATTCTCAGAAAAGGATATCAGAATAACTAACAAGTATATGAAGACATGCTCAATTGTGCTAGTCACAGAAATGAATATTAAGATACCAGTTTTCACCAATCAGGTTGGCAAAAATTAAAAAGTCTGATGACATTGAGTGTTGACAAGGATGTGGGGAAGAAAAAGCCCTCAGGTGCTGCCAGCACACATGTAAATTTGTGGGCAGGTGATCAACATTCAGTGAAATTAGGTCAGCAACCCATTCCTGGGTATATGCCTCTGGGAAGAAGCTCTTGCACAGGACCCAAAAGAAATATTGCTCAGCACATATTAGGCACTCAATAAATGCATATTGATTGAAAATTTGAAGGTATTCATTGCAACACTGTTTTTGGTAAGTGGAATTGAGGCAACCCAATTATCCATTACTACAAGTACAGGAAAGTAAAACATATGTGAAGGATGCATTTGAGCATAGCTAGCATTGGTCAAATTATCACAGTGTGCCGGGCAGTTTTTTAAGTGCCTTGTGTATTCACAATTATCTTCACAACAATGCTAAAGGTATTTGTTTTACACAGAAGAGATTAAGTCAGATTAAGCAGGAGATCATTCAAACAATAAGAGGCAGACCTGGGTTTGAACCCATGCATCTGGCTTCAGCAGCCAAGCTCTGAACCGCCTGTGATAGGGGCTGACTGCCTTCTGTACTATTTTTCTCTACGGGCAACCTGCCCCATGGTCTGACCATTCCCACCTCCCCAGCCAGCCCTTTCTATTACAACCTTCTTTTTCTCTTCAAGGGGAAACAGTTTCCTATTTAGCAGATAGGAGCATAACTTAACTAGGCTCCAAATGCTTCTACATAATTAGTGAAACAGTATCTTCCAAGGCCTTTCAAATCTTTAATGGTCCTGTAGGGACGAGCTGGGCCCTCAAGTAGCCTCTTTCCTAGTCTTCTTGACTTTTGTTTTCAAATAACGAGAGACAATATTGTGATTCCTTCTTCCAGGTCCCTTTCCCCGGGGGTGCAGGCACACTCAGCCCTAACAGGATTTTTTGGAGAGACTCATTGTGTATTGTTGTGTATGCCAACAGTCTTTAGACGCCATGAATGTGAATCATTGCATTGGGCTGCCATGCTATGATCGTCAATCATAGCTTTGGGCTGCCATGTAGTGAGTCCCTCAGAGGCAACTTAGGTTGGAGGACTATTTTTGCCTACACTAAAAGACCCAGACTACTAAACTTTGCAATTGTTTTGTCTTATTTTCATAAAATTTTCTATCTTCTCCTGTATGTATTTATTGTCTCTATTAACCCTGTCTCTTTTATCACCTGTCAATGTGTTTCCCCTTTGCAGCATTCTTGAACTGCCCATCATGTTGGTCAGTTGTGGCTGGGAAATTAGATGACCCAGCTTGGTACAATTGTGCCTAAAGAAGAAGTCATTCGGTCCTGAGCCAAACACTGAACGACTGTGTGTATGAGCTCAGTGGAAACTATTTTCAAATTTAAATTCAGACATTTGTTGAGTCATTAAGTGCCACACACTAATGGCCTGCCCTGTGCTGTTTCTTACTTCTTCCTCAGGACCACCTGTGAGTTGGGGAAAAGTGTCCCCATTTTGCAGACACTGAAGCTCAGGGAGGGTAGGGGCCTGCCAAAGGTCAAATAGTTAAAAGATTGCAGAGCTGGGATTCAGCCCAGCTCTCTTGGCACAACTACCCCAAAGTCCTCCATTCTTTTTTATTGTTACTGATTTCCATGCTCTAAATTGCCAGTTAATTAACCCCTACTTAAATGGAGCATTTCTGTATTTAATTTCCTTTTTTCTAAAAACAAGTTACCTATAATTTGAAACACTCTTACTTTATTCAGTGGCCTAGTAGAGATTAATTAGCAAGTGGAAATTCCCTGCAAGGAAAAAATCACTTTATAACAAGAAACACAATTCAGTTCTTTTCAAGCAAAGCTGTTTCCGCTACCCTGGCTGTTCTATCTGGAATGAGGAGTCCCCTTTGGAGCGGGTTTGCTTATCGACTTAGCAAACACTTATCTGGTGCACTGGGTACTAGTCACCTTTACAAATATTAACTCAGTCCTACAGTAGAAACTAGTAATACCGTTCACATCTTACAGATGAGGAGACAGCTTCAGAGGGATCTATTTTAAGCGGCACAGGCAAGATTTGAAGGCTCGAAGTTTGTGTCTAGAGTCCGGAGGTGTAAGCACTGCACCACAGTTTCTCTTTGGCTGACTCACGTTCTGAGCCACGCCAGGCAAAGAAAAACAATGGTAAATAAGAAGAGACAGAAGCAGGGAGGAACCAGGAGAACGTTCTCTGTCGATTGGCTGAAGGAGCTGCGAAAGCACAGCAGCCTCAGAGGAAACCGCCCTCAGTGCCTGCATCAGCTCCCCAGCTGTGCAGGCGATCATCGCTAGGGGATCAGAAAGGGAGAGGGGCCCGCAGTCTGCTGGCTGACACTGCTTCGGTCTGAAGCACTTTTGTGTGGAGAAGGAACATGTTAGTCTTTTGGATAACCTATAGCAAAATGACTGCCCACTCTGGCTTTTCTCTCTCAGACCACCTGCGTGACATTTTAGAGGAAGGATCAAGGTGTGTGTGTTTAGAACACCTTAGACTTAAGTGGAGCAGAAAAAGATAGCTTTTATAAGGAAATGGGCTGATGCGTTTCTTTCATAGTCTTGAAATAGAGAAAAAAAGAATTGCATTTTGCTTACGTTGTTAGGGTTTATAGAATGAAAAATACTCTCAATTCTGCCTTTATCCACAGAGGGGAGCACAGGGGTTATGAAAACCCAGCTCTAAGCACAATGTAATCAAGTTCTACCCTTCACAGTCTGGTTCCGATGTCTGTGGATTATCCCCACTTCTTGCTTTCCATTTCACTTCTCTCTTGGTTCCAGCCTTTGGATGAGTTAGGTCACAGGAAGAAGAATGGGGGAAAACTGAAAAGATGACAAATTAGTTCATAAGTTTCCTTTTTAAAAGTTCTTGAGGATGAGCATTTCCAACAGGATCCTGTGGTGGTAAGGAACAGAGGCTCACTAAAGTTTGCTGGGAAATTCAGAAAATCCCAGAAGCCCCAGGACCAGGTCTCTCTCTTAGCATCTCTACTTTCCTCCTCTCTCTCGCCTCATCCCCCGCACCCTTCCTTTTCCTCTCTGTCTCAGATCATCCTGTTTCTCTCTGCCCATCTACTCTATCCTCTTATCTCCACTGACCAACTTCCCTATCCTCTCTTTTATAGAGCATAGACTTTACTTCCTCATAACATTAGCTTTTGTGTGATTTTTGAATCAGTTTGACATCAGAGCATCCCTTTACTTCAGCTCAGTCTCTCAGTTTCCCAGTTCCTAATTCCCACAAGAGCCGTATGAATGGCCCATCTTTCCCAGACAGGCTGCATACCTTTAGGCAGGTTGTCCATGGCTCGTCAGCTGCGGCAATTAGTATAAAACGTGTCAGCTTCAGCTAATAGGGACTGGAAGCGGGACTTTCTCTTAGAGGGCATGTGGGTGGACAGGCTCCACGAACAAGTCCAGCTCCAGGCAGATGACGCTCAGTTAAAATGGGTACATTGCCTGGAGCCACACTTTAAAAGTAACCTCACTGTTTGTGCCACTGACCTTACTCTACATTTAAAAGTGATCAATGTCTTTATGGTCCTTCCAGAACAAAATCCTTTGGATGGACTCCAAGATAGATGCTTTTGATATTAACTTCAACTATGGCTGAGCAGTATTATGGAGATTTTGTAGGATAAAATCTGTCCCTTCAATTTCTGATAGCAAAAGTAAATGAAAATAATGACCTGGTACACTGGAGAGATCCTGGGCCTTTCCAGTCAGGCAGACCCAGGTCATTTGCCATTTGTACCATGTGGGACCCATCTTCAAACCGACTTCCTCATATGTAAAACACAGTTAGACAGTAGTGTCTTCCTCACAGGAAGATGTGAGAATTAAATCCATACTAAAGTACTTTTCATAGTACCTGTCTCATACTAAGTACTCAATAAATGGTATTTGTGAGCAGCTATATCCCTTTTCCCAGGTCAACTTTCAGGATTTGTATGGCCTGAATTTTACTGAGAGGAGGCCATTAAAATAAAATATAGACTAGATAAATATGGTCTACGTTCTAGTAATGGTATATTTACTCTCTGGTCATCTTTTGAAACCCTTTGAGAACACCAAACAGAACAACATAGAGAAAACCTCATTTTTAATGAACCAATTAAACAGCCATGTTGTCAGTCAGACTTCTTAGCTAAGTAACTACAAACAACAAAAATCAATTCTTACAGATATAAACAGAAAAAAGATATACTGAAGAGACATTGGGGAGCTCATTGATTCATTGGGAAAGCTGGAAAATCGGGGTCAGAACACAACCAGGAACAAATGGAGGCGAGGAAGTCAGAGCCACAACCAAGATCACATCAATGGAACTGCCTGGAAAGACAATTGCTGCTGCCCAGCTGACAGGGGATGCTCGGGCCAGCACCCCCTCCAGCGCTGGAACTTGACACTGCCTGGAAACTGCTGGCCTGCTGTAGAGAGACATTCTCTGCTGTGTGTGTGTGTGTGTGCGTGTGTTTTAAGACTTTATTTTTTTTAGAGCAATTTTAGGTTTACAGCAAAATTGACAGGAAGGTATAGAGATTCCCTGTAAATCCTCTACTCCCACACATGCATAGCCTCCCCCATTATCAACATTCCCCAGCAGAGTGGTAGTACATTTGTTACCATTGGTGAACCTGCAATGACACATAGTTATCCAAAAGCCATAGTTTACATTAGTGTTCACTCTTGGTGTTGTACATTCTGTGGGTTTGGACAAATGTATGATGACATGTATCCACCATTATAGTATCATACAGAGTATTTTCACTGCCCTGAAAATCCTCCGTGCTCCACCTATTCATCTCTGGTTCTTTGCCTCGCTCATTCCCTCACTCCAGGCTCTGAGGCAGCCATATTGGCACCATGAGGGGAGACACTGCCAAGCAGCTGAGGATGGAGGAGCAGGAGACTGGAAAGAGCCTGGTTCTTGGATGAAATTTTTGAGCCACTGAATATACCCTTGGACTGCCTTCCTCAGACTTCTCATGATTTAGGTTACTTCTCAGCATATTGCTGTAGTTGTTGTTTAAAGCCAAATGTACCCTAACTGATATATTCCCCTTATAGTTGGGCTCAAGAGCCCTACCCTACACCGGAGCTCCCCTTTTTGCCTATTCACCTTTGGCATGAGGAGCCTACAAAGGCCAGGTGACAGTCTCAGCTTCTAATTCAGTGGGACTGTTGTTTTATTCCACTTGTCTCTTCCTCCTTTGGCTTCTAAATCCTCTATATCAGTGGAGCCCTGAGTTATGGGGAAAATAAACAGAATTTTCCCAGTGGGAGTGAGGCATAACTCCCACTTCTACCTTCTTGATTCCCAGATGGGTATATTCTTGCTATGGCAGAAATGTCACCATATATTGGCCAGTGATTCAGAGAATAAACTTCAGCCCTAAGACACACTATAACCTCACCTGCCTTTGTTCCTAGTCAGGCTCCATAACTGAGTCTTTGATGGTCTGCTCCTCTGTTATAGGCAGTATGTAGTAGTGGTTACACGCATAGGCTCTGTAGCTGGATTGTCTGGATTCAAATCCAGTCCCCTTTTACTATCCAAGTGACCAGAGGCAGTTTCTTAACTATTCCTGCTTCAGTGTCCTCTTCTTGGAAATTGGTATAATTATGGTAATTACTGCAGAAGGCTGTCCTAAGGGTTAAAGGAGTTGGCACATGTGAGGTTCTTAGAATAGTGCCTGGCATGTAAATGTTAGTTGCCATTACTATTCTATAAGACCAGCTGCTTCTGGGGGATGGGGAATAAATCCTGTTAATCCCATTGCTTACTTCTTTCAGAGAACAGTGACTTTCTTGATCAGAAGCAATGCTGTGTGGGATACATTGGCAGTATATTAGGCATCCATTACTTCTACAGGCAATGAAGGGGATAGGAGCATTGCGGGCAGGGAAAACAATTCTAAACTCAGAGCACAGATCCATTCCAGGGAGCACAAATTTCTGCCTTCCCACTTGAAGGCAGGAGCCCCATGTTATTGAGGGTTGACTGGGCCCCTGGGGAATATATTACCATATTAGGACCCCAGGTTAGGTAACACAGAGCCAGTTGGACACTTAGAAGTAGCAATAGCCACCAGCAGGATAGAAAGGAAGTCCATGATGTTACACCTAGGAATACTTCTGACTCTACCATCATAGCCAATGATGGTTGTTCATGAGCCTGTTGAACAAGTCTTGGATTATCTGGGGGAGGAAGGTGACTAACTCACAGAGCTGGTAATCTCATCCACCTGATTAAAGTCTTTCTCTTTTGAAGGAACTTTGGGTAAATATTTACATGAGACACTGATTGTCTCACATTTCTGGACCATTCTTGGGGATCCACCATCTACCTCTCCAAATCTTCTTGCTGTCAATCCTTCAATCTTGCTCCTTCCTAGTCCTTGGCCATCCAATCAAATCATCGGCTCCTACTTACAAAACAGAATAGATCCTGACTTCAGACCATCTCTCCTTCTAGGAAAAGTGCACTGATATCCCCTTTGAAGTTCTGCCTTCTGGAGCCATTTTCTTTCCTGACTGTCCTTCAGGTCCATACAGAGTAGGGCTGTAACACTGCACCATCCACTTCCATTGGTGTCACCATATCATGGAGAGCCATCTCTAAACAAAGCTTGCTTTTTTTCCCCTCCTCTTCCCAGACTATAGAAGTGGATTGAAGAAGATCAGCCATGGAGAAGGATCTGCTCATATGACTACTAAATCTTTAGGGCCTGTTCAGCCTGCCCTATATATTGCACCACTTCTACCTGATGATATGGAGGTGCTCGGCAGACTCAACTTTATGGCTAGGAGAGGGGTAGCTCTTACTCTTCTCAACCTCAACGGGCAGGCGTGGTTGCTTGGCAAAAACCATGTAAATAAAGGTGTATCCACTTAATAAAAAGAGAATAATTCCTTGAATTGTGCAGAGCAGGTGTTGGCAAACCTTTCTTTGTTATTTTGCTGAGATTCACCCTGAGATAACATCTGTTGCCAATGTTCCTCTCTCTTTTTTTTCCCCTCCCCTAAGCCCCAGTGCATAGCTGTATATTCTAGTTGTAAGTCCTTCTAGTTCTTCTATGTGAGCTGCTGCCACAACATGGCTACTGACAGACGAGTGGTGTGGTTCCATGCCCAGGAACCGAACCCAGGCCGCTGAAATGGAGTGTGCTGAACTTTAACCACCAGCCCATCAGGGCTGGCTTGGCAAACTTTTCTTGTAAACGACTAGATAATAAATATTTTGGGCTTTGTGGGCCATTCTCAACTTTGACACAGTGGTTTTAAAGTGGCCATAGATAACACATAAACAAGTGTGCATTTACACTCATTCATATGGACACTGAAATTTGAATCTCACATAATTTTTCCCATGTCATGAAATATTCTTCTTCTTCTTAACCATTTCAAAATGTGAAAACTGGGGCCAGTCCCGTGGCGGAGTGGTTAAGTTCACGTGATCTGCTTTGGTGGCCCAGGGTTTCACCGTTTCAGATCCTCAGCGTGGACATGGCACTGCTCATTAGGCCATGCTGAGGTGGTGTCCCACATGCCACAACTAGAAGGACCCACAAGTAAAATATACAACTGTGTACTGGAGGGATTTGGGGGAAAAAAACAGGAAAAAAAAAAGATTGGCAACAGTTGTTAGTTCAGGTGCCAATCTTTCAAAAAAAAAAAAGTGAAAACTATTCTTAGCTTGTGGACTATACAAAAACAAGCAGTGGGATGATTTTGGCCTGTGGGCCAGAGGTTTGCCCTCAACTGGTGTAGAATATTATAGTTTACGAAAGGATTTTGTATGCCCAAATGTGCCTCATTTGTTTCTGAGATCAACTCACTGAAGCAGGTAGGGAAGAAATTATTAGTCCCATTTTACAAAGAAGAAGGTCTCAGAAGGATTAAGATACCAAGGATCACAGTTAAGAAGAAGTAGGAACTAGATCTAGCCCTCATCTGCAGAATTCTGCTACTCTTACTATACTGTGCTCCCATGGAGACACTCACCTTTATGACAAATTTCAGAAAAAGCTACAGGCTCTTGGCCATGTGTACCCAAGGAAGGGACTGCTCCCACAGGTGAAGTGAGAGCTCTCATACCTGGGGATTTGTCAGTACTCTCTTCATCTGATGTTTGGGAATGGTTTGCATTCACTGTGAGGAGGACCTTGAGAGAGAAGATTATATTTGCTGATGCTCTCTAGCCCCAGAAATTCCACCTCAGGAAGTAGGCCCTAAGGGCTTTGAACCTGCTCTGAAAGCCCTTCTTATGGCAGCCCCACAGTGCATCCAACACACCTTGTCTCAAGGCCTCCTGGCCTCTGTTTACTTTTCTATCTATTGTGTATACCAAAGGCCCAATACAGGGAAGAAAGAGGGAGAAAACAAGAGAAAGTGAGCTGCAAAGTGTGGGTTTGTGCCTCACCTATGCTGTAGAAATCAGAATTTCTTCCTTGGTATACGGCCTACGTGTTGGGTATTGTACCACCACATTGACTGTAGGGCCCTGGTTATGGTGCCATGATTTGAATACCAACTTCTCAGATGTGGACCTCTGAGTCATAGAAAATAGTATGGTTTTCATTCAATTAGGAATTATTTTACATTCAAAGGCAACTACTTATTAAAAAACATTAAAATCACCAATATTTATATATAAATATACACATAACGTATAATGTATATACTATTGTATAATTATGTGTGTTCCCAAGTTGAGCAGGACTTAAAGATACATAAGGACTTAGGTGTAGGTACTGTCTTCATCTTCTCGGGCTGCCGTAACAAAATACCCCAGACGGAGTGGCTTAAAAAACAGACCTTCATTTCTCCCCGTTCTGGAGGCTGGGAATTTCAAAATCAAGGTGCTAGCCTTTTTGGTTCCTGGTGAAGGCTCTTCTCCTGGTTTACAGATGGCTCCCTGCTGGCTGTGTCCTTAGGTGACCTCTTCTTTGTGTGTGTACGGGGGAAAGAAAGAGAGCAAGTTCTCTGGTGTCACTTCTTATAAGGACACTAATCCCATTGGACCAGGGCCACACCTTCATGACCTCATCTAACCCTCATTACCTCCCAAAGGTCACATCTCCAAATACCAACACCTTGGGGGTTAGGGCTTCAGCATATGAATTTTGGGGGGAAATAAACATTCAGTCCATCACAGGTACTATTTTCAATAATATTTATGAATGTAAAGTTTCTTTTTTTCTCAAACTTGGGGGGAAAAGTAACCCATCCATACATTCATTCATTAGCCGATTACTTTAGTTATTTTTGAGCACCTACTATGTGCCAGACCTGGGTCCTTTCAGGGATTGAAAGGCGCAGGACTCACAGAGCTCCCTGCAACCCAGAGGAAACACCCCCTTGCCACCTTCCTCACTGGCTCTCATTATCACCTCCTCTTTTCATGCCTAGATATTGAAAAAATTTCCCAAGGAGTTTTAAATACTTTTTTTTAGCTCTCCACCATTCTTTTAATGTGGCTCAGCAAATGGAAAACGATAACTGCAAGATGCACCCCATGCTTCTCAGTGTGACTTCACAGCAACCCCCTTTTTGCAATTAGTTTTCACCTCCTCAAAGGAGAGGTCCTCTGCCCACAGGTCCTATATTTGGCTGTTAGGTGTTTAATAATTAATTGCTGGGATTTACAGTTTTTCTCTTTATTAATTCTAGCAGGCATCTAGTTCACTTATAAGATTGACTCAGATTTTAAAATTGCCATACTCTTTTCCCAAAAAACATAAATTTTAAACACATATCTACATAACCTTAAAAAACATGTTTAAAATAGAAATGCGAAGTGGTTTCTCATAATCACCACCGACCCTGATAGAAACAGAGTCAGAAAGTAGCTCTGAGAGGATAGTAAAAAGAGTTGTTAATGCTCCTCACACACCAATCTGAGGGAAGGAAGAGTGTGTGTCCAGACCACAGCTCTTCTCACATACACAGACCACATGATTCATTCCCTCTATTTGTGCTCACAAGCCTCCATATTAGTGGTTCCCAGTCATGTGTCATGGCACATGTGGGCAGAACCAGCTGTGGGGAGCACCACATGTACTTGTTACTTGTATGGCTTTTAAGTATGCAAACAATTTACTTTTTCCATAAAGGAAGGCATAGTCAAGGTTTTCCCCTCAATCTCACCACCCTAGGGAGTAGGAAGCAATAAGCCATGACACGTAAGAGCAATCTGGATCCACACTGCCTAAGGTCACAGGCAAGCTCCGCCAATGACAAGCTGAACAACTTTGGTCAAGACACTTAAAATTCCTAAGCCTTCATTTCTCCATCTATAAAATGGGAGTTATAATAGGATTTAGGTTGCAAATTCTAAGAATGAATTCAGAATCTGAATAAAGGACCATAGTGCTTGGCATATAGTAATGCTCAATGAAAGTTAGCTAAAATAACACTATTTTCAAAACTACTACTGATTTTTATTATTGTTGTTGTTGTTATTATTATTATTATTATTGAGAGGCTATCTAATGTAGTGATTAAGAAAAAGCTTTCAGTTCAAATAAACCTGGTCAAGGTCTGGCTCTGCCACTTACTTGTTCTGTGACCCTAGGCAACTTGCTTAACTTCTCTCGGCCTCAGTTTCATCATATCAAGAAAGTACATAGGGGGCCGGCCCAGCGGCGTAGTGGTTAGGTTTGTGCGCTCCACTTCAGTGGCTCAGGGTTCACCAGTTTGGATCCTAGGTGAGGACCTATCACGCTCATCAAGCTATGCTGTGATGGTATCATACATAGAAGAACTAGAAGGACTTGCAACTAGGATATACAACTATGTACTGTGGCTTTCGGGAGAAAAAAAGAGAAAAAGAGGAAGATTGGCAACAGATGTTAGCTTAGGGCCAATCTTCCTCACCAAAAAGCAAAAAAAACACCAAAAACAAAAACCCCCCAAAACAAAAAAGCATGTAAGGTGTTGTGGAAGTTAATGGGTAATAAGTCATGCATGTAAGAAAATACGAAGTGCCTAATAGTAATTGTTCAATAACCGTTATCAATAGCCAAGAGATGGAAGCAATCCAAGTGCCCACTGACCAATGATTGGATAAAGAAGATGTGGTACGTGTGTGTGTATATATATACACAATGGAATACTACTCAGCCATAAAAAAAGACAAAATCATCCCATTTGCAACAACATAGATGAACCTGGAGGGTGTTATGTTAAATGAAATAAGTCAGACTGAGAAAGACAAACACCATATGACTTCACTCATATGTGGAAGATAAACACACAGACAAAGAGAAAAGTTCAGTGGTTACCAGAGGAGGTAAACTCTGGTAATAGTGCTGCAATGGACATAGGGGTATATAGGTCACTTTGGATTGTTGATTTCAAGTTGTTTGGATAGATACCCAGTAGTGGAATGGCTGGGTCACATGGTATTTCAACTTTTAGTTTTTTGAGGAATCTCCATACTGTTTTCTATAGTGGCCACACCAGTTTGCATTCCCACCAGCAGTGTATGAGGGTTCCCTTCTCTCCACATCCTCTCCAACATTTGTTATTTTTAGTCTTAGCGATTATAGCCATTTTAACAGGTGTAAGATGGTATCTTAGTGTAGTTTTGACTTGCATTTCTCTGATGATTGGTGATGTTGAACATCTTTTCATGTGCCTGTTGGCCATCTGTATATCTTCTTTGGAAAAATGTCTGCTCATATCCTCTGCCCATTTTTTTATCAGGCTGTTTGTTTTTCTGTTGTTCTGTGTGAGTTCATTATATATTATGGAGATTAACCTCTTGTTGGATATATGATTTGCAAATATTTTCTCCCAATTGCTGGGTTGTCTTTTTGTTTTGATCCTAGTTTCTTTTGCCTTGCACAAGCTCTTTAGTCTGATGAAGTCCCACTTGTTTATTTTTTCTTTTGTTTCCCTTGTCTGAGAAGACATGGTATTCAAAAAGATCCTTTTAAGTTCAATGTCAAAGAGTGTGCTACTTATATTTTCTTCCAGAAGTTTTATGGTTTCAGGTCGTATCTTCAAGTCTTTGATCCATTTTGAGTGTATTTTTGTGTATGGCATGAGATAATGGTCTACTTTCATTCTTTTGCAAGTGGTTGTCCAGATTTCCCAACACCATTTATTGAAGAGACTATCTTTTCTCCATTATATGTTTTTGGCACCTCTGTCGAAGATTAGCTGTCTGTAGATGTGCAGTTTTATTTCTGGGCTTTCAATTTAAAGAACACAATTTTGAAGCAAGGGAGGAAGAAACCTTGGAAATGATGTGGTCCAACTCTTTCCTTCTTTGAATGAGGAAACTGAGGCCCAGGGAGCTAAAATAATTTGCCCAAAGTTAGGATCAGGCACATAATCTTAATACATGGTCAATAAATCTTTGTTAAAAGAATGAATAATAGAGGGGTGTAGTTTTCATCTCTATGTCTATTTCTATGTTTCTGTATTAGTGTGACTCTGGGTTTTTGAATAAACATATTGGTTACATGTCAAGTGAAAACTAAGAAAGTTGGTTATCAGAATCTTTTGAACATCTGGATGTTTCATCCGTGATTTTGTATATACAACTTATAAGAGAAGGAAAATTAATGTTTACTCATTACTTGATACTAAGTGCCGGTCACTTTTACACAGTGTCTCTTGTAAACTCAGTAATAATGCTTGGAGGAAATCTATCCATCAGGGTTCAGTGCAGAAAACAGAAACTACTCTGGCTATTTCAAACAAAAAGGATTGGGATTGCCCCATGGCCTAGTGGTTAAGTTTGGCATGCTCTGCTTTGGCAGCCTGGATTTGGTTCCCGGGCATGGATCTACACCACTCATCAGTGGCCATGCTGTGGTGGTGACCCACATACAAAATAGAGGAAGATTGGCACAGATGTTAGCTCAGTACAAATCTTCCTCAGCAAAAAAAAAAGAAAGGGAATTTGGTGACTACAAAAGTACTGAAAGAGCTAAATGAGAAGGCTTAGACAAGACTTCCAGGAACAATGGCTCATCAAACACCATCATAGAACTAGCCTGCCAAGGGAACTGCTCCCTCTGCTTCCATTGGGATGCTAGGACTCCAGAAGATTCCACACCTACTGCAGCCTCTAAGATCCTTTCATCAAAGCCATGCATCCAAGACATGACTCCAACCACATCTGTTGGCCCCAGAGGTGTGCTACAGCTGCTAGATCCACACCAGCAAAAGTTGGTGCCCTTCAGTGTCCTTCAAGCTATTGCTATTTCCCCACTTGATTCAGTTTCAAAGTCATTTCTCATAGTGCACAGCTGATTGGTTGAAGCTAAGTCACATCAAGAACCATAGTTGCAAGAGAATCTGACAAATATAGTTTTTAGCTTTTTAAGCCTCTGCAGAATAGAAAGTCATATTAGAAGAAGGTTGCAACAAACACAATACAAATTAATACAATACCGTTAGGTTCTCTACTTCCAGGAAGAATGTCAGAAAGGAGGCATAGTAGACTGGATGCATTGGAACACTGCCACCACCATGATGGGAGGGCCAAGGAGCCAACCTGAGGGTGAAAGATGTGTGGAGAGAGAATGCCAGACCCTCAGCTCTCCCAGCAGGGCCCGACCCCTGGAGGCTCCCAGCCAAATGCAGCTCCATGAGTGAGCCCAGGTTAAAGAGCAGAAGAACTGTCCAGCCAACTCACAGAATCATGAGTAATAATAAATTATTGTTCTTAGTCTCTAAGTTTGGGAGCTGTTTGTTAGGCAGTAACAGAAAATTGAAGCCTATAATTTATTTATTGTTGTATTGTCAAATAAAAATAGCAAGTAATAGGATATATTGGAATATATGAGGAAGCCATTTTGGTGTAAACCTAATTCGGCCTGACCTTGTCTTTCCAAAAGGGCCTGACCGAGGCCATTGAGCATGCATTGTATATCTGCTTTAGAGATTCCCTATGGCAAGAGCAAAAGGCCCTTGAGATAAAGGAGCAACTTCGCTCCCCCTCCCAACATTGGCATCTCCTTAAGGATTAAGCATCTTTCCTTAGGCTAGAAACTGATTGCTGCGCTCACCTGTGACCGCCCAGCTCGAGACAATAGACTTGCCTCCTGCTACACCCACGAAGATAGCAGACCCACTACCTGCTGTGTCCATCAAGCGCTGTGCAGACAGGGCAATCTTGTGACTATTGTGGGAGGAGCATTTCAATCATATGTGAAACACCCTCTTTGAGGGTATATAACCACCCTGTGTACCCCCACTTCTTTGGAGTGCTCTGTTCCTTTGTGGAAAGACTCTCCCGGGTTATAATCCTCAGATTTCAGCTCAGAATAAACTCACCCAAATTTTCATTTACAGATTGGTTATGGATTATTTTCGTTGACAGTATCCATGTATTATCCATTGATTCATTCATTCATTTCTTCAGCAATTATTTAATTAGCACATCCTACATCACAGGCACTGTGATAGGCACTGGGGGATATAACAATGAACAAGATAGAGGCCTGGCTATGGAGAGGCATCTAGTAAGGGTTATGAACAAACAAAGATGATTTTGGTATCATGAGATAGGGGCTACGAGCAGGGTAGACACTGGGTGCTATGGAAGGACCTAGCAGTGGCACCTAACTCAGTTAGGGGACAGGGTGTCATAAAAACATGCCTGATGCAGGCACTCAATGCATATTTATTTTCAATTGTTGAAGTTCAGCAATTTGGCCTATGTCACTCAATTGTTGGGACTAATGTAATTTGTCTGAAGATTATTTGAGGGCACCATACTCAAAAGTTATTTATTTTCATAGATATATTTGCTTGTTTAGTTGGTTTTGTTTTGCCTGCAATGAAAATACATTCTCACCAATAAGAGCCAGGCTCTTGTGGTTCAGATATCTGGGCCCTTCTGCAGCGATGATTTTCTCAAACAGATTAGCCTACTTTCCCACCCAATAATTCTTTATTAAAAATTAAAAAGTGGAATAAATTACTAGGGTAGCTAAGTTTAAATATCAAAAAATATTATACTGGAAAGATATATTTATAGAGCCAGACGTAAAGAAAACAAATATTAAGATACAATTTGGTGCTTTTCTTCCTTATCTTCAGTTATTACCAGCCATGGATAATCCACTGTTTCCTTCCCACGAAAACCTGAAAGAGCGCACAGACGCTGGAACAAAAGTGATCTTTGGGCCAATGAAATGGCTGCTTAGAGATGAGTCTGTGGCCTCTCTAGGAATCCCAAGTGGCACAGATGGAAAAATTAGTCCGTTAGGAAAGTACACACGTAATCACTAACCCTTATTTCAGTTAAGATACATGCTGGTAGACAGAAACAAGACCAGCATTCCAGAAGAAAGTCCTCACACAGGCAGAGCAATTTTCATTAGTTGAGTATGGAGACTAATTAATATGCAAATGAGGAGTTTACCAATATTAATCATCTATTTTACTAGGCGGCTTTTACTAAAGAGTTTCTAACGAGTTTGCAAATTAAGTTTCTTTGACATTAAAAATCAGCTAAATGCCTATCTGAGAATAATCTCTTCTAACTCAAGGGCAGGAAGGGGAGATTTTTTGGGGGGCACGAAAAACAGTCGTGTTTAACACTAAGTCCCATGTTGGCAAGCATCGTGCAAGAGTTCCACATCAACCCTCTCCAGGCTCTAATGAAAACCAATTCGGCGAGAGAGACAGCAGAAAACAGTTGAAACAAGAGACAAATATGAGTCATGGTAATTTAAAGGTCCAGGACCTAGAAAGCTACATCATAAAATGTGTCTAATTTGGTGACTGCATTGTTAAAACCCAAAAGAGGTTATGAACATTTTTTACACTCCCTTTGATGGCCATTAGCATATCCCTGTGCTGCTCTTTTCTTAGAAATGCTGAAGATTGGGTTGGATTCTGATTTATCACGGATGATTTGAAGTGTGGAGATGGATTACAAAGTTTTCCTGTGGTCACTTTAGTTTTAGGATTCATTTTCATTCAGTTTGTAAAAAAGTGTTTAGGCTTAAGCCCCATTGTGTAAATCATTTTCAGTGTCAGCTAAGTCCATTATTGTGCCATTCAGCCATTAATACAAAACAGTAAAATACAAATTAATACAGTACCTTTAGATTCCTTACTCCCAGGAGGAATGTCAGGAAGAAAACTCTGTAAAGGAGACAATAGACTGGATTCACATCTCTGAACCTCTGCTCCGCTGATTGAAACACACAATTGCCCTTAAAAAAATGTTTTCTCTCCCACGATAGCCCTATGGAAATTCCAAAGAAGCTCTGAAGTGATACACTTTCAATCAGCTAACAATCGGTGTTTCTTCTCAAATTTTGCTCCTCTTTCCTCCCTCCCCACTTTTCTATAGCTATCAGCTGAAAGGTACCAGGCTAGACGAATTTGTTGCTGGCAATCTGCTTGTTCATTCATTAATTTATACAATAAATATTTGTTGATGGGGTTGAACCAAGGTGCTGAGCACCTCCCGCTGTATCAGGTACTTGCGGGATACAAATATGTATTATTAGCAGTTTCAAGAGCCTTACAGTCTACTAAGAAAATAAAACATGTTCCCAATAAGCCTGCTTTGAAGTATTATGTGATAAAAGTAATGAGAGTTGCATGTTTTGTGCTTGCTGCCAATGACTGAACAATCTTGTGAAAACATCCTGCCTCAATCTCTTTCTTTCTTTCTTTCTTTTTTTTTTTTTTTTGAGGGAGATTAGCCCTGAGCTAACTGCTGCCAATCCTCCTCTTTTCTCTGAGGAAGACTGGCCCTGAGCTAACATCCATGCCGATCTTTCTCTACTTTATACATGGGACGCCTACCACAGCATGGCTTGCCAAGCGGTGCCATGTCTGCACCCTGGGATCCAAACCAGCAAACCCCAGGCCGCCAAAGTGGAACGTGAGCGTTTAACCACTGTGCCACCTGGCCGCCCCCAATATCTGTCTTAATATAGCAGAGATAGTGAGCTATATGGGAGAAAAGGATATCATTGCTTATTTATCACTTTTAAGTTTTTACAAGTTGAAACTGGCTAATGCAGCCAACACTGGAAGTGGTTCCCACCTTTTCCTTCTTAGAGGAAGACCTTTCTTCAGTCTATGGATGTGTTTTCTTGCTCGCTGGTGATGATGAGGCAATGAATGGCATTCGCTTAAAGATGTCTGGTCCAGGATCTCCGGACTGTATTGTTCAGTCTCCATTATAATCCATGCTTGTCCAAAGCCTTATTTCTTTTGGTCAATGCCTATGCTAAATGTCATGGCTGGTGGAAAACACTGCTGGGTTCTGATTCATTTAAATTCATGGCAAAAAGAAAGTCCTTAATCAAAGGCAGAAGACAGATTTTGCAAAGAAATAACGGCCAGAAAATTAATCCAAAATGCGCTTGGTTTGGGCTTCTGTGCAAGCGCCACTTGGCGGCAGGTCTGGACTCGAGGTTCTGGGAGTTGCAGGAGTGGAAAATGGAAATGGCTCATCCGCACCTGCCCTTTCTCCAGAGATTTGGCTCATCCTCTCCCATGACACGCAGGGCCAGTCCACACTCTGGGAAGGAAGGCTGCCGGCCACCCCTCGTCATGCCCAGGCCCAGCAGCCTGGTCCTACAAGTCACTGTCACTGAAACTGTCTTAAGTATTTTACAAATAACTGTATGATTGGTTATAGGATGTATTTCTGTGGTTTTTGTAAATTCCCATCTTTTGCTCTAGAACAGCTCTGTCCAATAGAACTAGTTCTGCAGTGACAAAAATGTTCTATAAATCTGCGCTGTCCAATACATTAGCCACTAAGCCACTAACCACTTGTGGCGATTCAGCACTTAGAGTATGGAAATGAATTTTTAATTTTAATTAATTTTAATTTAAACGTTTTAGTAGCTACCATAATGGACAGTACAGCCCTATAAAATGATCCTATGATAATGACACAATTTTGACTGAGGTGCATGAACTAATTCTCTTAATTTTGACATAAAGAGAAAGAAGAAAAGCCTGAAATTCCCCGCCATCCCCCTCCAGCATTCAGGTGGCATCTCTGGCTGTGTCTCCTCAAAACCCAAACACCAAGATGAAAAGAAAATAATTTTAAAAAGCTAGATGTTTCTACCAGATGATTACCTAGGTGTTTTGAATATCAGTAGGTAATTATAGCATCAGACATCTTCATATCCTCAGTTAACATTTTTAGGCAATTGAAAGTGATGCATTCTGATCCGGGAAATTCTGAGGAAAAATACTCAGCCCTTCTGCTGTAGATGAAAAAGGCTTTAAGCTCAATTGTCTAGATTGAATATATAACTGACCAACTCCTCACTTGGTCTTTTCCCCATTTATTATACATCTTTGCATCCCACTCCTAGCCATAGACAAGGAAGATTGCAATTTACTAGTCTTCCATCTTAGGAGCAACGTAAGGGTATAATAGGACCTTCTAAGCAGGACAAAAGAAAACTATTAGAATACAAATAAAATAAATGCAAACAATAATATTAATAACTTTTAGATAATTAATTCAAAGTGCTGTTTGGATCAGACTCCTGAACAACTTGGTAGCATGTCTATGCTGGAGCTAAATTTGCTTGAAAATTATGGAATCAAGTACTATTGATGATAGATTCTAATGAGAAATGAAGACTATTAGCTCTTGAGTGGTAATAAAATTGAGACTAAGCACAAATGATACAAAGCAGCATAGAATCCGAAAATTTTTATTTTAGGTCTTGTGATATCCTGAAATGTAACGTACAGGTCGTGTCTATGAAAATGCGCTCAATATCCGCAACAGAATTAGAAGTGACCAGAGAGGGGCCGGCCCGGTGGCGCAGTGGTAAAGTGCGCACATTCTGCTTCAGTGGCCCGGGGTTCACTGGTTCAGATCCAGGCTGCGGACATGGCACCGCTTGGCAAAGCCATGCTGTGGTAGCCGTCCCACATATAAAGTAGAGGAAGATGGGCACGGATGTTAGCTCAGGGCCAGTCTTCCTCAGCAAAATGAGGAGGATTGGCAGTAGTTAGCTCAGGGCTAATCTTCCTAAAAAAAAAGAAAAAAGAGAAGTGACCAGAGACTCCATGGGTCTAATTCTGATGACCGGAAGCAAGCTCTCCTGAGATGCTGACTGCACTTCTGAGCCCCCTTCCCCTGCCTGACCCATCCTGATCAGGCCGGACACATACAACAGATGAGAATTTTGACGCTTTAAAATCTGCCACCACCCAGGAGTATGGTTGATTTGGACTAGACTGAAAAATATAGTTGTTCAGGGAAGCAGGGAGTCCAGCCAAATTTGAGGTATGGGCTTCAGAGCACCTGCTCCTCTGGCTGCTTTAATATAGCTCCTGGCAAATCGACCCACTTGTTTACACAGCCTGCCTCACCTCACAGGATTCTTTGGAGAATCAAATGAGATCCCGAGAGAGTTAGACTCCTACGGTGGAAAGAGCAGTCAGATGATCGAAAATACCTGAATTCTAATCCTGGGACTTGACTTAATTTCTCTGAGTTTTTGTGTTCTTCTCTGCAGAATGGGGGTAGGAATATCCGCTCTGTATATCTCACGGAGTTGCTGCACGTATCACGTGAGACGATCTATGTGAACACACTTTTTAGCCCCGATTCTGTTATGGACGGAGACTTCCGGTCACTGTTTACTAGGTGAGAATCATTTACTTTTATCTAATCCCTCAGTCACCAGTTGCACATATACACAAAATGACTGGTTGGAGTTAGTGGTGTGGTCTGTGAAGGTGAAACTGAGTGAGACAAGAAGAACCGTAAAAGGCCCCAAATCTGAGGCCTTGACTTCATTAAGCAGGTGCAATATTCATCAGTGTGATCCATCTTCAGTCAAATGCAGCCTTCTGACCTTTTGCCAGCTTAGCCACGCTGTCAGCAGCTGAGGGCCCTGCCAAAGGGCAGGGGGAGGGAGCCCCAGGTTGCCCACATTTCAGATTCTCTCAGGAATATTCAAGAAGGACTGTAAAAGAAACCTGCAGCCTTGTAATTTTACTTCGAAAAGCAAAAAAGCTCCCAGATAGTGAGCATTTTGCTCTAATAAGAACTGTAGGATTGATTAGGTTCAAACTGTTAACAGACATCCTTCTGGTTAATGAAGCAGCATTGAGAATGCCTTTCGATTCTTTGGAAACTTAAATCATACAAAGGCAACAAGGAGCAAGAAAAGAACTGGAGGTACGATGGATTAAACTGTCTGCTAGTTAGTATACTCAAGATAATGAACAAAAAACGTTCTTTGAAAAGTTAATATTTATTGAGAGTCACTCTGCAATGGGCAAATAAACTTTGATGATTATTGTTAAAACATTCTTTGGGGTAACGTTTTTTCTGTGAATCTTGAGTGGGGGACAGAAGCTTCTGCCATTTTAATTCCTTTGTTAATGTCTTTATGAATGCAATTAACACTTCATTCACGCTTCTTTGTTTCTGGATCCCATTAGGATGTGGTTTATGCCAGTTTCTCTCTCCCAGGAGACAGCCCGCATCACACAGCATTTCACTCAGCTATGTGGATGAGCACTGACAAACTCAATTTTCCAAAGGCAAGAGTGAGTTGACACCATGCTGTGGCAGTTGTCCTGATGGGGACAAATGACTTGTTTCATTCCAAGGTGGAACCCACCTTCTCAGAGAAGCACGCTTGCACCTAAGAGTATGGGAGACAAGGAGGTGAGAACAGCTTCCTGCCTGACACAACGTAAAATCACTGCAGGTCAAGAAATGCTACGAACCAAGGCCTTAAAAAGGAAAGCCAGCTCTTGTCAGGAAAGGCAGAAGGCTGCTGTCATCTTCGTCAAATATTTAGTGAGAGCTGACCAGCTAGAAAGTAAGAGAAGAGCCCAAAAGTAGGGGACACAGTCTCTCCCCTCTGGAGCTTACAATTGAAATGAGAAGCAAGAGATATCCATAGCAAATGTATCAGCAAGGGTGGAAGACAGTCTCCAAAGAGATGTGTAGACCATAAGAGCATTAGGAGTTCAGGTCCCTGAGCGATGGCAGAGGCGGGGGAAGCTTTTCTGAGGAGGTGGGACTTAAAGGGAAAGCGGTTCCCCTGGCCATCTGGAGGCCACTGGGAAAGAGGGGTGGGGGCCGGGAATCGCAGAGAGAGAAAGGGAGGCAGGTGTCAGCAAAGATGCAGAGGTGCGAAGTGAAGTGAATAAGAGGGTTCCTGTTCATGAGAAAGTATTTTCCCTTTATATTAAAGTCTCTCCTGCGATTGATGGAATCATTTCTATTTCAAATATCAGTGTGATATTTGCTTAACGGCCAAGACCCTGCAGATGAATATATCTGAATCTTACTAAGATACTGTACAGAGGAGCCGGAGGAGGTGTGAGGAACGTCAGAGACAAAGGAAGGAAAGAAAGGAAGCGCTGCCCATCGTTTGAGGTGACTTTTTCTAAAATGAAAAATATTTACTTAGAGGCCTTGTTCCTGTGCCATGATTTTAAGTTTGTTTTCTCTGACAAAGATAAGAAAGAGAGCAATCTTTCTAATAAGTATTATGAAGCATAAAATATTACCAGGAGAGGAAGTGAAACAGCCTATAGCCCCAAGTCATCTGTGCCTAACATTAAAGGTGTGTGAATAAATCAAAGACAGTATTCCATTTGCCATTTGAATACTATTTAATGATGTGATGACTGGTTGTTTTCTTTGCTCTGAGTTTCTCCTCAAATCCAGCCACTGATCCATTAGTTATACCTGCTTGTTACCAAGACCCGCCTCATGTCTCTTTCAACCAGGCCTGGGCCGTTGACGCCATCATGTTCTGTTGTTATAAGGCCCGGATCCGTCTCTGCCCGGTGGGCCAGCCCTCGTGCTTTAAAGCGTTACAGACCACAGTTGTGCCCCGGGACCTTTTTGTATCGAGAAGTCTTATTTTGTTTATATTTCATCATATGTAACTGCTTTTCGTGGGGAAAATGGCTTCCTGTGCTACAAATAATTCTTGGCCAAAGAACAAGTCACAACTAATGTTACCACTGATCCTAATCAAAGCTTAAAGTGTTAGTAGTTTCAGGAGTGGCTGTTTCTTTTTCTGAAGCAAGTCGTTGTCAATTGTCAGTTTTAGACCTACTCTGTGATTTATTGGAGAAATAACAACTCATTAGAATTACTAAATTAATGCTCACACATTAAAAAGGGAAAGAAAAAAAGGTGATGGTCTGTGTGTATGTGGTAGGACATATTCCAAAGGTCAAAGAAAAAAAATCTTTACTTCTGTCCTTGTGTATTTTTTTTGGATAGAAAAAGGTCAGTGTGCATTCCCTGGCCTCAAGCCACTAGGTAGCTGTGTAAAACATAAGCAGAGTCTGTGCTTTGGCGCATTTGAGAAAGATGTAAATGTGTAAATATGATGGAAGAGGTTTTATTTTTCTTCCCCCTCTCAGGAATGGTCTGACAGCCCCAGGCTGGAGAATGTGTCTTTCCCAAGTGCTCTGTCACCCTGGTAACCATGGAGACCATGACGATCGATTAGATGCCATCTGATCTCAACCTCATAAAAAAAGGCAGCAGATGGCAACCAGGCCACTAGACCTGTCTCAAGAGAGACGCAAAGGAAGAGAGAGAAAGGGAAGGAAGGAGAGGAGAGAGGAGACGTGGTGGGGCAGACTGGAGGAGGGAGAAGCAAGCGCAGAAGCAGCTCTGGAAATGAACAGGGTAGGGAAGAGTGGAAATTTAAACAGAAAACAAGGAAGGCAGGAAGAGGGG
This sequence comes from Equus caballus, assembly GCF_041296265.1. Classification (NCBI taxonomy): domain Eukaryota; kingdom Metazoa; phylum Chordata; class Mammalia; order Perissodactyla; family Equidae; genus Equus; species Equus caballus. The sequence goes on from NC_091688.1 coordinate 58,364,815, forward strand.
AAAAAGGAGATGCAGTGAAAAAATGAAACTAAACCTGACTGTGCAATACATCTCCGTGGTGAGTGGGAGGACAAATCAGAGCAAATCAGCTCTTTCCTAACTTTCTGCTTGTTTGTAGCCTCACAAACACTGTGGCTCCTGGGCCCCAAGCTTCTCTGAGGGCCCTAGCAAGGTTGTGCTTGTGGCTCTCCATATCAGTTGGGATTTGACGCATCCGCAGAAGAATCCTGAGGCCTGGCTGTCAGGAGGAATGTCCCTGATCAGACAGGGTTTGCCCTGGCCTTTCAGATGACCGGATGAGTCAGTACCTCACACGTTTGCCACCCCTTTCCAGCAGTGTTCTAGTGACCCTTCAAAGGAACAAGGGATAACCAGGTCAGCAGATAGCCAAGGTGAAAGAAGATGAGAACAGTTAAGTTAGTCCTGGTAACTTAGGAGTCTTAGCGAGCGTCCCAGAGCAATGTAATCGCTAATATTTATGAAGTGCTTACGATGTGTCAGCCAGTGTGCTAAACACTGTATACAGATTGTTTTCTATAGAGTATTTCATCCCGATAACAATGCTAGAAGATAGGTGCTATTGCTATCCCCATTTTACAGACAGGAACTAAGTCTGGAGAGGTTACCTACCTGCTTAAGGGCACACCTAGAATGCAGAATGTGTGTAACAGCTTATTCATATGGGGGAGGTAGCAGTTTGCTTAATTGCTCTCCTTTTTTTTTTTTCTCTTTCTAAATTTTATTTCGAACTTTTGCTGCTTCGAAAAAATAAGGCATCTTCAATGTAGAAAATTATTTAAAACAAGGGAAAGGAAATAAAAATTACCTTTAATACCATTAGTCAGAGATACGCCTGGCTTGTATACTATACAACATTTTCTATGGGGATACATATACATGTGTATATGTACATATACAAATACATATGTATCCCCATAGAAATACACACACACACACGTTTTAACCAAACATAGCATTAAACCTTAAATACCGTTTGGTTAACCTGTCCTTTTTCCACAATATATCATGAACATCTTTCCATGTTTTTAACTATTCTTCTATTTAATCTTAATTATTTTACAGCATTCTACTGTTTGAAGGTGTCATAATTTATTACACTACTTCCTTATTACTGAATTAATCTATTTCCAGGTTTTTGCTACTATAAATAACACTGTGGTAATTATTCTTCTATGTAAACCTTTTTTGTACTCCTCTAATTTCTCCTTTAGGATATTAACATAATTGCTAGATCAAAGCGTATGTTTTCTTAAGACTTTTTAGTTGAAGTATAACGTATATGCATGAAGTGAATAAATCTTCAGTGCGCAGCTGGTTGAATTTTACATGTGTACACAACTGTATAACCACTATTCTGATCAACGTATCAAACATCGGCAGCACCGCAGGATGCTCCTTCGTGCCCTTCCTAATCAGTACCTACCCCATGTTCTTGACCTTCCTATAAAGGGAATGATAAGGTGTGTATTTTTTTTGCTTCTGGCTTCTTTCACTTAGTACAGTGCCTGTGAGATTCCTCCACGCCGTGGTGTACAGCAGTAATTCATCCTATATTGCTGTGTAGTATTCTAAAATTTTTGAATATACTACATTTTATTGATTCATTTTACTGTTGATGGACATTGAGACTATTACGAATAAAGTTGCTATGAACATTCTTGTACATATGTCTTGGAGGACATATGTGCACATTTTTTTGATGCAAACTAAAAGAGGAATTACTAGGTCGTAGAGTAGGCTGGTGTTCAGCTTTAAATGCAGGGTACACGTTTTGAAAAGTGTTTTTCTTTTTGTTTTGGTCTACTTTTAAATTGGCCTCCAAACCCTCGTACCAATTTGAACTCCAACTGTCCAGTGTTAGGAGAATGCCCTGCTTCACATCCCTACCAGCCGGGGCCAGGCATTCTCATTCTTCTGAATCTCTGTCAGTCTGAGTGATGAAATGGTATTTGGGTGTTTGCATTGTGTTTGATGACCAGGTATGTTAAACAATTCTTGCTGTATTACCAGACATTCTTATTTCTTCTTTCATAAATTGCCCATACATGTCATTGCCCTCTTTGGTATTAGCTTCAGGATAAAGCAAAAAGGTGAAACATAATCCATATAGTCTGAACAAATTCACTGGCATTGTCAGAAGATTCATTGACATTTATGATGAGAACAAATTTACATTCTTTGCATAAGTTGACATCCTGCTCTATATATTTCGGAAGGCAGCTAACATTTACAGAGCACCTATTAAGGAGCACATTTACTCTTTAGAACAGCCCTATTCATTTAATTCTTACAGCTTCATTTAATATCAGTAGTAGAACTTAATTTTCACGAAAGCTGTAAAAGGCACTCACTATTCTGCCGATTTTTACAAATGCAGAAATCAAGGCGCGCAGTCACACAACCATTTAAGCTGTGGACCTGAGATTCAAACCCAGACACTCCAAGTCCAAAGAAAATTTTCTTTCCTCTGCTCTCTAGATACCATTGCCTAGGGCAGTGGCCCTCATTTTTTTTTTTTTTTTTCACTTTACAAACCCTAAGAGGGCTGCTGAATTCTAGACCCCTATTAACTTCCTTCCATCCCCAATGCACATCTACCATTCTACCACCCAAATCCAAAGGAGTGTCAGGATCACTGTGCTGTGGAGGAAAGACTGATAATACAGAAGAGTCCATTTCATTCATTTCACCCATTTTGTACATTTTTCTTTTATTTTTGTGTGTATATGTGTGTATTTTAAAATCTGAGTAATTCAGAGTTGGAGTGAATAGAAGCAGAGGTGGATTGGGGGTTCATCTCTTCCTCAATAAATTATTGCTTTTGGGATCTGAAGCTTATATAATTTAGGAGGTTTTTTAAAAAATAAAAAAAGACAAGATTATCAATACAAATTTAAGTTCAAGATGAGTGTTTATTTAGAATGAGAAAAGAAATTGCTATAAATTACACATTTAAAAATATTTAAATGCTACAAACATCACAAAATCCAAAAAAATCACAATATTTTTGTTACTTGACTGTCTGATAACCTTGTATAATTTTTCATTTTTTTTTCTTTTTTACTCCATACTCTTGGATTACTTTTTCATATGGCAAAGGTTTTGTAATATTTTCTATGTGGAGAGTGTAACGATAAATCAGTCTTTCCTGTGGCATAGTTGATCAAATTTGTTTTTTATTAAGAATTTGAAAAGTTCCTGTGAGCTTCTCAACTCGTTATTGGTCTCATCACCAAAATGTTTAGGAGTGTAGCCAATTTTGGGAAACTTTTTTGTCATGTGTGAGTCATAAGATTTCAGAGCCTGTTGTTTGTTTTTGTTGTTTTGTGTCTAATGTTTTAAACATGTTTTGAATTGATGGTGCTCACTGGTAGCTACTGTGGGGGTCTGGCCTTGGCCACACCAAGATATGTCTCTTTGGCATGAGGATTATTGGGCTGGTTGCTTTTGATAAACTGGGACAGGGAAGGAGGCTCTGAGGAGTGGAACTTGCTTGCCTTTTGTTAAGAGACATTTACATTGTAAAGGAAATCTCCATCTGTAAAGATCCCTCCCTCTCTGTACCAGGAAGAAAAGGGGGATGACTTTATCTCTAGAAACTCTTAATCAATACCAAAGGTAAGGACTTAAATCTGCATAATAATCTTATTCCTGTTTCTGGTAACCTCCTGTAACTGACTCCCCCCACCCCCACCATTCTCCTTTGTCGTTAGCTGGATATGATATTTAAGGTGGGGGCTTCAGCCATTTTGGCGAGTTGCTCAGCTTGCCTGACCTCTCCCATGTATACATATTATAAAGCTTTGTTTAATTTTCTCCTGCTATTCTGTCTCATGTGAATTTAATTTGTTCTCCAGCCAGACGAACCCAGAGAGGGTAGAGGAACTGTCTTCCTCCCCTACACTGCTTTGTTGCCAATATCCTCATTGTAGTGGTGTATTCTGAGTTACATTATCTTTGTCAGTATGAATATTCCTATCACATCAAAAAGAAATTTAAATATTTTTCAAATATGTTCATATAACTCACTCTTCTTCATTAATTGGATCATTAAATAATCTAAGAGCCTATTTATTATTTCTATTAGAAATTTATCTCCTCCTCAATGATTTACTACTTTTGGAATGATCTATTTTTTTTGTTATAGTTCACTTGTAGATGTCAGAATAATTTCTGGCTTCAAATCCATATATATGAAAAATAATTTTATTATAAGGCACAAAAATACAAAAGTATACACTGCATTTCATGCGTATTCTCAATAGGAGAGAACTTAATTTTGACTGGGTGTCAATGAAAACTGAATCTTTTGTTTACAGTTGATTGGAAAGGATTTTCCATAGACTAGCTGGCTCCGTTTCAAATCTTTCTTTTCCTCCACTAAAGTCATAGAACACATTTGTATTGTGATACAGCATTTAGATCTGCCACTTTATGTTTATGTTATGACACCAGATGAGTTTCCACAGTGGGCTGCAGGAATACATATGACAAGTGAGTGCAATGCTAGGGTTCCTGCTAGCAAACTGAGGGGCACCAAAGCTTAACCTTCATCAGCTTCACAATAGATCCACCTCTGGAGTTTGAGGAGGGGATTTGCAGTGTTGATATTTGGAGAACAAGATAAGGACAGGTCTGTGGAGAGTGAAGGTACAATGTGGTTCTGCTACTCGATTCAAATACATCTGTGATTCTCTGTCCTTAGGACGTCAGAGTCTCCCAACTCTGTGACATGGATCTAGCATGAGAATTCAATCAGGGACTGCCCTTGACTAAATGAAGTAAGAAAAAAATTGTCTTTCCCATCTTTTGTCCATTGCTTTATCCCTTTGGCTTCTGCATAGTCCACTTGTCCTTTCTCTCTTTCAGCCATACAGTGCCCTCTAAAGGTTTTCTTCTCTCTATAAAAGTTTACTTTTGGTAAAGACTCAGCTATCTATCATTCATTCACTTATTTATTCACAAATGTTTGTCTTGCATGCACCATGGACTAGGCACCATTTCAGTTATGAGGGATAAAACAGTGAACAAGACAAAAATATTCCTGGCCTCACAAAGCTTCTATTCTAGAGCTAGTGGGGCACAAAATAAACTAATGCCCACTTTAGAGCAGCCAGCTTTTTAGTAAAATTAGTGCTCACGTGGAAATTGTCATGTGAGGTCTTTTATCTCTTTTTGTTAAGGCACTGTCTTTATTCCTGAGTTAACATAAATTTCAAACACCAGGAATGTGGGGGAGGTGTTTCAGATGAGGAGAGAACATTTTTCCAATTCCTTAAAGCCTTTCATTTTTCTTCCAATTCCTTGAAGCCTTCCTTTTTTGTTTATGCACAAAACTGGCCTTGGCTTCCACAAATTTGGTTGACCCTCCTCCAGCGCATGCCTCTCTGCTAGGAACTGTGCTATTATTGTCAGGGCTTCTAGAACAGTCTCTACTCTCTTGACCAGGGCATCTTGAGGACCATTTTAAACTGTCCACTAGGTTGTGTCTACTTCATTCTCTTTAACAGGGCCTATGCTAAGGTTGAGCATCTGTTTCCAAGACTTTAGATTATTTTCCCTGGTCATACTCAAACTTTCCTGAGTGATGACAATGCTTTAGGTTCAGTGCTAAATTGTTTCATAAGTTAATCTTTTCCACTGTAGAGGAAGCCATCTTTGTTATATTACAATGCGGTTTCTCTGCTTTTTATCCATTAGTCAACATTACATTCTTTCTTTATATAAGCAAATGCTTTGTCTTTTGTCATTAGTACTATTTAGATGTTTTCAGTTTTTAACAGCTTGTATTAGTAAAGATTCCTTTATCTGTAAGCAACAGAAAATTCCAACTGGCTTATAAAATAAATAACGTATAGCTCACAAAACTAAAGCCCAGAGGTACTGGAGGCTTCGAGGTCGATGGGGCCCGTGGCTCTGGCTCTGTTTCTCTGTCGTTCTCCTAGCTTCACCTCTTCCCACTCACAGCCTCATCCTCAGCCTGCAGCAAGACAGCTGTAGCAGCTGGCTTCATCTCCAGAAATAGCAATGTCCAGAGAGACCCTTCCCATACAGTCACTGGAGGACAGGGATGTTTTCCCCAGAGGCTCCCAGAAAACCTCTCTTTTTGCCTTCTTGTTTCAAATGATCACCCAATCATTTCTGAATCAACCACTGGCAAGGGGTTGAGACTCCCCCTGGCCAGATCAGGCCCTCCTCTGGAGCCAGTGGAGGGGGGAAGCTGGGTTTGGATCTGCTTCCCTGGGGGCACATGGGCCAGGAAAGGGGGAAATGCCAGACAGAGCCAGGCTTCCAATAGGCAGGAGGAAACTGCAACAGATGCTGGGTAGCAAAGGGCAATAGCGCCCGTCTACTTTGAAGTCACTCTAGTTGCCCCAGTAATGTTTTGTTGATTTCTGAACTTATTTCTCCAGTATCCAGATAATAAGACCAGGCTCATACATCCCAGTTGAGGACCATAAAAAAGAAGTTAAAATGTTCCATATCTTTTGTCTAAGAAAATGAGGCTGGATGTAGTACATACATGACTAAGATAAAAACTTTTTTTTTAGCTAAAGGAATTAACTTTTAGCTTTTGAAAATAGTCCACAGGTCTTAATTGCCAAAGTTTCCATGGAAAGTTTGGAGAAGATTTTACTGAGTATGTTTGCCACCTAGAAAGAAGCTTCCCCAACCCCGCCCCGAGGTGTACCTAATGGGGTCACTGGTTGCTTGGTTCCACCTGCATCTTGGAGTGTCTTGAGTCGCTGAGGGGCTCGTCATACTCTCTGGTTCTCTGCCTTCTGCCTTCAGAGACATTTTCTTTCTTGAATCAAACCTCAGGTGGCTCCTAACATTTCAAGGAGATTTGCCATGCTCCCTCTCTCGTCAAGAGGAGGGACAGATATGGGATCTTCAGAAATCCTTAATTTTATGTAAATGACCCACCGCTCCTTCTTTCTCTTGGGTATTATAAAAATTAGTGTTCTAAAAATATTTTTACAAAATGTTCCCTTGAGATGCAAAGAAAAGTGCCATCAGCCCAGCAGGTTCTTTACAGAAGCTTTTAAGTGGAAGGAGGAAGGAAGGAAAAGTCATACACATGCCTCTGGCATTTTTAAGATTTTCAGGAATCAAAAAATATTTATATATATATCATTATAGAAATTATTTTGGCTTTTTACCAACTAGGTCACAGACGGGGCCTGCATTCTCTTTCCCACTTGGCTGGCTGTTGACTTAAATGGTGCATCTCCTTGGGAAAGGTTAGCACATCAGAGTGGTGTTTGTTGAAACTGACAAAGTGATAAACTAGGTTTGTATTTACTCTGTTATTACCAAGGATACTTTTAACATCCTTTTGATGTGCTAATAGTTCTTCCTGAGGAAAATTATGCAAACAAACAGACTATTAATTAAATCAAGAGCAGCAGCCCCCACAGAACTGCACATGCGCATTTGCTGATCTGGATGGACTTGAGCCAGGCAGCGGCCTTTGGCTGCACGGATGCTCTTAGGGGCCAGCTCTCTGCGCATCCATACACCTCCAGAAAGGACTACAGGAGCCTTGTTTGTGTCCACTCGCCCCTCAGGGATCTCAGGGGGCCCTTCCTCGGGGGCTCTGGACACACTGTTCCAACTCAGCTGGGATGATCGACTACATATCCAAATGACCGAACACGGGGACTCAGAAGGCAATACAGAATTTTCCAGAGACCCTATGAATTCCTAAATTGTCATTATAATTACTGTATGGTTTACGACTCTCTGTGGAGCTGGAAGACGTTGTATTACATTAAAACCAAAAGCCAAAAAAAGGACAGTGTGGTGTGCCGGAACTGGAATCTCGATTAGCCAAGTGCATTACATCCAATGACTACTTGTGGTCCTAGGAGGTACCATACAGAAATATGGCATAACCATTACTATTACTGGGCTATTAACATTAATTCTGGCCCAAGTTGGGCCTGACGACACGTGTGCTGAGGCAGGGCACGTGCAGAGAGGGACTGTGCCGTTTCTTGGTCCCAGATGTACTCCTGTTTTATCCACGGCCCAAACCAGCCCTGGCTCTCCTTGATGCTGCGTTGCACTGGCAGTTTCCACCTCGCTGGCTGCCCACTCTTCCTGTTGGGCGACTTTCAAGAGCGCAGCTGCCCACAGACGCTGTGTCACACGTGATTTTTCTCTCTATCTCTAGGTTTTTTTTCTCCCTCCCCAGGGTAATCCCTGTTTGCCTTTTTTTCTGCCCTAGCTTTTAATTATCAGGTCCATCTTTTTCTCCCTTTCCTCCCTAAAATGTCACTCAGTGTTGTGTTTCACGCTTTACAATGATAACTTTGGGAAGTGCTCTCCCGTGCAAAACCTCATGACTCCCAAGTCTTGAGCTGGACCCCTGTGCGAAGTTCTGCACCCTTGTGTCTACTCCAGCCCCACCACCGTCCAGCTATAGAAGTCAATGGAAAGGGCTCCTTCCTCTTCCCATGGAGTGTGGTGACAAAAATGCCATGGAGGCTTCCCCCAGCCCCCAGCTGTCTTACTAGCTTGGGGAAGCCTAAAATGCCGCTACTGGAGACGTATTCCCTTTGCCTAATTAAGGCATCTTTCCTAGTTAAAATGAGTCTTTCAAAGAGGAGTCACTTCAGCGTAAAGGAATCAGCTAGCCCTTCTAAGGAGAGGGTTCCGCAGGGGTAAAGGACGTCTGGAGAACATTATGGTGTAAGTTCCAGAGTGGGGCTGGGTGGAAATAAGGGGAAGTGGATGGCAAAGGCAGGAAGAATATGTTCTCAATTCATGAGCCTCATCTGCCTTTCACCTCTGCTGAGGGCTGGTCCCTCCTCGGTGCATTGGCTTCCAGGAGGAAGCAGGGCACTGAGACTCAGGACGGGGCTCACCCACCCTGGGCCCTAATTGACCTCAAGACACTTAGCCTCACTAGGATTACTGGATTCTGCGAAATAATCAGTTAACCCAACAAAAAATACAGGGCTCTCTGGTTTGGGGCTTATTTATTTTAGTTCTCTTTGTTACACTGACTAGTTGTTCATGGAACAGACCAAGTGTGTCACTGTGCAGCCTGGCTGCTTTGCTGAAGAATCACAAATGAATGACATGACTCTTTCGTTCTTGTGTAACCACAGCCTTGAAAAACCAGACTATCTTAATGTACAAGCAAGGCCTCTGGGAATATGGCCTAGTAGCTAGGAATGCAGATGTGGGGTCACAGAGGCCTGGGTCAATTCCTGCAGCCACCCTTTGTTAGCTGTGGGACCACTCAGGTCCTAATCTTTTCATCTGTAAATGGGGATAATAGTAACACCTTCCTTGTAGAGTTCTTTGTGGATGAATGACGCTGCACATGGAGGGCTCACACAGTGCCTGGCGAATACTAAGCATTCAGTAAGTGCCAGCTGCTGTTTTTAATATTAGTATAAGGCCAGCAGACCAGTTATTTAATGACTAGTGTCTTGACAATCAGGAAGACTTACAGCATCTTCCCAAAGAGCCTAATTCATCCCCAGAGAGTGGTAACCACGGAAGAAGACTCAGCTGCAGCCTCTCTTACCCAGCTGTGTATAAGGGAGGGGGCAGGAGGAAAAAGGTCCCTCTCCCCAATGTCCTGCAAACCACCACTGCACAGGTAGGAAGCATCCCACACTGAGGGTGGCCTTCTTGGGGGAAGGAGCAAGGATTGGGGAATTTGGAGAACTCTGAGCCTGATTGATTCCCAGTCCCCTATTCTCAGGAAAATGATTTGTGTCCACAGTACACATATGTGTATGGCCTCAGCACATGTACACGCACACGCAAACACGCAGGCTGCACACACCCCCCCCCCCCACTCCAAGTCAGAGCCACCATTGCACCGAATGCATTTTTTCTTGTCTTCCTGCTCATCTCTAGCATCCTTCGCAGTCCATTTGGGCATAATTATTATTGCTTTGCTGGCTCGGTTCTGCTGCTCTCTAGAGTGGAGCAGATGTCAACAGCGCTGAAAGATCCCATGCTATTACACAGCAGAACAAATGAGGATGTCAAAAAAGGCTCTTCAGTCTAACAAGAAAACAGAGGAAAGAGACAAAAAGAATAAAGCCTTTGGAGACCAGGAGGCTCGCTCTGATTAGATCTTATGCTAACATGATGCCCACTCTGCGTACTAACCGTGATTTAATATGTTTAAACGATACAGGGGAAATACGTCTTGGGGAAAAAAAAAAAGAAAAGAGAATTTCTTCCCTGGCAGGCATGATTAAGATGGTGTGGGCTTCCTAGGAAAATGCGACTGCAGCATGAGACTGCTGAGAGCAGGCCCAAGCGTATTTACCTTCAGTGCCTGACGTCGCCTCATTACACTGGGCAACGACTGCCTTCTCCACCAGAGGGTGGGGGATAGGAGCCGTTCCGATGGATGAGCTGGCTGCATGCATGACAGGATGTCGGTTTCATGGCCAGGCCAGTGTTTCTTCTCTTAATATGGGAGGCTATACTTTAAAAACATTTTATATATGGGGCCACGACTCCACAAATCCTAATTATCCAGAAGATAAAAAAAATACTCTAGATTTTTGGAAGGAAGGGAGGGGAAATTCTCTAAGCAATCAAATGGATGTGCCAAAGTTCATCTTTAAAGATCATATAAAGTAATTTCCTGATTGAATATGTCTTCACTTCCTTGCTCTGAACCTCTGTACTCATCTTCTACTTATAATTCTAACTATTAATGTAATACTTCTCTCTTTCACCAGACCACAGCAGAACAGAGGAAATAATTTAGAAAGACTAACTTTGGGATAGGGAAGATGGAGTGAAAGGGTTTAGATATACATAAAATCCTGACAGTATCAAAAAGTGGTATCTGATAAGTTGACAGTCAGTAAGAGGACAAAATACTGCAACGAAGTGGAGAGCATTATATATGTTTGTTTCCTTATTTGTTCTTAAGTCTTTCCACAATGGATCTGAGGCAGCTGCCTAGGAGCTTTTGTTATCTGGGTGAAGAGTAGCACATGCTTCAAAAATCCCCGAGGAATAAAAAGGAAAAAATAAAGCAACTCCCTGGAGGGGAGCAGGTTATCAATGTTCATTGTTGAAATGCAATAAACTGAGAACCCCAGGACCTTCCCCTGTGCCTAAAAATGCCCAGACTCTACAGTCCAGATGTTAGGACCTGTCTAGAAACCCAGAACCCCTCAGCGAGATGAGAACTCAAAAGTTACCTGGTCCGGTGTCGTTTCCTGACAAGTGATCCGTCTGCCTCTGCTCGACGTCATCCAGTGACCCTCCCTCATGAAATGCCAGCACATTGTCAGAAGGCTGTAATTATTAGAACGTCCACACTTGCTTGAATCTAGATATGCCTCTCTGTATCCTCACCCCAGTGGCCACGGCTCTGCCCTCCAGGACCCCAGGGAGGAACAGTCTAAGCCTGTTACACATGTGAGGACAGGGATCATGACACCCGCCCTCTCCGCCGCATCCCTTCCCATGGCCCAGCCCCCAATCTTCTCTGATCCATATGTGACATGATTTCAAGGCCTCAACTCCTTTAGCTGATAAATGCTCATTTTTATAAGGTGGACTGATATCTGAAACCCAATACAATTCTCTCAGTATGTGCTGAAGGGCCCAGAGGCAGCCTGCAGTGGTGGTTTAGCACACTGGGTGGGGTCAGAACCTGTGTCCATGTCCTGACTCTATATGTGATTTTGGATAAGTTACTTAGTATCTCTGAGCTTCAGTTTCTTTGTAAAACGGGGTAATACTAGCCCCTCAAAGGCTAGTGAGAATAAATGAGAGAATCTGTATGAAGAAGTTCGCCACATAGAAAGCACACTGCAAATATAAGCCATCATTTTGGTGTGAGAAAGGGTATTGCCTCCCATCTATTCTACCCACACTTCCATTACAATCCAAGCTCACAGTGCACTGGTGATTCATTTTGAGCTTATAATCAATTGAAACATCTTTCTCATTTTCACACAGGCTACTGTCAAAGCACTTCTCTCCCATCTGCTGCTTATTCCATTTTATTTGCTTGTTTATTTTAACCAAGTGTAGGACTTTACATTTATCCCCATTAAACATAATTTTATTAGATCTGGTCCATTGTTTCAGTCTGTCAAATCTTTTCTGCATTGCAAGTCTGCTGTCCAATGTATTAGCTATCTCTTCCAGCTTTGTGTCATCCACAAATTTTATCACCAGGCCATCAATGTCTTCATCCAAGTCATTAATAAAAATACTTAACAAGGCAAGACGGAGGCCAGAAACCTGTGGTGTAGAAGATCCTTTCTCTAGATCAACATCAATCCATTAATTAATATTCTGCATCCAATCAGCAACTCAGCTATCTGACCCGGCTCCTATCAGTCCGTGCCCAGAGGTGCATCTCATCTTCCACGATGAAGACTTCGTCTGTCAAATGCATTGCTGCAACCCAAAGGTAGTCTGTTTACAAGATACCTGGAAAACCAGTCCAGCAACTCTCAGAAAGAATGTGGTAAGTCTGGGAAAAAGCACTGACTCCTTGCCTCTCACCTGGGAACAGTGTCCAGCTCACCAGACAAAAGGTCACCCAAACTGCCTGCCCTTTATTTAAAAGATCAAAATTTTTCCATGGCTGACTTCTAGTACCTTTCCTCAAAGCCTCAGCCCCTTGAAGCAGACAGCAAGTCTCCTAGAATATAATTTGTCTGGCCAGGCCCCTGGACCCCTGGAGCTCCTTTAGAAACTTCTCTCTTGCCTTGGGCTTCCATTTTCTGTCACTAATATCTGTGGGAAGCTTACCTTTTCTAACTTGAAGTCACTTCACTGGGAGAGAATACGGAAGGAACATAAATGCTGGAAGGATCTGCTTTCTTTCTGTCATCTGTTCATAGTGTGCTAATAACAATATTGATCTCAAGCAACGAACGCATTTTCTGTCCTTTGCCAAACATAACTAAAAACTCTTTTTGTTTTCCTTGTCTCAAAAGTCTGGGTGCCCCTTAGAAGCCCTGAAAACAGGATCAACAGAAAGCTAGATGGATCAACACAAGCCAGCTTGCAGTGGCAGTGGCTTACCAAGGGGAATCTGTCCCGGTCACCCAGGCCCTGACTGTCTCCCAACCCCATCTCCCACCTCGGATCCTGGTCTAAAACTCCCCACCGCCATGAGAGAGAAACAATGGTTAAGATCTTGGAATTCAAAGTCCATCAAATGCCACCACATGGTATGTATGAGGCTTTGGGCCAGTCTGTAGGGAGGGACAGTACTAATTACCTCATAGACTGGTTGTGAAGATCACATGCTATAATGGCTTTAAAAGTTCCACACACAGTGCCTGGTGCGTGGTCTGGGTTGAAGAGTGGTGGTCCTCTATTGCCTTTTGGTTTCTGCCTTGATCTTGTCCCCATTTGGTTCTGCTCTTATCACCAGTCCCTTGTCTATCCCCTCTCAGTCCATGTTAGCTCTGCCCAAGCTTAGTTTTCTGCTTCCCTTCAGAGACTGGCTTCCCACCTGCCACCGCCCTTACTGGCTTTTGACAATACTTTGTATACATTGAAAATCCCTTGCTGGGGCCAGCCCATTGGCACAGCGATTAAGTGTGCACATTCCACTTCCGTGGCCCAGGGTTCACCAGTTCGGATCCAGGGTTCAGACCTATGCACCGCTTATCAAGCCATGCTGTGACAGGCGTCCCACATATAAAATAGAGGAAGATGAGCATGGATGTTAGCTCAGGGCCAATGTTCCTCAAAAAAAAAAAAAAGAAAAAAGAAAATCCCTTGCTGACTGTACTTCTGGAAATACAGACCAACTATGTGTGCAAAATCCTATCCCTTATCTGGATGGCCCAGGTCCTCATTTATGACAAGTCCCAGTAAATAGAGATAACAGTCCTCAGAATTTTTTCACAAATCTCAAAAGCCGTAGTGTTGAGCAAATCCTGGCTTTTTCACCTTTTAACTGTATGATCTTGGGCAATTCAGTTAACTGCTCTTAAGTTTCAGTATCTGCATCAGTAAGCTGGGCGTAATAATATAAGGTTGTTGGGAGCAGAAGCTGTTTAGCATCACGCCTCTACACACTAAATGCTCAATAAGTGTTAGCTGTTATTATTAATATCAACATCATTATCATCATCCTTCCCTACTTTCCATAGTATCCATTTTCGTAATAGATTCTTATAACTTCTTTATATTTGCCCTTGGTCATGCAACCCTCTTTCCTTCTTTTGTTTATGGCCATCAAATTTCTGAACTTAATGGTGAGTTCTCTGGAAACCACATGGATCACTCTATATCATGCCTTCCTCTCTGTGAGAAAAGGCATATAAACCATAAAGCACAGTGAAAATGGTAGTTACTATATCAGTAGAAATTGAGAAATTTCAAACATATTGTTCAGATTCCACTTTTAGATTTCACACCAATCCTTCTGGCTTCCAAGAGTACTTTAAAAACTGTATGGAGCCATGTGTTTACGTATTACACCATGAGTTACTTCAGACTAAGTCTGTGTTTCATTCATAACCCTCCTTTTTTTTCAGTCTTCAGCATTCATTAGTAAGCTAATTCTTATAGTTATTGAGTTTCTGTTGTATGACAAATACTGCCATATAGAAACAGAAAGGCGTATTTCCTGCCTTCAAGAAGTCGTGTTAGTAGGGGGAGAGCTCTGTTTCTTAGCGTGTGAAAGATTGCAGTAGATATTCATTCCCAGAGTAACACCAATAAAAACGAGGATAACATCGAAATCATACAGAGTATATTTTCTGGCCACATTGGAATTTAATTATAAATCGATAACAAAAAGGTATCTTGAAAACATTAAAATATTTAGAAATTAAGCAATACTTTTCTAAAGAAAAAAATCTCAAGGGAAAAATCAGGTAATATTTTTAACTGAATGACAATAAAAGCACACAATATCTAAATTTCTGGGATGCAAATAAAATGATGTTAAGAGTAAAATTTAGAATTTTAAATGATTGTATTAGAAAACAAGAAAGGGCTAAAATCAATGATCCAAGGTTCCTCCTTAAGAAGTTAGTAAAAGAACAGCAAAGTAAATTCAAAGTAAATGCAAAGGAGGAAATAAGAAAGAGCAGAAATCATAGAAATAGAAAACAGACAGACAATAGAGAAAATAAACAGCCAAAAAATGATCTTTTGAAAAGGTCAATAAAATTGATAAACTGCTAGTTGGACTGAACAAGGAAAAAATAAAGCGAAAATACAAATGACCAATTTGAAGAATGAAAGGAAGGCTGCTTCCACAAATCCTACAGACATTAAACGAATACAGGCTTATTATAAACAACTTTATGCCAACAAGTTTGAAAATGAACTTGAAATGGATAATTCCCTTGAAAAACAGAATGGTTTAAAACTGACACAAGAAGAAATAAATGACCTGAATATCTGTTAAAGAAATTCAATTTACAATTAAATTTTTTTCACAAAGAACACTTATGGCCCAGATAGTACTAATGGAGAATTCTAATACAGAACTCTATCAAACCTTAAGGAAGAAATAATACCAATCCCAAATAAGCTCCTACAGAAACAGAAGAGGAAGGACCACCTCTCGCCATTTTCTCGGAGGCTGACATACTCATAGTACAGACCCTGGCAAACACACTACAAGAAAAGAAAATTACAAACCAAGATTCTTCATGAATAGAGAAGCAAAAATCCTTAACAGAACATTAGCAAATCAAATCCACCAATGCAAAAAAGGATAGTATATCATGGCCAGGTGGAGTTTATCACAAATAAATGAAGACTTGGTTAAAATATGAGAAAAATCAATCAATATAATTCCTTCCATTAACCAATTAAAGGAGAAAAATCATATGAACATCTCAGTAGATTCAGGAAAAGAATCTACTTGACAAACTTTAACATCATTTCATGATAAAACCTCTAGGCAAACTAGGAATAGAACAGAACTTCCTCAATCTGATAAAAGACGTCTATAAAAACTCTACGCTAAATGTCATAATTAACGATATAATATGGAACATTTTCCCCTCTAAGTTCAGAAACAGATAAAGATGTCTACTTTCACTTTGTTCTATTCATCATTGTATGTGAGGTCTTTTCATTAGGCAGAAAAAGAAATAAAAGTCATAAAGACTGGGATAGAAGAAGTAGAATTATATTTATTTATGATAACATGATTTTGCATATAGAAAATTCAAAGGAATCTACCCTCCAAATCCTACTAAATCTAATAAGTAAATTCAGCAAGGGTTACTGACGTAAGTTCAATATAGAAAATTTGATTATATTTCTATATACTATAAACGAACAATCAGAAAAGGAAATTAAAAGTCAATACTATTTACAAGAGAGTCAATAACATGGAATATCTACAAATATTCTTTTAAAGATGTATAAGACCTCTACGTGTAAAACTAAAATATTGTTGAGAGAAATTAAGGAAGACCTAATAATTGGAGAGAGATATACCATACTTATGGGATCAGAGAATCAATATTGTAATATTGTAAAATATTGTAAAGATGTTGATTCTTACAAAATTGATCTAGAGATTAAATGCAATTTCAATCAAATTCCCAGCAAGTTTTCTGTAGAAATCGACCAGCTGATAAAAATAAAATAGTTGGAAGACTTACACAACCTGATTTTAAGTCTCACTATAACACTTTATGTCATCTTTTCTTAGAGACTGCTTTGGTCTTTTGCATCTCCAGATAAATGTTAGTATTAACTTGTCAATTTCTAAGACAGGATGTTATCTGTGTAAAGATAGACAAATAGATCAATAGAACAGAAAAAAAACCCATGATTACAATCTAATGATCTTTGTCAAAGGTGCCAAGGCAAATCAATGGAGAAGGAACAGGCTCTTCAACAAATGGTGCTGGAATCTACTCAGCAGCAGAAAGAAATATAGTCTAGATGCTTGAACCAACATTGATGAATCTCTCAGACATCATGTAGTAGACTGAAAGAAGCCAAACATAAAGGAATACATAGCTAAAAATTCAATTAATATGAAGTCCAAGAACAGGCAAAACTAGTCTGTGGGGACAGAAATCAGAAGAGTGGTTGCCTCAGGATGGAGGGTGGTGATGCCTAGGAAGGGGCACAAAGGAATTTTCTAGTATAATGGCAATGTTTTATATCTTATGTGGGTGTTAGTTAAATGGGTTTTTACATTTATCAAAGCTTATTGAGTGGTATACTTAAGCTCTATGTACTTCACTGAAGCTTATTATACCTCCAGAAACAAATTTTTTTTTTAAAAAAAAGCTAGGAGCAGGATAAGGAGGAAGAAAAAGACACCAAGAGAAATTGTAATATGATGTTGTAAGCGTAATGCTAGAGGTGTGCCAGAATATTATGAGAGAACATGGAAGGAGCACAGGCAGCTGGATTGTTGACAGATCTTCTGGCCTAGATCTACCTACATGAGGATGATACTTCTCTACCCCTTCTAGAATTCCTCGTCAGTTTGCGCTGAGAGGCTCTCATTTCCCAGTCTTGACACCATGAAGCAGCTCTGAGCCTGCCCCAAGTTGTGACTACTTGAACCTAGGGCCGTTCATCGTGGTAAAGGGAGATCCCTCACTTGTGGAGAAAGAGAAAAGATGGGACCAACGAGAAGCCACTTAGTTGCTGTCGCATGCTTGTTTTTCCTGTTATCCTTTCCTGGGGCTCCCCAACAATGCGTCAGGGTTTTGAACACCCTAGCTTTATGAATCCCTCCAGCGCCAAAGCCTCTCACTGCCCCGTCCCCATACTTTGGTCCAATTTAACATCAAGGTTCAGTCCATCCAAATCTGTTGAAAAATCTGGCTATTTGCAAACAAACAAAACATGTATTGCCTCACACATCATATATCAAAATAAATCCAGATGGATCAAAGAGAAAATTTTAAATGAAACCAAAATTTGAAAATATTGAGATGAACATTTGTCAGAGCTCTGGGTGGAAAAGGATTTTCTGTACAGATAACCAATAGAGGGAGTGGAAAGGAGCAATCGATTCCCTAATGCAAATACAAAACTTAAGTACATCAAAAGGCATGACAATGTTCTAAAAACTTACAACAAAGCATTTTTGGCAGAAAGCATCTGCTACAAATACTTCAGAAAAAGGATTTATATCCTTAGACAACTAAAGAAGTAAAGAGGAACACTATGATTGCAATAAAAAAAAAACTAGGCAAAGGACAATATAAAGGACTAACAAATTTGAAAAAAAGAGTTAAACTCATAAGTATTCAAACAAAATAAGCTTGAGATACCATTTTAAAGTCTATTGAAATAACAAAGCATTTGAAAAATGACAACACTCAAAATCTGGTAAGATCAGCATTTTTTCCCCCCACTCTGGAGAGAGTATAAATTGGTTCAGTCTTTCTGGAAAGCAGTTAGGCAATCTTATGTCAAAAATCTTAAAAATGTTCTTATTCTTTGACCGAGAATTCCACACTTGTGAATCTATCCTAAAACACTGAGAAATGTGGACACATTTTTATGCGCAATGATCTTTAACAAAGAGGAAAACTACTAAGTGACTAATGATGTATAATTGAATAAATTTTATATCAAAATGATGGAATATTTCACAGCCTTTAAAAGTCAGTTTTTGAAAAAATTTTGAAGACCTCAAGGATGCCCAATAATGTTATTTAAAAAGGATATAAAACTTTATACTCTATGATTTTATTATGTAATAAAATAAAATATACACATACACACAGAAAAATACCAGAAGAAATACATATATTTACTGAATCCTGTCTCAAGAGAAAGCTAGAGTTCCTGTTTTGGGAAACTGATTCTATCCTGCCATGGGTTTATGTAGAAGGGAAGACTATTTCTCACTATGGGGTATAGAAGACCCAATGATGGAGGAAAGGGGAGGCCTTCACTCACACATCCACAGAGCACTTGGGATCACTCAGGGAGAACAAGTACTCTTCCAGATTTTGCCCCAGAGTCAGAAAGTCCTAAAGCCATTCCTATTGGACTCCCCTCTTTCAACATAGTGTGAGAAGAGCTCTGGTCTTGGAGAAGAGCCGGGTTGAATTCTGCCTCTTTAGAGCTATGAAGTTCAAGTAATGCTTGTTAAGTAGGACTCTGAATTAAACTAAGCAAGAAAAGGTTAAAGTCAGTGGTGATCAGGACTCTGACAGTCAAGGCTGTCTCACCTCCTCAGTGCTCCTCCGCTTTAGTCGAAAACTAACCCTTTTTAGAGCAGAGAATCTGAGAAGGGGGTGACGGGGTGATGAGGCAGTGCCTTTTCCTGGGGGCTTTGGAGAGTAGAACCTAAAGAGAAGGACTGGTGGAGAGACGAAGAGAGCACCAGACTGGAAATCAGTCCCCATGGGTCTAGTTGTAGCTCTTGTTTCTCAACTGCACTGTGATCTTGGACAGGTCACTTCCTCTGGGTCTCACCTTCTTGATTGATAAAATGGGCATAGTGGCACCTACCCAGCTTAATTCCCAAGCTTTGGGGAAGATTAAGTTAGCTGGATATGCCCTGGGAAATTGCTTTGTAATGCAAATCTAAGGAATGATTATGTATCTACTATATGCTGGCTTATTGTTATGTGAGGATTTAAATCTTGTGTGACCCCTATTTCCTCTGTTGTGTGGCTTTGGGGTGTGGGGCATATCGTGCTCACAAATGACAGCATTTCCTTGCTCATCACAAACCTGGCTGAATGGTGTGTGCCACATTTAACATATGATCAGTAAAGCCACGTTAAACAATGCAGAACTTTCTCTCTCTCTCTGAGAGGAAATCAGACTCGGGGAGTCACAGCCCTCTCCTTAACCCCTTTTAAATCACAGAAGTGTGATTACAACAGGGACAGATACAGTAGGTGAAGGCTGTAGCCAGTAAAGAACACGATAGCTGATTAAACAGACACTGGCAACCATAGTCTTAAGGAACCAATTTTTCACACCTTCTGTAGATGGTCAATCTAAACCACATTGAGATACCACTGGTGTGTGAAAGCCTTAACTGGGAAAGCAGGACATGCAGACAAATGACAGAGGAGTTGATGTTTGTTTTGTTATTTGTTTTGTTATTGTTATTATTGTTGTTTCCCCGTAATTGGTATAATGGTTAAGAATATATGCTTTAGAGTCAGAACAATTTGGGATTGATCCCTAGTTACTCACTTGTCCAGCTGTGTGACTTTAAATAAGTGCTTCAGCTTCCCTGCCCCTCAGTGTTCTAATCTGCTAGAGTATTTTCGAACTCATAGGTCTGTGCTGAGAATAAAGGAGGAAGATGTCTGTAAGTGCTTAACATCTTGGCCAGCACAGAACATGTGCTCAGTAAATGGTAGCTAAAAACACTGAATAAATTGTTGCTGCTACGATCCTTATTGTCACCAGTTTTTTCTAATGTAAAAGTCAATTGCATTTTTATACAGTAGCAATTAAAATGTAGAAAATGTACTTTAAAAGATATCATTTATAATCACACAATCAGAAACCTAGCAATAAATTGAACAAAATATCTGCAATAACTCCATAAGAAAAATTATAAAATTTTATTGAGACAAGAAGGAAGACCTAAATAAATGGAGAGAGATATCATGCTCATAGTTTAGAAGCCTCAATAGTGCAATGATGTCTTTTCCCACAAAATGGGTCTGTAGATTGAAGGCAATTCCAATTGAAATCCCAACATATTTTGTGGAAGTTGAAAAATTGACTTAAAAAGCTATGTGGAAGAAGAGAGGGATTAAGATTAGCCAAGATGTTTCAAAGAATTAGGAAAAGGGACCTAAGCTACCAGACATCAGGACTTGTGTTTCTAGTGCAGTAATAAAGTGTTCGGTGGAATAGAAGAGATCTCAGAGACAGATCCTTGAAGCTACAGATCTTCGATATTTGGAGAGCTGGCATGGAGGGTCAGCGTGGAAAAAAAGGATACTTAATAAATTAACCTTGGGGGAGAAAAAGAATAGTCATATGGGAGGGAAAAAAGTGAAATTAGTTTTTAAGTTCGCACTGTAGGGGAGGAAGACATTTCCTCTTCCCAAATGTGGGTTCGTCTGGCCGGAGAATGAATTAAATTCACATGAGACAGAATAGCAAGAGAAAATTAAACAAAGCTTTATGAGGAACCATGGCCCGGGGCCTTTCTTCCCAAAGGAAGAAAGGGCACCAAAGAAGTGGGGTACACAGAGTGGTTATATACCCCCAAACAGGGTGTTTCACATGTGATTGAAATGTCCCTTTTACAATAGTCACGAGGTTGCTCTGTCAGCACAGCTCTTGATGGAAACGGCAGATAGGTCTGCTGTCTCAGTGAGCGCCGCAGGGTGGCAGGTGTGTTACCTCGGGCTGGGGGGTCACAGATGAGAGCTGCAATCGGTTCCCAGCCTAAAGAAAGATGCTTAATCTTTAAGGAGACGCCAATGTTGGGAGGGGGAGGGAAGTCAGTTACAGGAGGTTACCAGAGAAGCACAATGAAATACAGATTTTAAGTCCTTGCCTTTGGTATTGATTAAGAGTTTTTAGAGAGAAGGTCATCTCCTTTCTTCTTCCTGGTACAGAGAGGGAGGCACCTTTACAGATAGAGATTTACCTTACAAACGTAAATGTGTCCTAACAAAGGGCAAGTTCCATTCCTCAGAGCCTCCTTCCCTGTCCCAGTTTATCAAAAGCAATCAGCCTCAAATAATCCTTATGCCAAAGAGACATATCTTGGGGTGGCCAATTCCAGGTCCCCACAACACCATACACAAAAAATAACTCCAGATGACCTAAGGACTTAAATGACAAAAGCAAAAGGTTTTTTTATAGGAAAAAATATAGGTGAATATCTTTCTAATCTTGGAGTCAGGAGAAACTCTTAAACAACAAAAGTGCTAACCATAAATTTAAAAATTGGTAAATTTTATCATATTAAAATTAAGAACTTCTCTTCATCAACAGATAACTTAAAGAATGTGAAAGAAAACTTATGAATTAAATTTGGAAAAGACACAATATATGTAACTGACAGTGAATTAATGTCAGGAGCATATGAAGAACTCTTTCAAATCAGTCAGAAAAGAACAACATCCCTTCCCTTCTCCCTCAAACGGCAAAGACATAAAGAGGCAGTTTTCAAAGAGGAAATAACAAACATAAAAAGATGTTCAGCCTGAGAGAAATGCCAATAAAGTCCACAATGAGATATATTTTATATCCACTTAATTAGCAAAACTTCAGAATCCCAACTACACTAAGTAGTGGAGAGGGTATGAATCCACAGCCTCTTCTATACTTTGCTGGTAGGAGTGTAAACGTGTACAAGCTCTTTAGCAGTTCAACCTTATCTTAAACATTAGCCATGCACCTACCCTATGACCCAGTAATTTCATTTCTAGATATATATCCAAGACGAATTACTGAACTATACAAAGATGCTTATAGCAGCACTCTTCATAATGATGAAATCTGGAAGCAACCAGGGAATAGGCAACAATGAATACAGCACAGTGTATTTATCCATTCTCTTGGTATATTCATATAATTGACCATTATACTTCAGTCAAAACAATGAATTTCAGTTATATGCAACAGAGTGAATGTTGCATTTGACTGGGTTCTCTGAGAAGAAGATGCCAAAGTAGGATTAAACGTGGAAAGCTTTGCTTAGGGGAAATGCTTGTGGAAGAAAATGGGGAGAGAAGGCTGGGGGAGCCGTCAGACTGCGCTGCAAGTATGATCCTGCATGAAGGAGGAGGAAAGGGAGGTCGGATTGACGCGAACTGTCTGCTCTTAGGTCTAAGGAAGATTTGGCAAGGTCACCTAAGTGTCCTTGAGCCAACGTCAGCTGTCAGAGGAGCCCTGTGTCTCCCAGGAATGGGGCTGCCTTAGTGTCCCTGCCACACTCAGTCACTGGCTGAGATCAGTGTTCCAGGGAGCAGTGGGAAGCGGGGCCTCGGTGCAACTCAGCAATGGGCAACAGAGGGCAGAAGCTGGGGCCCTTGGTCAAGTACACGCCCATTCTCATGGCCACCATAGGTGCCTTAGCAATATAATATTGAGTGGGGAAAAAAAGATTGCATTCAGGATAATATCCTTCCTACAAAGTCAATAACTAAAACAAAGATAAAAAAATCAAAACAAAAATGTCTTTTAGGAATATATGTAATAAAACTACATGTTAAAAAGCAAGGAAATGATATACACAGGAATCCAGATAGTGTGTGAGTGGCAAAAGGACAGGATACACAAATGGTAAATAAGTGGATGTAAGCTATTGTCAATATTTTAGTTCTCTTGTTGGTAGAGAGTTTGTGGATTTTATTTATATTATTTAAGGAAAATAAGTCAATATACACATGCATATGTACATATAAATGAAGAAGGCCATGCATGGACCAAAAATGACAGTGTTTCATGAAAAAAGGATTATGGTTAACCTAATTCTTTGACTCTAAGGCCAAAAACATTGTCTATTTTCTCTCCAAGCCTCCACTAATTTGTAGTGATTGAGCTTTTGATGGATGAGAAATTGACTACATATCACAAATTATAGATGTGTTAAGGCCTGTCCCAGTCTCTTTGTGTCTTGGTTTCCACATCCGTAGAATGGGGATAATAGGATTTTTCTGTAGTGTGACTATAAAAATTCAATGAACTTATGTTCACACAAAAATCTGAACATGTTTATAACAGCATTATTCATAATCTCCAAAAAACTAGAAAAACCAATTAACTTCAATGGGTGAATGGATAAACAAACTGTGATCCATCCACACAATGGAATACTACTCAGTGAGAAAAATGAACAAATGACAAATACACACAATAACATCAGTAAATTCAAATGCATTATGCTCAGTGAAAGGTCCCAGTATCAAAAGGTAACATATTATATGATTCCATTTATAGGACACTCTGGAAAAGGCAAAAGTGTTGGAGGAGAGAACAGATGAGTAGTTTCCCGGGTTGTGAGTGGAGAGAGGGTCCAACTAAAAAGAGGCAGCAGGAGGAAATTCTTTGGGGTGTTCCAGTTGTCCTATATTCTGGCTGTAATGCTGGTTATAAGAATCTATGCATGTGTAAAAATTTATAGACTTGTACCCCCAAATGTGAATTTTACTCTATGTAATTTTTAAAACTAAAGAAAAGTTTATGGTGTTCCCACTGTGTACCATAATCTCTAATACTAGCAGAGCGATTTAACCTTTGAAAGGGAATTAAACCGTGGAATTTGAAAATGTAACTTTTGAGATTTCCATGAGTCTAGAGTTCATTCCAAAATTGCCTCACATTCTAACCAACTTAATAGATTCTAAGCCTTTCTCTGTCTGCTGGCAAAGGAAAAGAAGGGCGTAACTTGTGATGCTGAGGGGAGTAAGAGGTAGGGGAGGACGCAGAGAAAAGGTGTTTGATTAGAAAATTTGCAAGTTTCTCTTTTCACTCATGGTTGCTGCTGACAAGTAACTTGAAACCACCGAGCAGATGCTGTGACTGAAAACAGCCAGGGGTCCAAGCACCATCTTGCCCAGAGCCATAGAGGCAGAGTTTCAGCCAATCCTGTGGTTGCTTAACCCTCCCTGCATGCAGTTCCAGCTGGCTTTTTATTTGCAGGTGGGAAAGGTGGGAATGGAAATTTATATTCAAATATGTTAAGTAAATATGATAAACATTCTTCATGTCTAAAATGACTAAAGGGGGAAAAATGGGTGGTACTGACCAGGTGGTAGAGAATAAGACAATGGATGTAAAAGAATGAAGTCATAACCTCATTGTCGAATTTGATCCTTTAGTATACATTACTGTCTCAGAAAGGTACTCAGACTCCAGGTTGGAACTCTTTGAAGCAACGGAGTCTACTACATGGAAACCCAGGTGGGTGTAGGCTGTACACGGAATGAGTTTTGCTTTTACTTGCAGTGAGACCAACTCATTCACTGAGAAAAATTAGCTTGGAAAGTACAGGTGTGCTCCCCAAACAACACACAAATAGCCCCCTCCCTCCCACAATTAGAGGAAGCAAAATCCCAATTGGCCAAGGAGATTAACACTGCTGCGATTATTTTCATTTCAAAAGGGGTCCACTTAAAATATTTACTCTGATAGTTCCTTCCAGTGTGGACCACCTCTGGGGCATTTAGATTTTGTTCATAAATCATTAACTGCTGAGCAGTGAGGGGAGTTCAGAGTCCTGGCCAATGGAAGATCAATAGAAGTGAAGGTGCATCGTCTCTGAAATGATGCTGTGAGTCAATGGGAGAGCAAGGATTAAGATTTGCACCCAACGCTTTAGCAAATGTGTCTATGGAAGGACGGGAGTGGTCTCTATAATGTGGAGGTAGGAAATTGTTCCCCCCAAAGTGGGCCGTGGGGTGCCATGAGAGAATCAGGAATGTCCTGTCACCTTTGCCCACTGGTCCTCTCTCCACTCAAACGGCCTGAGACTGGAGGTGGCAGGAATTGGTGAAGCTCAATCCATTCTGCCTCTGGACCTCACTTGCTCATTATAGAAGGCTGCAGTTTCATTTCAGATCGGCAGCGTAAAACCTGTTGTCATATTTTATGTGATGATGTTAACTCTGCTATGAAATTATACCCTGAGAATACCTCAGAGCTGGCTCAGTACATATAAACAGCCATTTATCAGATGGAACCCATAATCTTCCCAGTGCTGTGACCCATTCTGTAATTTTCCCTCAGATGACAAGCTACAAATGAAGAGCATACTTAGATTTTAGTTATGAGGTTTAAAATATGGATGTGGATGTAAAAAGCTAAGCCCTTCAAGAAGAAACCAGGGAATTTTCCCATTAAGTTCTAAGGGCCTTCGTCCATCTGCTTTATAATCATGCAAGAATCTGTGATCCCTTCACTGACCTCAGACAATTTCTTACCCACTGATTCTCCGTTATGCTTCTCTCACCTCCCTCCCTTCTAACTGACCCATCACCATCGATGTGCCCATCCCCTCCCACCCACCAGCACACGTACTTTTCTCATACCTGCTTATAGAATGTCTCTGTAGGCCAAGAACCTCCCTGTGTTTGCGGACATATTGACATAAGCTTTAACCACTGAAATTTTTTCTTCAAAAACCAACATTTCATGAAGTATTATTGGGTGCCAAACACTATGGACTGGATACCTTACACACAGGCTCTCATTTTATATATAAGGGAACAGAAGTCCAGAACAAATTGTGGCTACATTACACAGTGAACAGGTAGAGCCAGAGTTTGAACCCAAGACTGACAGACTCTGTATTATTTTCCTGGGGCTGCGGTAGTAAATTACCACAAACTTGGTGGCTTAAACAATAGAAATGCATTCTCTCACGGTTCTGGAGGCCAGAGTCTGAAATAGGGGTGTCAGCAGGCCACACTCCTTCAGGAGTCTCTAGAGCAGAGTCCATTCCTTGCTTTTTTCAGCTTCTGCTGGCTGTCAGCATTCCTTGGCTTATGGCTGCATCTCTCTGCTCCATCTTCTCATCACCGTCTCTGTGGATGTCTCTCTCAAAGCTCCCTCTGCCTTGCCCTCATAAGGATACATGTGATTGCATTTATGGCCCGTCTGGATATACCAGGATAAGCTCCTTAACTTAATCAAGATACTTAATCACATCTTTTGCCGTTTTAGTGACATTCATGGGTTCCAGGGATTTGATATGGCTATCTCTTGGGGGGCTATTTTTCAGCCTACCACAGACTCCAAAGCTGTCAGAGTCCCATTGGACTGAGATCCCCATCATTAATCATGCATGAGGAATCCTTGAGGTCAGGGGAACTGGCGGGAGGGGCTGCCTAGTTTATGAAGTAAAGTCACTCCTCAGCCAGCCTCCACCTACTTGAAATTTCCAGGGACCTGAAATTCACAAGCTTCTTTAGATTCAATCATGAAAACATCCTGAAAAGAACAAGATATCTGGGAAGAGGAAAGAGGCATTACTAGCCACAATCATCTTAATAGAGATTAGAGGGTTATCAGATTAACCCTTCTCACTCACAGCCCTGCAGAAATGAGACATAAACTAGGTCAAGTCTGATGGACAAGATGGGATATTAGCACTTTTTTCAGGTACAACATTATGTTGACACGAGCAATGGCTTTGAAATGCCTCTTGAGCCGTCTTTTGGAGGTCTTATCTGCTGGACATCAGAACATCTGGGTGAAAAAAATGCAGTATTTAATTAATTGTGTATAAGTTTTATCTACATAACTACTTCTATATGCTTGATTATTCACAGAAGTTAGCTATCTGGCCATCTCCTTATAGATTTAAATTGTTTGTTAAATTGACATTTCTTTTTCTTTTTTTTCCTTCTTCTCCCCAGAGCCCCCTAGTACATGGTTGTATATTCTAGTTATAGGTCCCTCTGGTTGTGCTGTGTGGGGCACCACCTGAGCATGGCGTGATGAGCGGTGCCGTGTCTGTGCCCAGGATCCGAACCGGGGAAACCCTGGGCTGCCAAAGCAGAGCCCACGAACTTCACCACTCAGTCACCAGGCCACCCCCAAGGTGGCTTTTCTTGATCCATTTGTTTGTTGTTCCCATGTCGATATGCTGGCAATTCTCCAAAATATTTTGTTTTTCCTCCTGGAAAAGACCTTTTTGTAACCTTTTAAAAAATGCTTATTTTTCAAGGAATTTTATGTCAACACTAAAGAACATTTCTGAAAGGATAAGAAAAATCATTCATAATCCCACCAACCTAGCAAACAAGAGTTTTCATGAGAGAAGAGAATGTTTTAACCTTATTGAGCATCACCGTGCTCCTTCAACAGCTTGAGAATGTATGCAAAAGAGCAACAGGAAAATATTTGCTTTCCAGTTGTGAGATATAGACTTGTTTCAAGAATTGATTAAAACGCTTAGGTATCCTGGCAACAGTTTTATGAGTAAATAGGTCCTCATCATGCCCTGGCACCTGAAAATGCTAACAGATGTGATAAAGTCAGTGGGCAACAGCCTGGGAAAATCCCAGGTACCATGAATTTTCCATGTGATTCGTTGTGGGGGGGGTCAGTGCGTGAACTTCATCATCAGAAATCAGATTGAGTCCTTGTGGAGGTTTTGGATTTTCCAGTGCAAAATGCTCTCTTGGTTTCTCACCAACATTCAGGCCGCTTCTTCCCACTCTCCGCTGAGCCTGAGGAACGCCCTCTTACCTTCAATATTACCAGGACATACTAGAGAAACGATCTTTTTCCTGAGGGAAAAGACTAACATGTGGAATATGGCTTAAATCCCAAAGATTTTTTAACATTTTATTGAGAATTGTCAGGAAAACATGGATGAAGATAATTATGAGTTAAAGGGAAGGAAACATCGTAAGGTTGATAAAATCTGGTTTGCTGACCCCATATTTCACCCTTTCTGCCCTGAAATGCAGCCCCCAACACGCTTGTGTGGTGCTCTCACAGGGCACTTGTCCCTCATTCCATCTAAGCCGCAGAGGTTTCAAGGCAGAACTCCTCCCAGGACTCTCTAGGGAGCCTGGAGCCGGCACCCGGGGATGAATCTAGACTGGCGGCAGTGGGTCCTGGGCAGGTGAAGGAAGTGGTTTTCTAAGATTGGGGGAGAGGGGTGGCAGCTGTCCCAGAACACCTCAACCCTCGGATCATATCAAAGGGGTGGCTCTTTCCTTTGTTTAAGTAAAAGCTAGATCTTCTTGTTGGAAACCATGTAAGTGTCCACATGTGTGTCTGCGTGTGCGAAAAAAAGAGAACAAAGTAGAGGGTGAGCAAAACCACAAAGAATTGCACTTTGGGAATCACAATCAAATGAGTCTGGTAGTAAATACATCTAAAAGAGGTTTGTTTTCAAATCTTTTTTGTTTCATGAAGTTAAGACAGCAGAGGGCTTAACGGAAAGTGGTCTGGCCTGGAGAGGGCAGGAGTTGAGCTGAGGTCCAACAGGGAGCCTCTGTGCGACCTGCAGAGGCAGAGAGCCCCTCTCCAGTCCGCTCTCCTCATCTATAGAATGTATGCTGCAGCTGACTAGCTAAAGGCTCGTTTCCAGCTCTAGAAATCTGATTTAACTGTTTTATTAATTTGAGTGTTCTCAAAACCGAGTCTGCTTTATAACTACACTCAGTAATAGTAACTTGGGCTCCACTGCCAAGTATCATTTGAGCACCAACTTTGTGTTAGGCTGAACAGTGGCGAGCAGGCAACATTTGGATTGTGCTTTCACTGGCATTTCTGTTCTCAACCTGAGAGTTTATTTGCAGACAGTCGGAAACTCATAATTTGGAAGGAGTCTTGGAGATCTGCTCAACCTGCCCACCAGAGCAGGAGCGTCCTGACGCCCGGACGTTCTCTCTCTCACCTAGCCGTCCATCCCATAATTAGACAACTCTTATTTAGACATATTTTCCTTGTGATTAAATGGATTTTGTTTCCCATGTCTTCTAACATCTCTTACAAATAAACTACTCATTTCTTTTTGTTATTTGAAACTTTGTACTAAAATATATGCAAAAAAAATTCCACCCAATTGTTGTAGTTTATGTGCATTTCTAGTACAGCAACTGTTTACTTATCCCCCATATTAGTTGTCTCTGCGTCAGACACCCTCTGTATATTCATACATCTCTTGAGGTCAGAGATCATTCTTTCTCATTTCTCAGTCTTTCACAGCACATGGCACAATTCCTTTCACACAGCAGGTGCTTAGTAAATATTTCTTGACCATATGAGTAGCAGCCCTTTAAATATTTGAAGGCTGTTACCAGGTTTCCCTGAGTCACCTTAGGCTAAAATTTCTGGGTTCTCGCAACTGCCCTGTGTATAACCACCATCCTTCTTTGAACACCTTCCACACGTCACAGTGCTGCCCCTTCCCCGGCAGTTTGCTCCAGACGGAGCCCAAGGGTCAGGGGTAATTTATTTCCACAGCCCAGGATTGCCTTGGCTCCCCATCGCCTCAGCGCCTGGAGACCCAGGTAAGCTGGTGGAGACCTCAAATCCCAGATGGTCTCAGGAAGGTCAGTCCAGGCAGGTCTCGCTCGTCCTCCACTGTGTCCACTGAATGTTTGAAACTAAATCCACAGTGTCACATTGATTTCTGTTAAACTCCATTTCATTATAGTTTCAGCCCACCACTCTCCAAACTGTAAAGATCTTCCTGAATCAAATTCTATCACCTATCTCACTCGTTAGCAGTTCCAGCCATGTATCATCTGAAAATGGTTCAACAAGCACTATACGTGTCCATGGAGGTTTTTTGACAAAAATATTGAATGAGAGAGATGCAAGTATTAGGCTGAAGTGTATAAAACTCCCATTTCTATAGGTCACAAGTACTCAGATATCACTGATAGTTAATGGTGCAAACTAATGTGTTGTCCCAGGAACTTCCAGTTGCTGCAACTGCTTAACTAAGCGCTATTCTGCCTCAGCGTTGTGTAGGGTGGCCTGCGTTTCCTCATTTGGTCCTGGTGAACATGTTGATGCACATTATTGATTGCTTTGCACAATCGTAATGGAGTAAAGAAGAAGAGCAGAGGCCCCACCGCCAGCCTGCCACTTTGAGCTCCAGCTGTGTCACAGATTAGCTGTATGACCTCTAGCAAGTTAACTGACCTCCCTGTGCCTCTGTTTCCTCATCTGGAAAATGGGGATAATGGCAGTACTTGCATTACAAGATGTTTGAGGTCTGAATGAGTGAAGTGCTTGGAGCTCGGCATACAGTGGGTCCTCAGTAAGTGTTGACAATTATTAGTATAACACCCTTCCGTGGAAAATCGTGCTGAGTCCGGGGATTTTTACTTCTTTATTCCAAGTACTCCCAAACTGTCTGCTAATTAAACCAGCCTAGAATTTTGCCAGGGATTATCATCAAGCCCATGGGTGAAATGTATATTCCACTTTTAAAGATTTTATTTTCCCTTTTTCTCCCCAAAGCCCCCTGGTACATAGCTGTATATTTTTAGTTGTGGGTCCTTCTAGTTGTGTCATGTGGGACGCCGCCTCAGAGTGGCCTGATGAGCGGTGCCATGGCCACGCCCAGGATCTGAAGAGGCGAAACCCTGGGCCCCCGAAGGGGAGTGCGTGAACTTAACCACTCGGCCACGGGCCCGGCCCCAGTGGATATCCCACTTTTAAAAGGAAGCACAACATTGTCCTTCTTCAGTCTTCCAGCCTGGGTTCTCATGCTTTGTGGCCCTCAAGTTTTATGTAAGGGTTGTATGGTCACATCTGCACATCTTCCATCCAGCCAGCAGGTTTGAGTCCACTTACAGCAAATAAGTGGGCTCATACTATCTATTCAACCCGTTAGTGCTCAAATTCTTTCCTAGCCAATATCATGCTGTTCATTATCATTTGAAGATCATTTTCTGTGATAGAAAAGATTAAAGAAAAACATGGAATGAATTGTTCTGCCTTCTCCGTGAGGCTGTTAACACTAAAACTGAGCCCTGGAAGTATGCTTCCTTGTCCTTCCAACTCCAAAGTGACCTGAAAAGCCCTTTCAATCATCATTAGCATGCTTCGCAAGCCCCCCACCCCCATTCTGTCCTTCAGTGCACAGGTGCAATGTGCCTGTCCACGTCCTTCCTTGTGTTTGTCCCCGGCTGGGTGTTCTTCCTTCACCCTGTGTGGGTCTTTTAAAGACCTGAACTCATCAGGGAGCACCCTCTGTGGCCACACTGATCCCTCTCCTTAGGTGCCATCCACACCCATCCTGTTCATGATCATTTCTGACCAAAGAAGAAGAGCTTAAGGCACCCTCCTCTTAAGCCACCCTTCCGTTTTGAAGTCAGGCTATGAGGTCACAGCCATTTTAATTCAAACATTTTGAATTCTGTTTTCTTATCATGTAGGGTATATGTCAGAACTCGGACGAGCATTTTCTTCCTGCACCATCGTGTGATGGTCCCTCCATAGGAGGTGGCTTTCAATTCCACTTCTTTCCTTCTAGTTCCACACTTGGGTCAGTAGAGAGCAGAAAGTAACTGTTTCCTTCCTTGCATCTTCCATCTTCTGAGAGCCTGAATCACTAGCAAGGGAAATCAAGAATTGATTAGATGTCGTAGTTTTTTTAGAGGGAGGCAGAATGAGACTTCCACGAAGTATTTTAAGCAAATTTTTCTGTGGATTATAACAGCTACAGAGAAGACCTCAAATCTTAGTGTAGAGCTCAATGAATTTTCACAAAGTGGACACACCCATGCAACCACCTGGCCAGGAAACCTAGCAGCTCTGCCGAAACTTCCCTCTGGCCTCATAAATTAGTTTTAATGGAGTTATAAGCTGTGCTGGCAAGATGATAATTACCATAACAGGAGTTAACACGTTGAGAACTTGAACTGTGTGTCAAGGAGCGTGCTAACCGCCTGATGTGTGTTGCCACTTTCAATCCTCACAACAGGGCTATGAGTGGGTCTTATTCTCCCCATTTTAAAGATCAGCCTAGAGAAGTTAGGTTACTTTCCCAAGATCACTAGCTAATAAGAAACGGAGCTGGGATTCAAACTCAGATCTAGCTAATTCTAGAGACTGCCCTCCTACCACTGCACTAGATACACAGTCCACAGCCTTCACCGCCAGCCAGGCTGTAGACCAAGGTTTCTCAACTTCGGCACTATTGACATTTGGGGCTGGATAATTCTTTGTTGTGTGGCTTGTCCTGTGTATTATAGCGTGTTTATCAGCATCTGTGGCCTCTGCCCACAAATGCCAGAAGCACGACCCTTTCTCCCCCGAGTCGTGATAATCAAAAATCTCTCCAGACAGTTTTTTTTGCCAAATGGTCCCTGAGGAGCAAAATTCCCCTCCAGTTGAGAAGCAGTGCTGTAGATAAGCCCATCCTTCCATGCCTCGCTTCTCTCTCCTCATGCATTTGCTCTCTGCTATGAGTCCATCTGGAGATAAATGGATGCTAACATAGGTACGCACCTATGTTGTTAAAGATATTACTTACAAATGGGAGAGCATGATTTGGGGACACTGAGGCAAGATAATG
The DNA here is from genome assembly GCF_041296265.1 of Equus caballus. Lineage (NCBI taxonomy): Eukaryota > Metazoa > Chordata > Mammalia > Perissodactyla > Equidae > Equus > Equus caballus. The sequence continues at coordinate 58,397,744 of NC_091688.1, forward strand.
TAGCACCCTGGGTGTGGCAACCACACTGAGCCACTACCACTTCTAGGACTGAAGAATGAGAGGAAGATGTGGTTACTTGAACCCACAGAGAGTTCCTACGTGGTGGCTCTCGTTGCCTCAAGCCAAAGAGAAGGCACAGGAGCCCAGTCATGCAGCCTCTGTGGTCAGATTCCCAGGTACAGGGTGGGAGGCGAGGAGGAGGGAGAAGGGCAGAGAGTGGATCTGGAGGGGCAAGTGGAAGATGCACAGCACACAATCCTCATGGTCTTCTCTGAGTACAGCCTCGACTCCTTTCCCTAAATTTCATTTTGCAGTCCTCTTTAGCAGATCATAAAGCTTCTTGCCAAACGTGTTCATCCTGGTTTTGAGAGAGGTCTCCATCTTCTTGCCAGGAGCCTATCATTCTAGTGTCACCAGCCATGGTTTACAAAACCAAATCCTGTTTTTGGATACCATTTATATAGCCAGCTGTTCATTTCTCCTCTCCTCCCTTTTCTTCCAAAATTATAAAGCTCATCTGGAGGAAGAAATGAGAACATTGATTTACCTTGTGAAATCTGGGTGGGTTTCTCTATCAGCTTCAGGAAGGAGTGAACCATCCTCTAGTCCTTTCTTTGCCTGATGTGTAGAGTAGGATTTCTCAAACCCGTCAGTGTCTGGGTTTTCTCTTGATTATTGTCAAGGGCACATGGTGCCGCTTTTCCCTCAGCTCTGAATTCATCCTAAGAGGGAAGGTCTTCAGGGCTGGGGGAAAAAGAGCTCCGAGGAGGAAAGTTTCTGTTCTTTCTCTTTCTCCTCCAAGCCATCTGCTTGCTGGTATGCCCCTCTGTCTTCTTAAAAATTTCCTCCCATTTTTACTACATTCTGGATTATTTCTGCCACCCAGCCTAGAAACACTTTGCTCTCTCTGCTGAGGCTTTCCTCCAGCCCTTTCACCTTCTCCGGGGAGGCTGGGGCATTTACGGCACCTCTCAGAGAGAGAGACCAAGTGAGCAGACCCCAGAATACTCCCTTTGATGTTCCTACCATCTGAGAGTTGAGTTGAGAAATAGCTTCTGTAGGTCCTCCTATAAATTTCTGCTCCTGTTTGCGTCTGAGTTCTTGGTCTCTCGGGGATTCTTCCTAACAGTGCCATTAAGTTGACAAGGCTGTTTTCCTCCCCTTCTCACCTAGCCTCTGATAATCTGCAGGATGTTGGTAATTAGTAGGAAATTGCACTAGTTATGCATCAAGTCCAGTTCCTTTCGGTAAACAAGGTGAGAGCGATACAGCTGCCCATCCACACAGACCCGTGGCAGCAACCCTGCATGCCTGTCTTCCCACCGAATTGCATGCCATTTTGCTGCTAGGCGTCCCACTGTAATTGTAGATGATGTTATGCCTATGTTAAGACTTTCCTTCTCAATCTAATGGTAAGCTTAACTAGTAGAATTTTATTTTTAATTAAGGTAGCCTTGCACTTTAAAATAGTGCTTTGAACTTAATTTACAAAAATAGGCAATAGTGGGCAAAATATGGCCTAGGGGTCACAGTCTGCTAACCCTGGTATAGAGGTAAAAAAATATGAGCTTTGGAGACAGACAGACTCGAACTCAAATTCTAGCTCTAATAACTACTAGATATATGGTGTTGTGGAGGTTACTTGACCTCTCTAACCCTCGTTTGTCTCAAATGTAAGATGGGGTAGTAATACCCATCTCCAGTATAGTGACAAAGCCGAGATGAGATTCTCAATATAAAGAACTTAACACGGCCTGGCACATGCGAACAGCCAATGAATATTAGTCCCTCTTCTCCACTTTGACTTTTCCTTGAGCTGTCATTGTTTAACATATGTGGTACCAATAAATACTTGTTGATTAAAAAAAAAAAAATAGTGCTTTGATAGAACAGTGCAAAATTGATAGAAAATGATTATAACAATCTTTAACTTCTGTGACTTTCTCATTTTTCAAAGTGTTTTCAATGTTTTCTTAATGTTCATAGCATTATTATGACATATGTAAGGCAGGTATTTGTTTTCATATTACAGATGAGACCTTTTGACTTCATCAGTCTTACATTTATTATCTGATCAGATTAAGTCAACATCTTTAAATTCTGCTGTCAATATCAGCATTAATTTACTGATTTTGATAACTATAGTGTGGTTATGTCCTTGTTCTTAGGAAATGTACACTGAAGTCTTTAGGAATAAAGAAACATAATCTACTACTCATTCTCAAATGGTTAAAATAAAGAAATATTATGTGAGTGTGTGTATACATGTATATATTTATGTACACCTATATATCTATATCGCTATGTGTCTATCTATCGAGTGCAAATAAAATTCCATTGGTCACCTTTAGAGGTAGATAGGACACTATTATCAACTCTATCTGAAAATTGGGAAATAAAAAGAAATAGTAAAAAAATCTACTAGTCATTTATTAATGGTGAAAGCGTCATTTGTTAAATATACTCTTTAGAACGTATTCTCCAAACGTTTGCTCACACAGCACAATCATGAAAAATCGTGTGAACACACTGCCCCAGCATATATTTGTTGGTTAATTTTAAAATTACATATAGTACTAATGTACTGAGAGGGAATATGTGAATAGTAAATAAATCATATTCTTAAGTAATATACATTTTGTTCACTAATAATAGAAAAGCCTTTTTTAATCTCACTAAAATTAACATTAACAAATGATATATAGAGAGAGCAGCCCTACTGAATATACCTAGTTAATTTTTTTTTTAATCTTGGCTGAGGAGCTGGCCCCATGGCCCAGTGGTTGAGTTCACGCACTCCGCTTTAGCAGCCCAGGGTTTCACTGGTTCGGATCCTGGGCGCGGACATGGCACTGCTCACGAGGCCATGCTGAGGCGGCATCCCACATGCCACAACTACAAGGACCCACAACTACAATATACAACTATGTACTGGAGGGATTTGGGGAGAAAAAAAAAAAAGAAGATTGGCAACAGTTGTTAGCTCAGGTGCCAATCTTTAAAAAAAATAAAATAAAATCTTGGCTGAACCCTTTGTGAGTCAGCAATTCAAAGTTCTAACTCCAGGCTTAGTCTGTCCTGATTCTTGGTTTTAAAGACCCCCGTAATGAAAAAGATATCGCACAACATGGGTGGATCATACTGGTTTTCACTGAAATTTGCCTAGTGAAGCCCCATTTTTCCCAGCTCTAAACCACTTCCTGCAGACTAATCAGAAGGCATCGCATTTTCATATTTGCAATATCTGGGTTTAAAACTATTTGAAAGTCATTTTTTAAGAAAAATTTTAAACAGATTAGTTTCTAAATTGTTTTTAAGAGTACGGATATGAATTTTTTTATAGGTGCCACACTTACATTTTTTGCCAGTGACAAAATTACATTTCCATCCTTCAAAATGATTTCTCAAAAGCACCAGTTTCTTTTGACACCTTGCTGCTTTCTCACTTTTTGTTACTTTGAAGGAGCAGATGAGGTGTGTTTATTTTTTTGAGAATGTGTACCTGATTACAAACTACTTACTGTCATATGTTGTCAATGAAAAGTTGGTAAATTTGGAGCACTTGTCTTGTTGTAAAAGAAAAGTGTTAAATTCCATCTCTAAGTTCACAACTCTTCAAAGCAATTTTTCGTGAGTTCACTAGCAAATTTCTATGACGTATAAAAGATTTTCACAGTCACTTCTCATCTCATTAAAAATGTACTGTAAAGATTCTTTGATGCCTTAAAGGTCTCGCTTTAATGAAACTCACCACACCAGTGACATCTGATAGTGCTTAGACTACAACGCGTTGCAGTTCACTGCGAGCCAAATCACAAGTGAGATTTCCACTGTTAGGCCCTCCTTGCGGCAGAGAGTACACGTGGCTGGTGACCGCCAGACACTGGTACGGTGAGGTCATCACTGTTGGTCTGTGTATTAAATAATACTAATGCTTATTTATCTCATTTTAGCTACAACTTAAATATACAGTTCTAGTATTTTCTTCCAGCACCCCAAAGGGTTAACTCGCGCTTCCCTTGGGTACACACACTCCTTTTTAGGGACCACTGACTTAAAGAGTATGTTCCAGTTCACCTGCTCTTCCTCTCTCGTTGCTGTGCCCACCATAATGTAGCATCATTTTCCCCATAGTGTAGCTGCTCCATCACTAAGTTTGAACCACACTTGGCTACCCATTCCCGAATGTCTTTCATGCATTTCAATACTTTCCCTCTCTGGACGCCAAGATTTACAAATCTACCCAGAAAAGTATGAAATGAGAATACCATTTTATTTTCAAAAAATTCTTGTGATACAGGCATAAGTATTGCTTATAATTGTAAGATACTGGAAACAACCTAGATGCCTATACATAGGAGAGTGATTGAATAAACTATAGGTCATCGCACAATACAGTACTGTGCAATTTTGAAAAAGAATGTGGAAGATCTTTATGAACAGAAGTAGAGTGATTTCCAGGTTGTAAAGCAAAAAGGAAACTGCAAAAAAGTATCTATAATATGCTCATATATGTAAGAAATAGAGAAAATATGAAAATATACATATATGTGCTCATTTGTACCAAAAGAAAGAGAGGAAATATACACCAGAAACTATTGAGACTGGTTACTTACAGAAAGTGGGTGGCAACAGCACAGATAGAAAAATGGAATACAGATCAAGTAGAAGGGATGAAGGATGAGTGACTTTTCTAGGTATACATTTTTGTCTAGTTCTGACTTTTTTTTTTCTGGTGAGGAAGATTGGCCTTGAACTAACATCTGTTGCCAATCTCCTTATTTTTGCTTGAGGAAGATTGTCACTGAGATAACATCTGTTCCAATCTTTCTCTATTTTGTATGTGGGATGCTGCCACCGCATGGCTTGATGAGTCGTGTGTAGTTCTGGGTCCGGGATTCAAACCAGAAGCTGGGCTGCTGAAGCAGAACACGCGAACTTAACCACTATGACACCAGGCTGGCCTAGTTCTGACTTTTAAACAAGTATTTTTAACCTACTACAAATTAAATAAGTAATTCAGTGCAAAATGGAACCCAAGCACTAACAAATTAACCTAACTGAATTATGAATGAATAACATACATAACCACACTGAGCATGTTGAGAAGTACTATTGAGGTGAGTTTGGAAAACACTTTGATTGAATAGTGAATCAGTCAGTTTCAACCAAAGAAACAGAGCCAGTAGGACATATATATTATGAGATTCATTGCAGGGAATTGGCTCAGGTGATGGTGGGGGCTGGTAGGGGAGCCTGAAATCCTCAGAGCAGACCGGGAGGAAGGGCAGGCTGGATTTTCTCGACACTGGCTGAAGCTGCTACACAGCGGCAGAATTTCTTCAGGGAAGGCTTGGTTCTGCTCTTAAGGCCTTTCAAATGATTGAGTCAGGTCCACTGGGATTGTCTAGGATAACCTCCCTTAGTTCTAGTCAACCAACTATGGACTTCAATCACTTCTACAGAATACCTTCACAGGGTTGACGGTTTGAATAACTGAGGACGACAGCTTAGCCAAGTTGATACATAGAACTGACCGTCACAGATACTATGAGGTGAAAGACAGAAAGAACTCTACATAAGTACTGTAGTAGTAAGTTATTTTTTAAAAGGATATGGTTTAGCAATTTTAAAATTATTTTATGTGTATTTTAGGATTGAATAAATAAGTAAGCTTATAGTGCACAATCTGAGCCAGGCTTCTCACTATCAGAGAAAGGAGTTACCATAAGGAAAGGGAGAAGGTGGATGAACACTGTGGTGTTAGATTGGAATAGGAGGTGTCAGTTTTTAATATCTAGACAAACATAAATAGATATAAAAATAGATACAGATGTACATGAATACGTGTGTGTATATACACTTACATTTTCCAGCTTTGTCCCACAAGAGGGCCAAGAAGCAATGACAGTCCAGCAGTAATGAGCACACCTAGAGCCCAGATCTTGATTTCTAAATCCCACTCTCCAAAGGAGGATCCAGAGATCCTTGGGGAAATGATTGATTCCAGTGCTGGGGCAGGGAAATTATAAGGTGAGCCTGAGAAATCTTGTGGTTGAAAAAAATAAAGAAATGCTCAAAAACTGAATGATGAGGACATGTTGAAAGGGCACAGGTACCCTTGAAGCAAACCCCAATGACCAAATCTGGAAAATTTGAGCAACAAAATCAATAACGATAGAATGGATTGTAACCTCCTGAATAAAATAACCATGAATCTATACTGATGTAAATACCTAATTGAATAAATGAGTAAATAAATAAATGAGGAGAAAGAAAAGCTCTTTATTACAGTAGAATTGAAATTAATAAATGTATAAGGAATTATGAAATAGAAAATCACCATTAGACAAACACCACAGTAATAATTATTGCAGGCAAGAATCATCAAGGTATACCAAAATTAAACGAAAAAAGTTTGAGGAGAAACAGCATATTTGCATAGTCTCTCAGTATCTCTCCAGAAGATATGATTACAAAGGAAAAAGTAGTAACTTTACCATGGAGAAAACTGGCAGATACCACTTTAATCAAGTGGCTAAGTTAACATCATTAGGAATATGACAAAAAGTCAACCTGGGCCTCCTGATATGATGCACTAGGAAAGGCCTGTTATAATTCTTGTGGTATTCTTGCTAAAAATGTATAATCTGAATTTAATCCCTGGGGAACAGTAGACAAACCCAAACTGAGGCTCAGTGAGCAAAATAACTGGCCAGCATTCTTCCAAGGTATCGAGATCATGGAAAACAAAGAACAAGTAAGGAACTGTTCCAGACTGAAGAGACTAAGGTGACAGGACAACGACATGCAACGCATAACCCTAGATCAGATCCTGTACCCTCCCCCGGGGGCCCTGGCCGGACAGAGAGCTGCTTTGGTGAGGAGGCACCTGAGGTCCCTGGGGGAGGCCAGGGGCCAGACAGAGCTAGGGAGTGGAGCCTGTGGGCCAGGGAAGGCCTATGCCCCCAGAGCAGAAGCTTCCACCACAGTCCCAGGGGCCAAGCATGCATTTTCCAGGCCGAGGTGGGCACCTCCCAATCTTGCTCAGCCTCCACATGGCCACTCCAATTTCCCTTTTTACCTGCTTTCCCTGGATCCCTCATGCCTTCTTTCCCTTCTCCCCTCTCCCCACAGTTTCCCCTAACCTGGGGCAAAGGCATCTCGTAACACTGGAACTACCAAGGGAAAATGTCTCCACGTAAGTCCATTTTCCAGATGGCAGAAATTTAGTCCTTTGAGAGCCAATTTTATATTTTAAAATTTCGCAATAGAAATTTGCCAAGTTTTTAATTTTACCAATTTGGATAAAAGTTTTTGATGGAAATGGCTTGGTTAAAAGATCTTATTAAATACGATTTAACTTTTCTTAATGACTAAGGGGCCTCGTGTCTGTTTCGAGAGGTGGCAGCAAATAATAAATAAGTGAATGATGATGATAGGGTCACCACCACGGACAACAGTTACATGTCAGGTTACAATACGCTGATGCTCAGGGCCTCCTGAGACAGACCAAGATCAACCTCCGGGCTATGAGACTAGGTGGTCCCTCCCAGCTCCACTCCAGTGCCTCTTGGTCCACTTTGTTGTTGTTGTCATTGTCTGTCTCTCGCCTTTACTCCACCTGTTACTTCTCCATGCCTAGTGTGTCCTGCGTCTTCTGATCAGTTGCTTCCTTCTTCACATCATGGCCTAGGTGAAGCCGTGGCAGCAATTCTGCCTCCCTAAGGGGATCACCCTCTTAGACTTTGTGACTATTTGCTGCTCAGAGACCTTTGTGTCTTCTTCCAGAACTGGGACTGTGTTCTGGTTTGTTGATATTGCCTGATTTTATTCATTTATCAAAAAAATATTTATAGACTACTTACTACCTGCCAAGCTCTGAGCTAGGAACTGGGAGCAAACAAAAAAAACAGAGTCTCTGACATCAGGAAGGTTTTAGAGGCAGAAACAGACAATAAACAAACCAACAGACAAAAATTACAAGTTGGAGAGAGAGAAGAGAGAGAGAAAAAAATAAACGAAGGAAGCAAATAGAAGGACGACACAGAGAACATCAGCCCTTCTTTGGTGCATGTGGTGGGGATGCGGGTTTATGTAGACTGAAAGGCCATAGAAGCCTCTTTCCGGCAGTGATATTGCCGAGGAGTCCTGAAGGATGAGGAGAGCCTGCCCAGCAAAGACCTTGAGCAAGAGGGAGCCCCGCGGAGGACTCCGCGTGCAAAGGCTCCGAGGAGGGAAGGACCTTGGTGCTTACGAGAAGCTGAAAGAAAACCATTCTGGCCGGAGCACAGACCGGGTGTGAAGGGAAGAGAGGGAACAGAGGTGCCCGCTGCTCCGGCTCAAGCCTTCTTTGCATTCCAGCCTCCCCCACTCTCAGCCCAAACTGCTCTGTGCTTCCTCTTCTCTAATGTGCCTTCCCAAATTTCACCTCCGAATTGCTCTCTCCCCGCTCAAGCCTTTTCCCTGTGTCCTCAGACATCCCTGCTCCATAGTAGACATATTCACGTTATTCTTGCCTTCTCTCTTGGCCTTAAGCAAAACCTGTCTCTTCTCTAAAGATGTTGCTTTGCCTGGAGCCCTCTCTCAGGGAGGCGGCTCATTCTCCACTCCCCTCAAACCTTCAAGTCCTTGTTTCCCAAGGCTGCTCTGCACCACCCTTTCCTACCTCCAGGGAAATATCCCTGCTCCGGTGAGTCTGACGTCACTGTGCTCTACTGTCTTCCACCCCTCTCGTCTCTGTCACTCACTCACCTCTCATCATTTCCTCAAATGCATTGCAACCGTCCAGGCTCGCAGTCCCCCTGTTCACCTCCTAGTGACTCTACTTTCCATGTGGACAGTCAGGCCGGCTCTCAGGCTGACTCCTCCTTGCTCTCCTCAAGGTCACCGCTGGTCTTCTCTGGCCTCTCCTCTCATGGAGCCAAGAGGCCTCGCCAGAGCAGTCCTGCCTTAGCCATGGCACTCTCCCTCCCACTCTCCCACTAAACCTTGTCCTCAGTCTCAGAGTAACCGTGATTCTAAAGTTCCTCCAGTTTCTCTCAGTGTGTTGGGACCCTCCTCCCTTTCCTTCTTTCAACCTGGACCCAGGGAATGTGAATCTGGCTTCCACCAATGAAACTGCTGTAGCGAAGATGATCAGTGACCTTGATGTTGCCAGATCCAAGGGATATTTTGCTTTCTTTCTTTTACTGGAAGTCTCTCTTACACATGACACCAGGCTCACTCCCTCCTTTTTGAAATGCTTTACCTTTTGGCTTCTTGATCTTACCCTCTCCTGCTCCTCTTTGAACTTCTTGGGCTGGTTCTTTGCTGCTGTGTGTGGACTTCTCTCTTCTGCCCCCATTGTAAACATTGCTAACTCTTCATAGATTTGTCCTTGGCTCCTGGCAGGGTTTGTGGGTCATCCACAGGAACAGGGTTCATTTGCTCAGGTGTTCAAGTCCCTGAATGCATGCTTACCGTGTATGAAGTACTGTCAATATTCCTTTCCTCACTCTTTCTTGGGTTCATCTTTGCCAGCTCCGTACCTGTTGATGTTCTGCAGGGCCCTGTACTTGTCCCCTGTTCTTTAGCCATGCACGCTCTTCTCTGGGTCATCTCACCCATGTCTCATGGTTTCAGCTATCACACATGGACTGAGTGTTATTTCTAGCCCAACCTGCTCCCCTGACGTCCGGCTTAGTGATCCAACTGCCCTGTGCAAACTTCCACCTGGATGTCCCACCAGACCCTCAAACTTACTCTGTTCAAAACCAAACTCATTATCAATCTCTAAATCTTTTTTTCTTTTGACTGTCTCCAACCTGTTTCAAGATAGAGACTGTAGGTCTATCTGTGGTTTCACGTCCCGTTGATCAAGTCCTGCTCACCACTGACATATTTTCTGTGCCTATCCCCTCTTCCCTACCCTCACTGAGGTCCCTGGCATCTTTTAGCTGGATCACTGCAGCAATTGCCTCATAGGCCTTCTGCCTCCAGTCTGCTTTTGTACTGCCAACGTAATGTAACATAGTTCAGATCTTGTCCCCTGTTTAATCTCTTTCTAAACAATTTAACATGCTGTTTAAGACCCTCAGTGAACAGGTCCCTGCTTAGCTCTCTGGACTAATCCCCTTCTACTACCTGCCTTACACTTTTCAGTCGAGTAGCATTTGTTTTGCCTCTGCTTAGACTAGCTCTGTTATTCCCTCATTACCTAAATAACTCCTATGCAACCTTTAAGACTCAGCTTTGTTGGTACTTTCTCTGAGAAGCTGTTTCTGCTGTGCATCGTTCCTCTTCATCCCTTCTCCCCTTCCCCCCAGAACCGGATTAGTGGTGCCTCCTCTGATCTCCCACGATGTGTTGTGCAAACTCTATCTTGATCTTTAGTGCTTGATATTGAAATATCCCCTTTATATGTCTGTCTCTCTTATAAGACAAAGTTCCTTAAGTCCAGGAATTACATCTTATTATTCTTTAACTCTGATGCCTTTATAGTACTTGCCTCATTTTAATCACTAAATATGTATTTGCTTTGGAAACTAAATAGGCCAAACTAATTTATGCCTTGGAGGGGTGATCTGGAGAGAGAAGAGGCCATGGTGACATATATCCTACTCTTTGGCTTCTGCGGTTCTGTGGCTGCCCCAGTGCATTGGCTTCTGCTGAACCAGTGAGAAGGCACTGGAGAGCAGAAATAACAATCCCAGTTAGGGCCAATGAATGTACTTCTGGCTGGACAATTTCCTCAGCCCTCCCCGCACTCCCACGCTGCTGGTGTGGTCAAGTGGCAGGGACCACTGCTCCCACCCTTGTGATCATGTGCCCATCCAGCCCCAGCACATGCTCCACTTTGCTGGTGTTGTTCTTTTCGATGGAAAAGGCCACTTTCATCTCCGACTGCTGTGGTGCTCCCCAGTGTTCAGGCTCAGCCCTGGCGGACCTTCTCCACGCACTTCTTCCCAAGACTCCTTCAATTTGTAATTAACTACCTTTCTCCAAAGTCAAATAGATGTGTCATCAGCATGGTACAATTTAGTTAATATATGTTATCATAGCTAAGTTTCTATTATTATTATTTACTGAGGAAGATTCACCTTGAGCTAACATACATTGCCAATCCTCCTCTTTTTTCTTTTCTTTTCTTTTTTTTTTTGCTTGAGGAAGATTAGCCCTGAGCTAACATCTGTGCCAATATTCCTCGATCTTTTTGTATGTGGGACACCTCCACAGTGTTGTTGGTGAGTAGGGTAGGTCCATGCCCAGGATCTGAACCTGTGAATCCAGGCCACTGAAGTGGAGGGCACAGAACTTTAACCACTCGGCTACAGGGCCAGACCCTCTATTTTTTTTTAATGTGGCTATCATGGTTGACCCAACCCATTTGGTGAAAGACAAGGTTTCCTGAAGTAAGGGACCATGTGTTCTCTTATTCAACAGGTAAATCTGTGTTGCCTAAGTACAAAGTATCAGGCTTATACCAGGCACCGGGAGGAACAAACAGTGATCAAGATACAAGTTCTACCCCCACGGAACTCAGAGTCTAGTGCAGTGTTTCTAAAGGCCGGGGGCAGGGATGCAAGCCAGGGAGTACACAACAAGATCTATTGAAATTTAGGGAGAAAATATCAGAATTTCTAATATTCTAGGAAACTTTTCATCTAAAGAAAGAAATTAAGCTTTACTGGCCTATAATATGTGGATTGATCCTGGCTCCCTCAGTTGGTGTTTATGTCATGTAGTCACATGTCATGTATGGTATAAAAAGATCCTCAGGGCAGAGTGGAAGTTCTCAGACTTACAGAGGTGGACACAGAGATCTCTGTCATTTAATCACTTTCAGTGTGCTGTGATACAGTGCAGTTTGAATGTGCTTGGCTAAGAGGATTTGCAATTATATTATCTAGTTTTAAGAAAATTAACCCTCATAAAGAGACAAGTGGCTTAAAAATAATTCACATAAAGATGCCATAAATTAAACATAACCCTAATGATGCAGGCACAAGCAAACAAGAACATGGCAGCTATCACTCTCTCCTGCTAACAGGAACCCTTCATCAGCCACACTTCAATAAAAAACAATGTTGATCTAAACAGATACAACAAGAAATTGTCCTAAAATTTAAAATGATCAAGAATGTTAATTAATTAAAAATAAACTCAACCTAAGTGTGTCTTTTACTTTGAGATATAGTTAATGATAGTTCAATGGCATCATAATAACCACTATTTTTAAAAATTAAGCATGGAGTGGGGCTGGTCCTGTGGCCAAGTGGTTAAGTTTGCACACTTTGCTTTGGCGGCCCAGGATTTTGCCGGTTTGGATCCTGGGCATGGACCTGGCACCTCTTATCAGGCCATGCTGAGGTGGCCTCTCATATAGCAGAGCCAGAAGGACCTACAACTAGAATATACAACTATCTACTGGGGGGCTGTGGGGAAAAGAAGAAAAAAAAAGAAGATTGGCAACAGATGTTAGCTCAGGTGCCAATCTTTAAAGAAAAAAAACATTAAACATGGAGTTTTGCTTCTACTTAGGATGCAGAAAGCTGCAAAGAATGTCATTCCCATCCTAACAATGAAAAATATTTAGACAAAAAACGAAATAGTAAATTTTCTTGAACCTATCAGAGAGCTGAGGTCACAAGACAATGGAACAACCTGAGTTCCAAAGAGAGACAAGGCCTTCTGAGGAGAGATGGAAGGTACAAACTCTCTCACGTATGGCAGAGCACACAAGAAAGAGGTGCAGGCCACAAGAGACGTAGAGAAGAAGAAATAACTACGATTTTAAGGAATTGTCAAAGGCCAAGTGTGGGCTAGTGTGTCAGTCCAGAATAGTGAGGGCCCTAACCTAGGGGAGTTCAAACTCATTCATAAGCTCTTATCTTGGGACCTCCACTGAGGGATCATGAAAAGGACTAGGGGTGGAGCAGATGTCCAGGAGGTAACTGGCAGGTGTGGGAGTCAGGCACAAAACACCACGCACTTCCTCAGATTCTTCTTGAATGTGAAACAAAGCTTTAAGCTTCTGGAGGGGCAAAGACTGTTGCCCAAGGCACAGGAGAAGATGTACCGTGGGAGAGCATAAGAAAAGACTATCTCTTAGGGAGAAGCATAAAATCATCTTGGGCCTAAGAGCCTAAACTCATATCAAGCAGAGCTTTCCTACCCCTGGAGGAAGGGAAGCAAACTCCTACTTAAGATCAACCACAAATACATGGCAGAATTTGGCTGACATAAGGAGGACAAGCAGGAATGCAGAGAGAAGTCCACACCTGAGACTCAAGCACGTAGGCTCCATGTGAGACTTAGACTTGGGTAGAGCAGCAAAGAAATCCTCTTACCTCCAGCACAAGCCTGGCACAGAATAACAAGCACCAGGAGTCTAAGGCTGAGGATGAGGTAAGCATGTGGTGAGAGACCTTCTCTGTGGTGCAGGCCTGCAGGAAAGCAGAAAACTGGTGGTGGAGCAATAATCCTAAGAAAAGTCTCTGGCCTAACAGCTCCCACCCTAAGCATAAGGCAAAGGTAGCCCACCACTGGAAGAATCAGAAGTCTATCATGCACTGATGGTAAGCATAACAACAAGAAACCCAAACCCAGCCCAACTCTTGACTAGTTGACTCTCCTCACTCAACCCTCCATATTAATGGCCTAACAGAAGAAGAGTCAGGCTCATTTCCCAGCATTAATATTTACTTCTGTCTCTACTTTTCTACATGCAATGTCTGGTAGTCACTCAAAACTTATATCACATATGCACACCCACCCACCCACACACCACTGTTAAGAGACAATGCAATCAACAGGAACAAACTCAGTTAATACCCAGATGTTGGGACTAGCAGACAGGGACTTTACAATAACTATGATTAATATGTGAAAGGATATGTTGGAAAAGGTAAACAACATGCATAAACAGATGGGGAATTTCAAAATTGAGATAGAAATGCTGGAAATGAAAAAGCCAATATTGGAGATGAAGAATGCCTTCAACATGCTCATCAGTAGACTGAAATTGGCTGAGAGAATCAATTAACTTGAAGATCTTTCAATAAAATTACCCAAACAAAATCCAAAGAGAAAGAAGAATAAACAATGACAATGACAACAAAAGAGAGCGTTCAAGAGATCTGGGACAGTATCAAACATCATAACATACTTATAACTGGAATCTCAGAAGGATAAGAGAAAGAGAATGGGAGGAAAAATTATTTGAAAAAATAATGGCGAAGAATTTTCCAGAAACCATGAATGACAGTAAATCACAGATCCAAGAGCCTAGACAACCCCAAAGAGTATATACAACGAACAAACAAACAAAAACACCTTACACACTCCTAGATACATCATAGTCAACCTGCTGAAAGCCTCAAATGAAGGGAAAATTTTGATAGCAGCTGGAGGAGAAGAGGGAGGAACACATCATATATAGAAGAACAAAGATAAGAATTAGGGCAGAGTTTTCATCAAAAACTATGCAATCCAAAAAGAAATGAAGCACATCTTTAAAGCATTGAAAGAAAAAATGAAAAACAACTACCAATTTAGAATTCTATACCCAGAGCAAGTATTTCAAAAGTAAAAGCAAAATAAAGACATATTCAGAAAAACAATAGGTGAGAAAATTCAGAGCCAGCTGACCTGCTCTGTAATAAACATTAAAAGGCATTCTTCAGGCAGAAGAAATATGTTAACAGATAGAAACTTGTGTCTACACAATCATATAAAAGCTCTGGAAATGGTAAAATGAGTACTACTCTGCAATGAAAAGGAACAGACTATTGACGCATGCAACAACATGGATGAATCTCAAAATTATCACTCTGACTGAAAGAAGGCAGCCAAAAAAAGAATATAGTATATGATTCCATTTGTACAAAATTCTAAAGACACAAAATAATCTCTAGTGACAGAAAGTAGACCTGTGGATTGAGGAGAAGGGCAGATGAGAGGAGGTGGATTACAAAGAGGATAATGGACATGGTCGTGGTCTTGACTGTGGTGACGATTTCAGGGTTTTACATGTATTTATCTTGTAAAAACAAAAGTCATTACATTGTGTACTTTAAATGCATGCCATTTACTAAATATGTTACACCTCAATAAAGCTAAAAAGGGGAGTAAATGAAAAATAAAATTACGAGATACGACTGGACACCTATTAGAATGGCTTAAAATAAGTTTTTAAAAGCTAAGCATAATAAATATTGGTGAATATGTGGAACAACTGGAGTGTTGCTGGTGCAAATGGAAAATGGTACAACTACTTTGTAAAACAAGTTGGCAGTTTCTTTTAGAGTTAAGCAAATACTCACCATATAACCCAACAATCTCACCTCTAGTTATTTACTCAGAAGAACTGTATACTATACTCTCGCAAATACCTGTATGTGCATGGTTATACCAGATTTATTAACTGTATTCTTAGTATTCAATTGGAAACAACTCAAATGTCTATTAATTTGTGAATGGATAAACAAATTGTGCTACATCCATACCATGGACTAATACTCAGTTATTTACTACTACTACTCAGTAATAAAAAAGGAGTGAACTACTGATACATACAACAGCATGGATGAATCACAAAAGTTTTATGCTAAGTAAAAGAAGCCAGACTCAAAAGTTCATATCCTGTATGATTCCACTTTTATGACATTTAAAAAAAGACAAAACTATAGGAACAGAGACCAGTGGTTGCCTGAGGCTGGGTGTGGATAAGAGATTGGCTACTAAGGGGTACAGGGAACTTTTTAGGGTGATGGAAATGTTCTATATTGTCACTGTGATTGTTACATGAATGTATACATTTGTCTAATTCATAGAGCTTAACACCTCTGAAGGGTGAATTTTACTCTATATAAATTATACTTCAATGAACAGTTGAAAAAATTAAGCAAGCAAAACTTGAAAGCAAACCTAAGTTTTTCAGTAATGTTTAAAATCATGCCACACTCAATCTTTTAAATATTTCACTAAATATAACAATAAAAGTTTAGAAGCCTTTTTTGAGATTTCTTCTTTTGTAGCTGAAGCCAACCACTCTTGCGGAAATGACTGAAAGAGGACACAGAAACCAATAAAGTGACAATAAAATGCATTCCCATGTTGGCAAATTCCTTTGACAGACACCTGAGAAACAAGGCTGAAGACCTGAAGAAACAAGCGTTAGACCAATTTATGCAGTGTTGGAAGCTTGCTGTTCAGTTGGATGAAAGGACGGCGGTTATTGTTAACATGTTTCAGCTCATGGTTCTTTATGGATTCTGTTTCATTAATGAAATACATGAAGAACTTCTCTTTTAAAGGGGGCATTAAAGGTAAAATTTATGGGAGAAGATATACTCACAACTAAAATGATCTTTCATGGAAGAATGATTTATAGAAACTTGTGGAGGTGTAACCACTGAGGAAATGGCTGCTTTACCTCAAAGAAATACCAGCACAAACAAAATTTATTCACTGAATAATTCCTATGCAAGAATTTTCCACAAGGAAGTTGCAGCAGAAGTGTATAGGAAGCACCCATGTAGTTAGTTTTAGAAACAGGAGTCCTTCAAAATATAATTGAATCTTTGCAATAAATGAAACTGGAAGAGACCATGAAATTCTGCTGTCCCACAAAGAGATATGCTGGTTAGCACAGGGCAGAGCACTCAAAGGGTTGTTCAACTTGAAGATAAGTGTTCCAGATTTATTTTTCTTTGATGTCAAAGGGCTGTCAATAGTATAACTACCAGCAGATCAAAAAGAAAGAAGTAAACACACATTCAATGTGTCTCTTTAAGTAAAGTATTTTTAAAAGAGTTAAATGGCAACTTCTTAAAAAGAAATTTGTGCTATGGAGAAGGCATTTTGAAAAGAAATATTTAAAGCCAGTCCCTTGGCTAAGTGGTTAAGTTCGCACGCTCCGCTTCAGTGGCCAAGGGTTTCGCTGGTTCGGATCCTGGGCACAGACCTAGTACCGCTCATCAAGCCACGCTGAGGTGATGTCCCACATAGCAGAACTGGAAGGGCCTACAACTAGAATATACAACTATGTACTGGGGGATTTGGGGAGAAGAAGAAGAAAAAAAGATTGGCAACAGATGTTAGGTCAGGGCCAATCTTTAAGAAAAAAAGAAAAGAAATATTGGAAATTTTTCTATTATCATGTGATTTTTGCTGACCCAAATAATTGAAATATGCCACATATTAAAATATATTTTAACACTTAAAACACTTGGAAATAAAAATTTCTAAAGTGTTAAAAAAATTTCCAAGTAAACAGTTTCAGGGATTTGAACCCATTTGTAAAAATAACAACTAATTCACATTAGAGGGAGATTTGCTAACCAAATTTCAACAAAACTTTGGCATATTTGGTAGATAAGATAGAAAAATGAGAATCATAATTTAGTTAACACAATCAAAGATGAACTTCTGTTTGAACCTTTGAATTTTTATATAACATGTTTTTCTGCTATGTTAGCCACAAACACCAGATTCTAATAAATTGAGTGTAAAACCAGACCATCACATCATGTTACCACAAAGGGTTAAGCAATGACTGTAATAAAATGAAGCTCATTGCTCTCAAAAATTATATATTATCAATAATACCTTGTGCTGTTAGTAGGTTTTTGTGTGTTAATAAATAAAATTATTTTATAAATATCATTTTTATGTTTATCATCATTTTCAAATGTCTTTTTGTGTATGTTTTATAACTATAGAATAGGCTAGTAGAGTAGTGCATGTATAGTTTGTTAATAATAAACATACATGCACTAGAAATGTGTGCTCAAACTTTTTACTCATGGGGTACAAAATTCAAGAAAATAGATTAGAAACAGCTGTCTAGTGGAATTAACAAATAATTATAAAGCCTTGTTGTCCAACAGTGTCTGGCAAAATGCTAGATGCACAGGAAGTATTTAAAACTGTGTTGACTCATGGACCACCTCTGAATGCACAAGGTGACAATTTAGACACGTTTTGTGTGTATGCATTTCGTTGGTGACGAGCTCTTCGGCACGAGCATATGCAGTGTAGGATGCCACGGCCACAGAAGCAGCCGTGTGCTGTGGCTGTAGTTTCTGAATTTATGCCACCTGTGTCTAAATCTTGGCCCCATAATTTATTAGCTATGTGACCTTGAATAGATCACCACTGTTTCCGTGTTCCAGTTTCCTTATATGTGAAATTAGGGCAACAACAGTACCCATGTCACAGCTTTGTAGTGAAGATAAAATGAGTTAATAAGTGTAAAGTGTGAGAGAATGCATGTGTGTGAGTGTGAATCCATGTTTGTGCCCATGACCATATGTCTAGGCACATATGTGCATACACACACACACACACACACACATTCTGGGTGAGTATACTGGATATGGTTATAGTTCATGTAATTTCATTTATACTGCTGGTTCTCAATATGTATTTATATTAAGTAATAACAATAATGTTATTGACAATATTAATAGCCAATATTTATTGAGCACGAGTCCTAGGCATTAGTTTAAGCACTTCACACAGATTATCTTGTTGGTTCATCTTTGGAAAAACACATGACATAACATAACATAATATATTTTTGATATTCCCATTTTACAGATTAGAAAACTAAGGTCCAGAAAAGCTAAATAACTGACTTAAATTCACACAGCTAGCATATGATAGAGCCAAGAAGTCTGACAGTCTTTTGGTGAGGAAGATTGTCCCTGAGCTAAGATCTGTGCCAATCCTTCTCTATTTTTGTCTGTGGCATACCAACATGGCATGGCTTGATGAGCCATGCATAGGTCCACTCCTGGATCCAAACCAGCTATCCCTGGGCCGCTGAAGCAGAGCATGCAAACTTAACCACTACGCCACTGGGCCGGCCCCTTTGAAGTCTGACTTTTTAAATCACTGTCTACCACTTTCCCCACCAATTTAATAACATTTAATATTCCTCCTAAAATTCCATACTATCATCATTTGTATGGTGCTTAGTATTTTATAAAATACTTTCACGTACAGCGAGTCTCATAACCAGCCAGTGAAGTGAGGAGAGCAGGATGATTATCCTCACTTTTATAGGACAGAAAACTGGTACAACTGAAAGCCTGGGTGTCTTTCGGTGGAAGTTTTTCTGTGTTACAAATATCCTGGTTGCCTCTGTGCACAGGGAGTCAGTCACCATAAATTTACCGAGTACTGATGTCAAACTCAGACGTGGGTGCTGAGGTAGGAGCTACAGACCTCCCTCGGAAGCGTCACAACCTAGTGGAGACACAGACACGGACACGGAAACCAGCAGTCACCATACACAATACGTAGTCTCTAAGGGAGCCATGGGAAGAGCGCTTATGGAGCACCCAGGGCGTCCATGTGTGCCAGGGAGGTCTTAGAAAAGGCAAAGGGGAGGGGGAGGGGCATGCTTTCCTGGAAGAGAGAATGCATGTGTGTGAGTATCAATCCATGCTTGTGACCATGACCATCTAGGCACGGCCCTATATGGGTCTGCGTGTGTACCTGTTTACACACGTTTACCCGTATATTCATTTATGCACATGCAGGCTGTAAGAGTGGAATCAGAAAGTCTGAATGTAAAAGAGAATGTGTCTGGATCCAGACACACCATAGCAGAATCTGACCCGCCCTGGTGTGTCCCCCATTACCCCCTCCTCACCCAATACCAAGCTAACCAGAGATACTGGTCGCTTCCCACTCCAGCAGTTGCCTTGTGAACTATGGCAATTAGATCCACCAGGTTTTTCAAGCTGTCAGTCTGACTGTGTAGCTGTGTAATAGAGCCAGCCAGCGTGTGTGAGTAATGGGGGTGAAGAGTACAGGTACCTGTGGGTGTACGTCTGGATGCATACTTCCGGCTATGTGTGAATGCTTAGTGTTGGCTGCTCCTCACCAGACTGGGAAAACCTCCCTTCTCCCTTCATCTTCACTGCCCTGGGGAGTTCTTCCATTCACCTGTTTCTGTTGCCACCTGAATGTGGCTGGTGTGCCTCCACTTGAATGTCCTGGGATATGTCAATGTACTTTGGTGCTGGGGCTGGCAGAGGCAAAGCTGGACAGTGCTGGTGCCCATTTTCTGTGGAGACACTCCCTGCTCTCCTCCACCCCCATCCCATTCTGGTCCAGGAATCTCCCCTAGGATGAAAAATGTGTGCAAACAGGACTGGTGGCAGCCATGAGGAACCCACAGGGTCATTCCCAAGGGAGGGCTGATCAACCCCTCCCCTGATGATAAACCCTGTTTTTAGGGCAAAATTGGTCAGGCAGGGAAAGCGAGGACTCCTCTCTCCACACATGTTCCCTGAGGGATTGGGGAGTAAGGCTATAATACTCTATTTCTTTTAAGGTTGCACAATCAAAAAAGCTAAAATGATTGCAAATAATATGTAATTGATGGCAGCTATCAGTATCTCTATAAAGTGGCAAAATAATTGAACTAGATTTTCCCTTTTGTTATAAGGAATATAAATTCAGGGCCACAGGGTCTTGTGAGGCAAAGGCATTATGTGCTGGAATACACTGGTGATTTGTGTGTGTTTACATCCTGGTTCAATGCACTGCCACACAGTTAAATATTCGCATGTAAAAATAAGCAAGAATGAACAGCAATAATCAACACATGTGGTATGCCATATTTTAAGTTGAATGAATGAGTGGGTGGGTGAAGAGAAAAACAAACATATTCAGAAAAGTAGAATGGTTTCATACAGTGATCCCTGAAATTACAATACCTGGATTCTGTTCCCAGTTCTACCAATGACTTAATCTATTGAAAGGTTTTTATCAGATATTGAAAAATCAGTCCAGTGTCAGGATATGTCTCAAAGGATGAATATGCTTAATCAAGCCTTGTTGAAGTGTCTTTTAAAATGTAAATGGTCACTAATAAATGTTAGCTGTTGCATAGAATGTATATATAGTATATATTTCCATGTTCTGGACACAAATATTTTCCTACACATTAAGGGAAGACACTAGTTTTACAATATGCCAGGAGAATTTTTCCATAGTCAATATGTTGTTTATTTGCACTTAAATACTGCGTCAATAATCTGAAAAAGAGAAATAGTCTGATTATGGCTAGAGATTCTGTTTGGAGGCTAAGGTTTCCATCATGGACTGCTTTCAACTGTTATATTTTATGGCACAGATTCAGTGGGAATCTGATCTGCTAAAATATTTGGGCTGTGAAAACTCCCACACTGTGACAGATGTCAAGTCCAATTAAGCGACTCATGTCCAGGTTTCTGTCCAATAGGATTTCCCATTAAATATCAATTTAGGGAAAAAAATTCCATCCCCCTTCTTAAGCCTTTATCTCTTCCACCATCTCCAGGCTGAATCAATTGGTACCAGGAGAGCCAAGAAGCCACACACGCATCTCTGCCTCTTTGCTCTGGCTCTCCCACCCTCTCCCGTCTTTCTCTGCTTCCCTGTCACTGTTACTCCGGGAGACGTTCACTTTTCACCAACCTTTCTCCAAGTATCTCCAAGCCACTGACTATATATATTTTGCTACAAGGTAAAGAGCGGAGGGGGTGGGGGTGGGAGAGATAACCAAGCCTTGAAAGACTTTGAAACCTGAAATAGCTGTCTGTTTATAAAACATACAAGTAAATGAGGGAAGAGGAAGAGGCAAGATTAGCCCCGAGTTACAGTATTGTGTTCCCGGGAACTGGGGAGACATCAGCGGAACAAAGCCTTATCTCAAAAAAAAAAAAAAAAAAAAAATCACTTCTGAGCAAGATCGCATCTCTGCCTTGCACTTCCCACTTTCTGCTCAGCCGTATCGAGGGAAGGAAAGGAGTCCTGCAGGAGCGGAGTCTTATCTTAACCATCTTTCTTATTGATTCTTCCGCTATTAGAAAGTGGAGGAATCAGCCCTTTGATGTGCTTGTGTTTATCTCTGCATCTCTTTTGTTATTTATAGAGATCCAGAAGAGGAAAAAAGGCACGAGACTTTTCAACACATCGTTTAAAAAAAATCAACAACGAATTTCCCGAAATGTTTGAGAACAATTAAAAGGAAAAGGCGTTTTTGATCTATCCACTAAGTGAACAATCATTCATATCGTCCACATCCTGAGATACTATCGTCCCTCGCTGTGGGCACCAGCGAGATGACAGCTGCTTTTTCATTTTTGAATGTAATAAATATTTGCTGCTTTTAATATATTTCGGAATTTCTCCCCGCTATTCCCTGGAATTTTAACTCTAAAAGATTGGAGAAAAGATTATCGAAAAGGCTTTTACAAGGTAAGCCGCCTTTAAATAATTTTTGTCCAGCTTGGAACTAAGTTCTCTTATTCACATTGCATTTATAGATGTATTTCAGTTCATTGTTAAAGAAAGAAAATGCATACATGACATGCTATTTGTGAATATTTTGGAAAGCTATCTGGGGGAGAATTTAACATGCTTTGAGGGCTACCCAGGAACTTTTTTTTACCGATCTACAACTATGTAGTGGCTTATTGTGATTTTCCATCACTCGCCTGTTTATTTATGCCCTCTCCAGCCGAATGTGTAGGTGCAAGTTCTACTTATAAACGTTTCCGGGAAAAGCCCGCAGGGAATCACATGCAGCTCACTCGGAGAATTTCTTCCTATTTTGCCTTGGAGGACCTGTTTTCCTCGCAGGGAGATGAAAGCGGTGTTGGAGCCAAATTCGCTCCTAAGCGAGTGCGGTGCTAGGAACAGGTCGCACATCCGCTGCTTTTGTTTCTGTAGGAGCAAACCCTCCTCCCCGGCGCCGGGTCTCCCGCGGCGCGCGCCGCTCGGGCCGCACACCCGGGGCCCGGGTAAGCTCAGCCCGGGCCTCCCTCCCGGCGTGCGCTGCACCCGCAGGTGCCTCCCCCTCCGGCCGGCCGCCTTCTGGAAGCCGGCACTGCCCCGAAGCCCAGCGGTTGTGAGCGGCTCCCTTCCAGAAGGCACAGTTGGGGCCGAGCCTCTAGGTGCCCAGGAGGAGCCCGGCCAGGCGGGCATCGTTAGAGGAGAGCCAGGGACAGGCTAGCTCGGCCTTGGCTAGGCCGCCCGGGGACAGCGGCGGGCTCCCGACCCCGGCCCCCGAGCACCCGAACTCGGCCCGTGGAGAGGCAGCTCGGGCCGGGGCGACACGCGCAGCGTCCGCCTCCTCGCGGCCCCCGGCCCTTCCCCGCCTCGCCAGCCTCTCCTCCCGCAGCGCCCGGCCGCCGGCGTTTTCCCGCGAGGTGGTCGGCACATTGTCGGGCGCATTGTCTTCTCCCACGCCTCCGCGTCCCTGGGTCCCCGGTGTGGGGCTGTCTGCGTGACAGATGGTGCTTCGGCGACGGCATAAGAGTCAATTCTCCGTTGAAAGGAGCCTCCACGTTTGTTTAGTCATTTCTTTCTTCTCTCGGAACAGCGCGAGGGGGACGGGGAGGCCGGCCGCGCCCTCTGCGTGCGCCCTGGGCGGGGGTCCTCTCCGCGCCGGGCCCTCCGCCGCGCGCGCCCCAGACCGGCGAGGCCCGCGGGCGCCGCGGCTCTCCGGCTCCCCGGCCTCGGCCCTCGGGGCACGCAGCGCTCTCCGCGCCTCCCCGCCCGCGTGGGACCCAGAAGGATTCGTCGTGCGGGATCATTCGTTTGTCAGGGCAGGAGGAGAAGTGCGGGAGGCGGAATGGCGGTGGTGCTGTTCGGCCGGAGGAGGCACAAACCCAGGCGCGGCCTGGCAGGCCCGCGGGCTCCCCGCGGACCAGGCCCACAGGCCGGTCAGGGCCTCTTGCAGGCCGACGGCTCAGGGCCGGGAGGCAGCCCGGCCAGGCGCAGGCCTCCTGCCTCGGGCGCCCGGCGGAGGCGCGGGGCTCGGGCCCTCGGCCTGCCCCTCGCGGCGCGCTCCCTGCCTGCGGGCCCAGCTCCCCGGGGCGCCGGCCTGGGGTGGGGAGGGCCGAGCCGCGCGGAGGCCGGGCGCGGGAGGCCCTGTCCGCCTCCCTCACACCCAAGGAGGACCCCGATTCCTTTCACTGATTGCTTTTCTGATCCCCCTCAGCCACCAAAATGATGCTGAGTCCGGACCAAGCCGCCGACTCGGACCACCCCAGCTCGGCGCACTCGGACCCGGAGTCGCTGGGCGGCGCGGACGCCAAGGTGCTGGGCAGCGTGTCGGACCTGGAGCCGGTGGAGGAGGCCGAGGGCGACGGCAAGGGCGGCAGCCGGGCCGCGCTCTACCCGCACCCGCCGCAGCTGAGCCGCGAGGAGAAGCGCCGGCGCCGGCGCGCCACGGCCAAGTACCGCTCGGCCCACGCCACGCGCGAGCGCATCCGCGTGGAGGCCTTCAACCTGGCCTTCGCCGAGCTCCGCAAACTGCTGCCCACGCTGCCCCCCGACAAGAAGCTCTCGAAGATCGAGATCCTGCGCCTGGCCATCTGCTACATCTCCTATCTCAACCACGTCCTGGACGTGTAGGACGGGGGCGCCGCGGGAGGCCGCCGGGCCGCGGGGCGGGGAAAGGCTCCCCAGCGGGGCGGCCCGGCGGCCGCGAGAGACTGGGACGGGGCAAGAGGCCCGCCACCTGTTCCCTCCGTGCAGCAGGGCGACGAGGGCAGGCTTCTGACTCTGGACGGTGGGGTTGTCTGGCGAGCCCGGGGGCTCGCAGGGGGTGTTTTCCAGGCCAGGCGAACCTCCTGGAGGGCCCCGAAATGAGCCGCCTCCACGCCTCCTCTCCGCGTGTTAGGATCCCTTTAAGGCTTGTTTCTTTAGCTCGCTGGAGACTTCGAGTTCTCCTCCGTTTATCTGCCACAGAGCTTCATGTGTTGAAACAATGAGGGCAGAAGCTCAGAGTGTATATAAGCTCATAACTTTAGACGATCTGGAATTTTTCTAGTTGATAAACATTCGGAGGGGTGGGGAGGGCATCTCCTCCAGCGTGGAGATTTAAGGCACAGAAAGGAACGGGAAACTCTTCGTTCCGTTGTGAAAAGAAAGATTATATTAGAATCCAAATAAAACAAACCCCGTATATTTGGGAAGGTTAAAAAGATACATCGAGAACAGATACATTGTGGGAAGATTTGAGCTTGGTGAGATGTATGACACTCACGTAGACAGGAAAATCCATATTTAAATGGAAAAGTTAATGTCTGATTGCTTTTTCAGGCGAAGTGCCCCTTTATATATCCAAAAACATCTATTTGTGACCTTAAACATGTGGACCCATAGGTGCAGTTAGCAAAAGACAACCTATTTTTATTTATGTTAGAAGGAGTAGAGTATTTTTTTCAAGACATTTATTTTTCAGAGTGGTGATAATTTTACTTTGGATACTCTGTGCCAATTTATTTATAGTCGAGTGTTTACACTTTCTCCTGTGGAATAATTACGTCTAACTTTTTACGTGTTTGTTGAGATTATACTGTGGTCTTTCTTTTTGCTCTAATTATATTGCACTTGTATAACAAATGTCCCACTTCTCCCTGTTTCTAAGCATATTTTATATATTAAGACGTTCGTTCTCGAAAGGTTCTTCTGTTGTGAGATCAGCAACACTAGCACTTCACTATTATAGTTTTTTAAAAAAGTAAATGTTGTTATTCTTATCTGTAGTTATGTCTGAAGAGTACTTTACAAACTGTTTATAAGGAGAGTAGCTTCTTTGTGTGTGTGTGTGTGTGTGATGTTTGTGCGTGGGATGATTTTAGGAAATTAAGTTATTTTCCTAAAAAAAAAAAGTCAGAACTACTTTCCTCTGTGACAACCAAAAAGAAAAGTCTATAACCTGAAAATGTTTCATGTTCTCAGCTGTGAAACTCTTAGAACAAGGAGTGTATTTTAGAGACAAGGGAAAAAAAACCACATCTGCTATCCAAAGATTTTAGTCTTTTTCAGGGTTTTTTTGTGTCTCTGTTGCTTTATATAATGCAATATTTTGTAGTGAAAATAGATATAATCTGGTTTCTATCTGACGAGTTTTTCATATCTCATGAATGGTGCGCTGTTTTGCATATAAATAAAGGTATCGAATAAAGTCCTCTTCTTTATTTTAAGCATACTGTCTAAAAATAATGAACATACTGGCTGAGCATGAAATATCTTAATGGACACAATTCCTCAGAAAGGAACTAGTAAAAAAAAAAAAAAAAACTTAACATATTTGTGTATTAAGATATTTGATGCTTTTCCTAAACTTGGACACTGATCAGTCTATAGATAGATGCCCCATATATGATGGTGACGTAGATCATGTTTCTCTCAATGAGGAAAAAATTGTAGTGTTTATTTAAAAATATTACTTGAATCATAGATTCTTTTGCTCTAAAAGGAAACTTACTAACTAGCCCAACTTCTTCAAATTAGAGTTGGGAAACTGAGGCACAGGGAGTTTAAGTGCCCTGCTTGAGTCACATAGCTACTTCAGGGCAGTGAGAAGACCCCTGATATAAAGAAGCTCAGTCCTCATGGCATTTATTAAGAACAAGGTGTATATTGTAGCACTCAAACATCTAATCTGGACATAGATTCAGGACCTGATACTTGCAAACAAATGAAAATTAAGTCCTGGACCAACCTTGGGCTATGAAGAATATCATCCGCAAAAGCCTATAATTAGTATAAAAATGTGAAATTGTCTACAAGCACAAGACATGAATAACTTTAAAACTATACACATGCACACACACACACACATATGTAGAATATTATGAACTATGCATCTATATTACACCAAATCTCTGGTTGCAGAGTAAAAAATGCAATTGTTTGGTTGGTTGGTATTATGTCTATAAAATATGTGGGATTAGGGCTGGCCCCGTGGCCAAGTGGTTAAGTTCGCGTGCTCCGCTGCAGGTGGCCCAGTGTTTCGTCAGTTCGAATCCTGGGCGCAGACATGGCACTGCTCATCCAACCACGCTGAGGCGGCATCCCACATGCCACAGCTAGAAGGACCCACAACTAAGAGTATACAACTATGTACCGGGGGGCTTTGGGGAGAAAAAGGAAAAAAAATCTTTAAAAAAAAATATCTGGGATTACGAGCATTTTTCACTTTTCACCCAGGTATCTTGTAGTCAGGTTCATAGATCCCTAGTAAGAGAGACTCATTCCCTTCTCCATATGGGAGTGCTAGGTAGGAAAGCACTTCCTAGGACATGAAACAGAATGGTGTCTCTCTGGCCTTGTCTCTGGCCCAAGTCCTGTCCGCTGCAGCAGAGGCTGGTTCCTCCGGCCTGCAGACGTGCACTGTCTTTGGACTGAGGGTTTGCAGGTCTTGCCCTCTAGGAGGGGAGAGATGGCTACTCCCAGTCCTGATAGCACTTCTCTACGATAGGACAGAAAAATCAGCCCTGCTCCTGTGCCAGGGAAGTGAAGTCAACTTTAACCTCTGGAAGCCTTCCGAGGCCTCCCTTTTCCTAGTTTATGAGCCCAATTTCCAACTGACCAACACAGTGCTCCCACTGACATCTAGGAGGGACCTGTTAACTCACCGCCCTCGACTAAAGCCCCCACCCTTGGAGTTAACGTAAGACAGACATGGGCAAAGGGCGGCATCCCCTCCCAGGTACACAGCCCTGTGATCCCAGGAGAGGATCTTTGCAGTGCCATTTCAAACCCGAGGCTGCTGAGCACCCTCCCAAGAGAAAGGCAGCACTGTGGCTCTCTGCTGGGCTAGAGGGTGACTGACTCATCCCTGGCATGTCGCACAGACTCAGTGGCTGTTCAGCTGCAGGTAAGGGAGTAATGATCCTGCTTTGAATAATGATGATGGTGACCATTCAGTCTTACATTCAACAAATATTTATTGAGGACCTACTGTGTGCCAGGCATTGTTCTGGATGGTGAAAATAGAGCAAGAAATGAGACAAAGCCTGCTGGAGAAGAGCAGTACACTGACAACAAATAAACAATATTTAATTTCAGATATTGCTAAATACCGTGAAGAGAAAGACAGCAGGGTAAGGAAATAGAGAATGGCAGCTGGGGGTGCCGATGGGGATGATTTTAGATAGAGCTGTTTGGGAAGGCCTCTCGGAGGAGGCAACCTCTGGCTAGAGACCTAACTAGCAGCCTCCACGATTGTTGCCACTTGTAGAGCCCTCTCTTCTTGCATCCTGTTAACACATCCTGTGCTCATGCCACCACAACAGCCCAAGCTGATCACTGGCCATTCCCACTGGCGGTGGCCTTGTCCTTCACCCCCAGCTTGCTCTTTCTCTGGACAGACCTGTGACCACAGTTCCTCCTGCTCTCCTCTCACCTCTACTCTCTGCCCCCAGCTGCCCAGCAGCTGGCCAGGACATCACTGCTCCTCAGAAAACCTAGCTCTGCCTGGCCCAGCTGACAAGGCCGCCTGTGCTGAATACTTCTGTGCTCATTTCTGCCACTGTCTGGAGATATCTGGAGAAAAGTCCTGGGCAAAAAAATCTTCCCTTGCAAGGAGAGGGCAAGGGAAGGGGCAGTGACAAGGGTGTGGGTGGTGGGATGGATCAGGAAAAGGGGAACAGACTGAGGACAGGGGACCTGGGTATGGAAAGAAATGAGGTTGAATGGAGGTGGGGGACTCGGCAGGGAACGCTTGCTTCCCACAGATCCCTACTCTTGGGGCTTCCTTCAGTGGCCCTGCCCTATGAACACAGGTCACCCGACTGCCATGACGAGGTAGGTAGACAGAGCCAACCTCTGTAATGCTGTGATTTATCGGGTTCCCATCACTGCTATCAGTCTCTGGGTGCCGGTCTTCCCTGCACCGAGGTTTGGGATGGCAGGAGTTAAAGGGGAGGGGACAGCCAACGCAAGTGCATGTATAGCCAATACCATTTTCCCAGCCTAGAAGGGCTCTCATTTATTGTTGGTATAGTAGAAATATTAACACCTAACATGTATTCAGTGTGTACTATATGTTTACTGAGTTAAGTGCTTTGTGTGCATTATCTCATTTAATTCTCACAACAACCCAATGAAATAAGTACTTCTATTGTCTCCATTTAACAGATGAGGAAATTGAGGCTTAGAGAAATTAAAGACTTGCTCAGGGTCATGCAGCCATGTTTGTTTGTCAAAGTGTGTGCCTTCACCCATCACATTCAATGGTTTTCCTTGGCTAGAGGGGCAGCCATGCCACGCACACCCTACCCTGGCCCCTGTACCCCATATCTCCATCCATGTGCTTGGAGGAAGCTTCAGCTCGGAAAATACCTAAGGAGTACAGGATCTGCGATGCACGAGGTCCCCCAACCAAGCCAGGGATTGGCCTTAGCTGATCTGTGCTGAGCCTGTGCTCCACTGATCAGATCTGGTGAATGCCCTGGCTCGGGGCTGAATAGGGGAGGCGGAGGAACCTCTTTCTACTTTGCAGGAAGACGGGCTGGCGGCTGCCTTGGACCAGCCCCTCCTGAAGGTGACTGGCGCTGACCTGACATGGTCCATGGCATTACTATTCATCACCACATGGGTGGGTCTGGCTCCTCAGGCTCCCCCACCCACACTCCTTAGCACATGGAGGGCCGTTCTCACGCTGCCCCATGAACCATCTTTTAAAGTTAGCACGTCATTCTCCTGCCTGAAAACTCTTCTTGGCTCCTCATTGCCTAGAAAAAATAAAACTCAAGTTTTTTCCTGGGGCATAGAAATCTTTCACAATCTGGTTCCAGACACTCTAGGATCATCTTCAGCCACTCTCCCTGAGCTTGAATGTTCCTATCCGTTTCAGAGTCCCTCACTTTGCTGGGGATGCCTCATCCTCTGAAGCCTGTGCCTCTGCGCTTGCTTTCCCTCTCCCTAGAACGCTCTCCTCCAACCTCATTTTTGCCCAGAAAGTTCCAATTATTCCATTGTCACCCAACTCAGATATAACCACTTTGCAAAACTTTCCTCAGTTTCTTTGGGCAGTGTTACATGCTCTGCCCTCTGAGTCCTCTGTACACACATCATTATGCCAGAATTAATTTTTCTCCCATTCCTGTGTTTGACACCCCAGAGTCTGGGGCCAGGTTCAGACCCTGGCTCCAACTTCTTCTAAATGTGCGATGTCGAACATGTTACTATGTTTCCTCCAGCCTCTGTGTTCAGATGTGTGGGATGGGATGATGTATGTACCCATCTCAAACGCATGCTATGAGGTTTCCGTGGAGTGATGTAGAGTGCTTCACAGAACAAGAAGAACATAGTAAGTGCTCGACAAACGTCAGCTACTGTTACTACCTTTGTATTTAGAATATGCATAGTAAGACGTATAGGAGATGCTAAAAATAATAGTACATTAACAATTCATTAATGTATTAATGATTTGTGGGCTCTGTCAGCTGTGTTCATCTGCTTATGACGCATTATTAGCTCTAAAAAAAGTCAGACAGAAATAATCCCTGTCCTATAAGACAGAAAACGCTATAGGTAAGTAAATAGTAAGCCATGGAATCAACCATAAATACATATATTTAAAATCATGTACGTGTCTTGGGGTGGCCTGGTGGTACAGTGGTTAAATTTGTACCTTCTGCTTCGGCAGCCTGGGGTTCACTGGTTCAGATCCTGGGTGTGGACCTATGCACCGCTTGTCAAGCGATGCTGTGGCAGGCGTCCCATATATAAAGTAGAGGAAGATGGGCATGGATGTTAGCTAAGGGCCAGTCTTCCTCAGCAAAAAGAGGAGGATTTGTGGCAGATGTTAGCTCAGGGCTAATCTTCCTCAAAAAAACAAAAAGAAAGAAATTATGTACGCATCTGAAAGCCCCACTCCACTCCATGTGGGAGGCCTGGCCTATGGCTTTTCCTTTTCCATCTTGGTTTTCCCATGGCACTGAATGTTGTGACAGGCGCTACTGCGGAGTGGTCAAGAGCACAGACTCTGACAAAGCATGTCCATGTTCAAACCCCAGCTCTCCTACTAACTAGCTGTGGCCGTGAACAAATTACTTAGTCTGTGCCTCAGTTTTTTCACTTGTAAAATGGGGGTGATAGTAGGACCTCCCCAATAGCATTGTCAGGAAGATTGAGTTAATTCACATGACACGCTTAGAACACGCCCGGTGCATGTTAAAAGCTCAGTAGCACTTACCATAGCGACTCTTACAGCAGGCAACCTTTTCAAAAGTTAAATTAAACAGTGAAATTATTTTTGAGGTAATGAAGAGAGAAATTGTTGGAATTTCCTGTTCAATTTTGCTAAGATTTTCCAGGTCAGAAAGGAAGTTGCTTGTCTCCTTGCTGGTCATTCCAGAAAGATATCAGGAAAAGGGGAGATTTCAAGAGCTTCTTGAGTCACAGGAAAGGCGGTAAGATTGGGGGATATAGGGGAAGGGGGGGCCTCCCTGGGACCTTCCGGGGTCAGGGGGAGCTAGCTGGGAGGAAAACGACATTGGGGTCGGTCTGCCTGAGAGGCTCAGAGGGTCCGACGGACTCAAGGGAGGGAGAGGGAAGCACCCTCCAGAGCTGACCCTGTGCGGCAGTATCTGGTGCGCTGATCAAAGATAACAGGCCTGGAGACAGGGTCCGCGGGCAGCGGGCGGTGGGCTGTGCTGCAGGTGGAGGCCAGCGACCAGGGGGGCCCGCCTCCATTCAGCTGTGAGTCCACTGGGGCCTGGTGAGTAAAAATCAGTGAGCATGAACTTTCTGAGCAACCACATTTAGAAAACACTATTATGGAAAATTTAAGAACATCTGCAAAAGCTGAGGGAATAGTAAACTAATAGGGATACTTCCCACTACCCCTTTGGGCCATTTGAAGCAAATCCCAAATATCATATCATTTCATCCATAAATGCATCAATAAGTATCTCTAAAAGATAAAAGACTTTTTTCTTTTAAATGTAACTAAAATTCTTTATTACAGTGTAACAAATGAGCAGTGTTTCCTGAACGTCACCAGTGAGCACCTGCATTTCTGAGGGCAATTTCCCAGTTGGTCTAAGCTCTCCTTCCCGATGATCTTTCTCCTCCAGTCGGTTGGATCTTCTCCTTGGCAGCCCTTCTTCTACTTTAAAGACTCACCCCCTGTCCTCCTTCACTTTGGCACTTTCTCTTACACACACGTCGGTCGTGATTGCCCACCCGTCACCCTCCCCGTGCCCTGGCCCGGATGGACATGCCTGAGGACTGGCCTTTTGCACAGTCCAAAGCCGCCGTGCGGGGTGCGCTGGGGTAGCTGGCGGTTGGCAGCTGGCTCACTACAGCCCGGGGTGGAGGAGAAGGGAGAAGGCACCACCGGAAGAGGACAGAGTGGACGCCCTGCCAGAGCCCAGCTGAGGCAGCTTCAAAGATTGAAAAACAAAAAATCAGATGGATTCTCTCAGCTGTTGGTCAGGAACTGGGGCGAGGAGGTGATCTGAAGCAGGAAGCTCTCTGGGGACTTAGGAGGGAGGACCTGCCAGCCCTCCCTGACAGCAGCACCTAGGGAGGCCTGAGGGTCATTAACGACAGTAACAAGTACCCTTAGGGTGGTCCCTTCTGTTCACAAAGTCTGTCACTTGGGCTCTCCCTGCCAGGTGCTCAGGCTCCTTGTACAGGGGGTATGGCTGGCACTCTGAGTGTTAAGTGGCCCACCCACAGTGTCACACCCTGTGAGCAGCAGAACCACCTAGGAGCCTTTGACACCAAGCCCATGCTTGTTCCACATGTAGACCCCGTGCTGTCGCCCTGGGTTGTAGCCTGGTGACTAATGACAATATCAGCAAGAACAACTGCACAGATAGAGCACTTACCCTGTGCCAGGCACTTTCCATTATGAACTCACTCAGTGCTCCAACAACTCAGTGAGGAGGGAGGCCTTATTATTCCTACGTTACAGACAAAGACACCAAGACACAGAGGAGTGGAGTAACATGCCCAAGGTCACACTGCTAATAAGGATTTGAATGGGAAAACAAGCTGAAGGGCAGTCAAATTCTAAAGCTTATTCTTTGGAAAAAAGGGAAAAAATGCCAAAGTTTCTCTTTTGTGTAAAAACAAAACAAAAACTACAGCAATTGAAATCACAAATTTTCTCTTTTAAGCAGCCTGGGCCCTGGACTAGACATTGGCCTGGCTCATTGGACTTGTCCTCTCGTGTTGAGAGACCTCAACATCACAAAGCTGTGGAGTAGGTGACTAAGGCATAGAGGTGGGGGTGGCTCCGAGTCTGCCGTTAGAAGGTTCTGTGCTGACAACGTCATGTCTTATTGCTCAGTGTCAAGCCTCAGGAGGATCCAGAATGAGTTGCTCTCACAGGATGACCTTGACAACACATAGACTCTGGGGAAATGTTCAGACAGGGCTAGTGGTTAGTTAGTGGCCTTGCATAATTCTAAATAAATGGAAAAAGAAATGAGTGTTATTCTCACCAGAGAGGCCGGGTGTGGGCACTAAAGGCCTTACACAAAGGCAACGAGCCCATCCAGGGATGGCACATCTCTTGTGTCATCACTGTGACAGACGCCATGGGCCTACAGCCCTCACACACACACCTGCGTATCTCACCTCACCTTGTTCTTTATACCTAGCTCTATTTTTGAACTTTGCTATCAATACCACTTAATGCCAGACACTTTGTTTTCTTGTGCGTGGTGTGAGTGGGAGGAGATATTACTTACTATAAAAGCTAATTCGCGATTTAAAAAAAAAAAAAACCCTTGAAAACCAAATTAAAGTTTTGGGTGATTTTTAGTAGTTTGAACTTGGAGAGCTACTTGATTTTCTCGGTTTGCGGGCAGACTCCACGGCGGGTTGGGACCGTGCCTGTGCAGGCCGCGTTCCTCTCCCCGTCGTATTTGCATGTGAGCCCGGGTTTGTCTTTGGCTTCTTGTATGGTTTAGGATGAGACCCTCGCGTCCCATGGGAGGGGGGCAGGTGTTGCTCCAGTCGAGCGAATGGAACCAAATTACAGGCCCGTCTGTCACCTCCTCTGGGAGAAGGTGGAGGGAGGGAGGGGGAAGGGAGGGAGGCAGGGGAAAGAAGGCGGGGGAGGGGAGAGGCCCCTCCACCAGGAGAAGAGAGAGCCCGGCGTCCCGCTCAGCCCCTGGGGGCCTCCTTGGCTGGAGGAGGACTGCTAGCGTGAGGCACCCACCACGCGGGGCTGCACCTCTGTGGTTGTGGCGCGGGGATGACACAGCCGCCCTGGGGGAAGCGGCGTGGACCCGCGACCCCAGGGCCCTTCACTGACCCGCCGTGATCTGAAGCCACTTAGGCGCGTCTGTGTGGCGCCAACGAACACTCATGCTGGAATCGGTTTCACTAAATTGACTGATACATTTTCTGACTGCGCTGACTTGGGGGCTGTGTCTCTATTCCACCAAATCTGCTGAAAATAGAAGCATCCGACAGATCTATTCCCTTAATCTTTTGGTCTACAGTCACAGCTTGCTCACACATATAACACCCACACACACACTTAAGCCACACCAATTTGCACGTGTAGACCCGGATGCAGCACTGTGATTGTAGCCCGGGGTGGGCAAAGCCACTGCACGGCTGCTGGGATTCGTCCTGCAAGAGAGAGTTAACGCCGATCCTCGCGGGATGATGTCCTGCAGCTTCGTTAACGTTTGGAAGTTACTTTGAGGCTGCCAGATAGAACCAGAGACGACAATGAACGCTTTGCTGTCTGGGGCGGCCTCTAAGGATCGTCCTTCTACTGATGGCCCCTTGGGGCAGCGCTCTGTTATTCTAAGCTACCTGAGAAAAACACAAACAGATAATGTGGGCCTTTTGTGGAAGGCAGAGGACAAGAATAATAAATTGCCAGTCGTTTTGCTTTCTCTTGTAAATAGAGTGATACAAAGAATATAAGAGAGAATGAGGGAGGAAAAGCTCTCAGACCAGAGAGAATGGTTCTAGTAAGAAACAAGTTGTCAAATTCTCCAGACTTGTGTGGAGAAAACAGTGTTTCACATGCCTTATTCTTTCTCCCTGCCTCTGGGGTGGGAAAGGTTAAAGAAATTGTCAGTTCCCACTAGCTCTTTCAATAAGAAAAGAACTGAGGCATAGAGTGATGATATACTGCGGGTCCCAGGAAGAGACATATTTCTTCCTCTTTTCTTCGACAATAAAATGATTGACAGAGATAATTCCCCATGTGAGAGGAAAAAAGAATCGCTAGCTGATAATGGGCTGTGCTTAGATTGTGGCTGGTAAGACTCTGTCCATCTGATGTCAAGTGATGACTGAAAAGTGAAAAATTAATTCCATTATCCAGCTGTTGCTGCTGGGTGCCAAACCATCCAGATGTTTTGAAACATCTGGGTATTTGACAGCATGTTTTTACCATCTATCCAGATGCTTGGTATTGTGCGGACAAAGGCCAGGCCTAGACATGGAGAAGAAAAATAACTGACTGGGAAGAGGGAAGCCGAGAGTTGGCTAAGAAGACAGTAAGAAGGGGGATCGAGTGGTGATGGGGGAAGAAAAGGAGAAATTAAAGAAGAAAACGTGAAAAGAGGTAAAAAATAAAAGCAACTAAATGTTCACAGAGAACAACCTTCTGTTTCCTAATAGCCCACACCTTGGACTCACTCTTACCTGGCTCCATGAAAAGCATTTCTGCTTGTCTGTGTCTGGGTGCTAGAGAAAGGGTCCAAGAGTGACCTGGAAGTCACCCATGAGGAGACCCAGAGAAGCAGTCTGGGCCCAGACATCCCCAGGGCGGGTGGCTGTGTGTCTGCAAAGAGGTGAGACTACAGAGTGGAAAGGTGATTAATATATTGGGGGAAGTGGTTACCACACACACAAATGAAAAGGCGAAATTCCAGTCAAGGCTGTCCGTGTTAAGCAATGCACTGAAATGTCCCAATTAGTCAACTTGGTTTCCAGTTATCAATCAGGATGATGAGCTTGGTATAGACAGACCCAGTGATGGTGTAACAGACGGAAAAGGGTAATTGACTGGGGGAAGGTTGTGCGGTTTGGTGACAGATTTAGAGGAGGGGACATGATGTGATTGAGGTGATGGTGGGAGTAAGTGTTAGGCTTTCAAAACAGCTCACAATGCCTCCTGTAATTCCCAAGCTGTCTGTTATCTATGAAATGCAAATCAGGAGGGGAGTGACATCATGTCGGATTATGGCCACAGGGAGTAATTATTTAGACATTAAAGGCTACTGAAGGGAGTGGTTGACAATATTAATGATGTCCAGATGGACAGAGTGTGATGCTAAAATTATTTTCTAGTACAAAGAACAAGGGAATTTTTATCAAGTTTCTCTTCTGTTGGACAGGTTGTCTCGTATCTCTTGGAGGTTTGCCCCTCAAAGAGATGGTGACACTAAGAGGTGGCCTCTGGAATCCAAGCACAATGGGGTTTGCAGAGGGAGCCACAGTCTCCAGCTCCTCGGAGGAATGGCATGATCAATATGTGAAACCTTCACATAATAATTATAACTATAAAAAGAGGAAATAATCTCAAGATGGTGTATGTAACAAGCTGGTGTTTGGAACCTTCTCTCCCAACACTCGCCCCAGCCATTCCTCCTTTCTTACCCAAACACAGGGGAATGCAGCACCCTTCCCCACAATACAAACACTAAGACAGACACGTTAGTGGTATTAACTTCATAACCACAGGTAATGGTATTCTCAGCCATTGATAAACATGAAAGCCTGGCCAAGACCACAGTTTGACCAAAAAAAAGGAGGAAGCCACATTCTGGGATCCAAATTGGGAAAGATTCACAGGCAATGGCAGGTTAACGAAAACCAGTTTCAAGAAGATCCAGAGGCAAAGTTTGCCCACCTGCACTGTAGACCTGACAATGCCGTCTGGAGTTCTGCTCTCTTCCAGAGCAGGTAGTGAGATTTGAGTGGGAATTCACTGGGGTTCCAAACCGGTGGTTCATCTGTATGAGGGTGAATGATGCAGCCAGAAGAAACCAAAATTTGTCTCTAATGTATGGGGAGTTCCTGCATAGAATTAAAGGGATCAGGGGCACAGGTGATATTTTAGCCTCTTACATTTGAAAG
Organism: Equus caballus; assembly: GCF_041296265.1. Lineage (NCBI taxonomy): Eukaryota > Metazoa > Chordata > Mammalia > Perissodactyla > Equidae > Equus > Equus caballus. The sequence goes on from NC_091688.1 coordinate 58,434,599, forward strand.
TCATTCTGTGGATAAAGAGGAGGATTCAGAAAGTGAGTAGGTAACTCCAAAGGTGGTTCCAAAGATCCCCCTCATCCCTGCCCTCCCGAGGCTATGGCTTACAGTACTAAAACGTAAGCATCTTGGCAAGGGTCAGCTTAAATAGACTGTGATGCCCCCAAGCAAGGAGCCTTCTAAATGCTCCCATAACCCATTTACCAGCCTCTATCATAACACTGATGTCACTGCCCTGTCCTGGCCTATTTATTTTTCTGACTGCCTCCCTAGGTTACAAGCTCCTTGAAGGCAGGCAATCTGACTTATTGGCCATTGAATCATCAGCAGCTGGGATGTGCCTGGTATATAATAAACCCTCAATTGATACTTAAATAATGAACTGAAAGAACGTCATGGCAAGCTTTGCAAACTGTTCAGACGGGTTTAACACGGAAACCTCACAGGGAGGAAGACAAATGAGTATGAAATCATTAAATTCACTATTATAGAGGGCATAATAAATCCACTATTAGGGAGGACATAATAAATTCACTATCACGGAGGGCATATAAAGAACAACAATAGTGGAGAAGGTACCTAGCAATTACTAAGAGAAAATAGCTGGGAAGAGGATCAGGAATGCAATGTGTTGTCTCATCCATATAGCAACTCAGTTCAGTTATTTGTTTTCAATTCAACAGATACTTACTGCATATCTATATGCTATCATTCATCATGTACAGTATGAGTAATTGTAAAAGGAATGTATAATTTTAAGACAAGAAGATAAATATTTTGCAGAAAGTGCTTAAGACTTTGGTGTTTGGGGACCCAGGAGTGGAAAGTGTCATTAATTTAAATGGAAAGCAGTAGAGTATCATTGTTAAGATCAAGGGTTGGCAGTACTCATGATGTGAAAATGATATGAAATTCAAATTTCAGTGTACATAAATAAAGTTTTTTGGAACACAGCCACATCTATTTGTTTACTTGTTGTGTATGAGTGCCCTTGAGCTACAATGGCAGAGTCAAGTAGTTGCAACAGAGACTTTATGGTCCATAAAACCTAAAATAGTTACTATCTGGCTTCTTAAAAAAGTTTGCAAACCACTGGTTAAAGCAAGAGATCTAAAATTAAAATGCCTGGTTTCATTATAAGAGATACCACAGAAATACAAAGGATTATAAGAGAATACTATGAAAAACTATATGCCAACAAGTTGCATAACCTAAAAGAAATGGATAAACTCTTAGACTCATACAACCTCCCAAAACTGAATCAAGAAAAAATAGAAAATCCAAATAGACCAATCACAAGTAAAGAGATTGAAGCAATAATCAAAAACCTCCCCAAAACAAAAAGTCCAGGACCAGATGGCTTCTCTGGAGAATTCTACCAGACATTCATAGAACTTTTACCAAGTATCCTTCTCAAACCATTCCAAAAAATTCAAGATGACAGAATGCTTCCTAACTCATTCTATGAGGCCAATATCACCCTGATACCAAAACCAGGCAACGACAACACAAAGAAGGAAAATTACAGGCCAATATTGCTGATGAACATAGATGCAAAAATCCTCAACAAAATATTGGCAAACCAAATAAGTAATACATTAAAAGGATCATACACCATGAGCAAGTGGGATTTATTCCAGGGATGCAGGGGTGGTTCAACATCCACAAATCAATCAATGTGATGCACCACATTAACAAAATGAGGACTAAAAATCACATGATCATCTTAATAGATGCAGAGAATGCATTTGACAAGATCCAACATCCATTTATGACAAAATCTTTCAATAAAATGGGTATAGAAGGAAAGTACCTCAACATAATAAAGTTCATATATGACAAACCCACAGCTAACATCCTACCTAATGGTGAAAAACTGAAAGTCATCCCTCTAAGAACAGGAACAAGACAAGGGTGCTCACTCTCACCACTCCTATTCAACGTAGTACTGGTGGTTTTGGCCAGAGCAATAAGGCAAGAAAAAGAAATAAAAGATATCCAAATTGGAAAGAAAGAAGTGAAACTCTCACTGTTTGCAGATGACATGATTCTACATATAGAAAACCCTGAACAATCTGCCAGAAAACTATTATAAATAATCAACAACTACAGCAAAGTTGCAGGGTACAAAATCAACTTACAAAAATCAGGTGCATTCTTATATGCTAATAACGAACTAGCAGAAAGAGAAGTCAAAAATACAATCCTATTTACAATCACAACAAAAAGAATAAAATATCTAGGAATAAATTTAACCAAGGATGTGAAAGACCTCTCCACTGAAAACTATAAGACATTATTGAAAGACATTAAACAAGACATAAAGAAATGTAGAGATATTCCATGCTCATGGATTGGAAGAACAAACATGGTTAAAATGTCCATATTAACCTAAGGCAATCTACAGATTCAATGCCATCCCAATCAAAAGCCCAATGACATTCTTCATGGAAATAGAACAAAGAATCCTAAAATTCATATGGGGCAACAAAAGACCCTGAATAGCCAAAGCAATCCTGAGAAAAAAGAACAAAGCTGGAGGCATCACAATCCCTGACTTCAAAATATACTACAAAGCTATAGTAATAAAAATATCATGGTACTGTCAGAAAAACAGACACATAGATCAATGGAATGGAATTGAAAGCCCAGAAATAAAAGCACACATCTATGGACAGCTAATCTTTGACAAAGGAGCCCAGAACATACAATGGAGAAAGGAAAATTCTCTTCAATAAATGGTGTTGGGAAAACTGGACAGCCACATGCAAAAGAATGAAAGTAGACCATTGTCTTACACCATATATAAAAATTAACTCAAAATGGATTAAAGACTTGAATGTAAGACCTGAAACCATAAAACTTCTAGAAGAAAATATAGGCAGTACACACTTTGACATCAGTCTTGCAGCATCTTTTTGAATACCATGTCTACTCAGGCAAGGGAAACAAAAGAAAAAATAAACAAATGGGAGTACATCAGACTAAAAGGCTTTGCAAGGCAAAGGAATCCACGAACAAAATGAAAAGACAACACACCAACTGGGAGAACATATTTGAAAATCATATATCTGACAGGAGGTTAATTTCCAAAATATATAAAGAACTCATACCACTCAACAACAACAAAACAACCCAACAAAAACAATGGGCAGAGGATATGAACAGACATCTTTCCAAAGGAGATATACAGATGGCCAACAGGCAAGTGAAAAGATGTTCAACATCACTAATTATTAGGGAAATGCAAATCAAAACTACAATGAACTATCACCTTCCACCTGTCAGAATGCCTGTAATTAACAAGATAAAAAATAACAAATGTTGGAGAGGATGTGGAGAAAAGGGAACCCTCATACACTGCTGGTGGGAATGCAAACTGGTGCAGCCACTATGGAAAACAGTGTGGAGATTTCTCAAAAAGCCAAAAATAGAAATAGTATACAATCCAGCTGTCCCAGTTCTGGGTATTTATCCAAAGAACTTGAAATCAACAATTCAAAGAGACTTATGTGCCCCTATGTTCATTGCAGCATTATTCACAATAGCCAAGTCATGGAAGCAACCCAAGTTTCCATCAACTGATGAATGGATAAAGAAGATGTGGTATGTATATATACAGTGGAATACTACTCAGTCATAAAAAAAGACAAAATTGTCCCATTTGCAAAAACATGAATGGACCTTGAGGGTATGATGTTAGGCGAAATAAGTCAGGCAGAGAAAGACAAACACTGAATGATTTCACTCATGTGTGGAAGATAAAGAGAACAGATTATTGGTTATCAGAGGAGAAAGGAGTTGGGGGGTGGGCGAAAGGGGTAAAGGGACACATATGTATGGTGAGGAATAAAAATTAGACTATTGGTGGTGAGCACAATGCAGTTTATACAGAAACTGATAAACAATAACGTATACCTGAGGTTATACAACATTATAAACCATTATGACCTCAATAAAATAATTGGAAAAAAAATGCCTGGTTTCAAATCCCAGTGCCACCATCACTTGCTAACCAGGAGACTTTGGGTAAATTACTTTTCTGTACCTTGTTTCATCATCTATAAAATGGCTATAATAATAGTACCTTCTTAAAGGGACTGTTGAAAGAAGTAAAGTATTTAGAATGACGTTTAGAATGTCTCTAGAATATACTGAGTTGTCAAAACTCAACAACATAACATGCAGTCCAATGAAAAACCGGGCAAAAGATTTAAACAGCCACTTCACCAAAGAAGAGATATGGATAGTAAATAGCATATGTGGTGATGCTCCATATCATTAGTTATTAGAGATGAAAATTAAGTCCATGATGCGATACTGCTGTACAACTATTAGAACAAATTAAATAAACAAAAACAAAAAACTGAAAAACTCACAATACCAAGTGCTGCCAAGGATGTTGAGCAACTGGAACTCTTATATATTGCTAGTAGGGATGTAAAATGGCACAGCCACTTTGGAAAAGAATTTGGCAGTCTCTTATAGAGTTATATACACTTACCAAATTCACCACCAATACCAAATACAATACCAAATATACACCACCAATTCCTCTCTTAGGTATTTATTCAAATGAAATGCAAGCATGTGTTCACAAAAAGACATATACATGAATGTTTATAGCAGGTTTGCTCATAATAGTCCTAAAGCAGAAAGGATCCAAATGTCCATCAACCGATGAATGGATAAATAAATTACAGCGCATCCATATAATGGAACAGTACTCAGCAATGAAAAGGATTGAACTATTGATACACACATTAACATGGATGATTCTTAAGAGCATTATGCTAAGAAATCAGACACAACAGGCTACATACTGTATTGGTCCATACATATGACATCTTAGAAAAGGCATAAATACAGGGACAGAAATCAGACCAGCGGTTGCTAGGATTTGGGATGGGTGTAAGGATTGACTATAAGAAAGTATGAGGGAACTATTTGGGGTGATGGAAATATTCTAGATCTTGATTGTGGTAGCTATACGACTATATATTTATAAAAACGCAACAGACTGTATATCTAAAAATAGTAAACATTACAGAATCTAAGTTATATCTCTAACTCCAACATTATTTTATTTTTTATTTATTTTTTTCCTGCTTTATCTCCCCAAATCCCCCCAGTACACAGTTGTATATCTTAGTTGCAGCGCCTTCCAGTTGTGAACTCCAACTTTAAAAAATTAGCATCCTGAAAAAATTTCCAGAAAATTGAAGATCTATTATAGATAAATTTTCCAGAATTATGAAGGGAAATAGATCTAGCACAAGGTCAGAGTTGGACAAATTTTTAATAAGAAAATTCTGGAATTGTAGAATAACCCATGTTATGAAGTCACAATTAAATTTAAAAATCTGTTACAGTCATGTGTTGCTTAATGACAGGGATATGTTCTTAAAAATGCTCGTTAGGCACTTTCATCATTGTGTGAAAATCATAGAGTGGACTTACACAAACCTAGATGGTATAGCCTACTACACACCTAGGCTATATGGTCTCATGGGACTAATCTCACGGGACCTCTGTTGTATATGCAGCCCATTGTTGACCAAAATGTCATTATGTAGCACCTGACTGGTATACGATACATGGTTTTAGAGTGCTGGGAAAACAAATATTATTCACAAAACCTAGCACAGTTCTGATAATAAGAAGCCATGTAAAAGTAACTTTATTTTTTTCATAAGCTTATTTTGGATATACTTATTGATGAGGATCAAGGTTGCCCCAGGGAGAGAAGTCCAAGGCGTCCTGCCCTACATCATCCTCCGGGAAGCATAGGATGTCCTGACCTGATCCAATCTGATTCATATCCAAAGTTATACGACCACCTGATAACCAGACCCCACCTACACTGATACCATTTTAACAACATTTTTTTTAAAGATTTTATTTATTATTTTTTTCCTTTTTCTCCCCAAAGCCCCCCAGTACATAGCTGTATAGTTTTAGTTGTGGGTCCTTCTAGTTGTGCTATGTGGGACGCTGCCTCAGCATGGCTTGATGAGCGGTGCCATGTCGGCACCCAGGATCCGAACTGGCGAAACCCTGGGCCGCCAAAGCAGAGTGCGCAAACCTAACCACTGGGTCACGGGGCCGGCCCTTACGACATTTTTATATAATCTTTCCTTTGTCTTGTAAAGAGATAGCTCACATACTTATGCCTCATAAATTTAGCCCTACCCTCAACCCATGTTTGTAGCAATTCACTGCCCATGGGTCCTGTCCCCATGCTACTCCGTGCTATTCTCTGAATAAAGGAGCATTACTACCACAACTTGAGAGTCCAAGAAATCTTTCTTTCGACTCCTCGGCTCACTGAGCCCTCATCACTTATTAAAAAAAATCATCTTCTAGACTGGGTTGTTGCTTCATCTACCTCGCTAACAGATTCATACCAGAAACAAATCAATATCTTTCCCATATTGATACCTTCAAGTTGGAGGACTACCTAAACTATGCTAAATAGATTTTCAAATTGACAAATGTGATCCTAAGTCTGAGTGTGACTGAGTCCTGGGATGCTGCAGGCAGACTGAGGAGCCAAGACTTCTTACCCCACCCCCCCACTCCCATGTCATGAGAGATTTATTTTATTCTCTAAACTTTCTATTTATTTTTCCTTCAGGAATTATATTGTTTTACGCTAAAAAGTTATGTTGTTTTCTGATTTTCCTTATTCCAATATTTTCCTGTTCTTTTAATGAATACATTAACGAAGCTATCACTCCTCTTTCCTGCCCCTCCCCCTTCCTTCCTTCCCACCATCCAGTGAGTGGGGGATCTTAAGTCCTATACTTTGGAGAGCCTCACATCTTAGTAAATGCAGGAGATATTTCTTACCATTCTAATAGGGGTTATCTACACTTGGGGGCTAGAATTTTAAAAAGTAAGGGAGATTTTGGTCTCTAAGTGGATACTATTCTCTACAGAATTTTTTTCTACTTGCTTAAGAAAAAAACCGAATAAAATCATGTCTAAAGTGCAGCTATGGAGAATGAGTCATAGAGCAACCAGTTCAAGAGGGAAGACTGATCCCATTTGATGTCTGCTCCCCTCCAAGACCTCATTAGAATTATAGTACAGGAATAAAAATAGGTATAAGCTCAGAACAATGAAGAAAATGGCAAGGTATTAGCAAAAGAACTATCTCAACACATTTTTGAGAGAATGTGGGAGTATGTTGACAGAGGAGCAGAACTGGGGAAGCCCCAGACTAAACCACATGCTGAGGGGACTTCATCAGAGGACGTGTCCAGCAAATCCTGAGAGTTTCAGGTCATGGATGGCAGGTACCACGAAGGCTGGGTGTGAGAATTGGGGTTGGAAATCGAGGAAGTATTCATTTTTTTAATTGGCACCTGAGCTAACATCTGTTGCCCATCTTTTTTTTTTTTCTCCTTTCTCTGCAAAGCCCCCCAGTACCCAGTTGCAGGTACTTCTGGTTGAGATATGTGGGACACCACCTCAGCATGGTTTGATGAGCGGTGCTAGATCTGTGGCCAGGATCCGAATGGCGAAACCCCGGGCCGCCAAAAGGAGTGCAGGAACTTAACCACTCAGCCACTGGTCCTGCCCCATGAGGAAGTATTTGAAGATTTATTTATGGAATAGATGAACTTGTCTGCCATTCCCACCCTCACTCTTACTCCTTGTGAAAAGGCAGATAGGCATCTACTTTTAGGCAAAAAATAGGATTCTTCTCAATTTCTTTAGAAAAGAACTCCCTAGCATAAGTGCTCGTAGTCAAGGTAAATCCTCCTTATTTGGGCTTTTATGAGGCCAAATAGTTCAAATTTAATATAATATTAAATTCCCACTACTTTATTCTGAAATAAAGCCCAGCATCGACCAATTTCACCCACATTTGCAGAGCTCATGGTTAACTTTCTTATTTCCTCATGTGAAAATATATACATACAACCAAATACCAACAGGTATCTGAAGGACATCTACAACATAAAAGAGAAACACTAAGATAAATAAATCTGACACTGGAATTAACAAAGATAATTCAGAAAATAATAACAGCTTTTAAAATATTTCTGAGTAGTACCCTTGACAGATTATATTAATAAAGATATTGTATTCATTAAAAGAACAGGAAAATATTGGAATGAGGAAAATCAGAAAACAACATAACTTTTTAGCGTAAAACAATATAATTCCTGAAGGAAAAATAAATAGAAAGTTTAGAGAATAAAATAAATCTCTCATGACAATGAATGAAAATATGAAAAATATAAGAGATATATATGATAACTAATATGGAAATTCATTTCAGGAGATCAAAGTAGTAATTCTAGAAATAAAAAATAAAACAAATGGAGGGGAGAAAATTATGAAGAAGTAACACAATCAAATTTTCTATAGGTGAAAGGATACATTGTTATTTGAATTGAAAGGACCTTGTTATGTGGCCTCTTTCTGCTTCCATTTTCTCATATGTTAAGTGGGAGAAATAATTGTACTTACCTCACAGAGTTGTGATAATACATATAAAGTACTTTCAACAATTCCTGACATATAAGAAGTGCTTGGTAAATTTTATTTCATTGTAATTATCATGTTATTAAATGTTGAGCAAGATAAATGCAGAAAATCTCCCTTAGCATGTTATTGAGAGATTTTAGATCTTCAAAGATACAGAGAATATCCTAAGAGTTTTCAGGGGGAAAAAAAGACTTCCTATAAAAGAACAAGATTTGTATTGATATTAGCAATATGTTATGTCAAAAGAAAATAAAGCAATACCTTCAAAGACTGAAGGAAAAATGACTTTGAAATTAGAATTTTATACCCAGCCAAGTTATCAATCAAGTGTAAAGACAGAATGAAACCTTTTTTAAACATCAGAAATTCTGCCTTCCACGCATCCGTTCTTAGTAAATTATTTGAATACATACTGCAGGAAAAATGAGGGCCTAAGTCAAAAAACAAAATACTATGAAAAAGGGAATAAATCTTATTTAGGAGAGCAAAGAAACTAAGTCCAGATGACAATGGTACAGCTAATCTAGAGAGCAAATAAATAGTCCAGTTTGGAGCAGAAAAATGGAGGGCATCAGGATGGAGATCTCTGATTATAAACGGTACTCAATATACTTGATATCTGGGGAAAAGTAAACTTGAGGCTATGCTAAAGAAATCAGAAGTGTCATTAGAAACACTAGAAAAAATACAAAGCTTCATAAAAATGTCAGTTCAAATATGAAGCAACCTGTCCAAATGTGAACAAGTCAGTAGACTTCAAGAAGAGAACTGGAATCTATTTGGAAAGGTGTAATATATAAGAAAGGCATGGCCCAGATATGAAACAACAAAATGTAACAAAATATTGAACAATTAGTATATTGTAAGAAAGGAGTATCTATTTATGTTTGTTTGTATTTATGTTTGCATCTATTATATTTGTTTGATATTAGAAACATTTGAGAGACAGAGAGACTTGGAACTACTACTCAGTTTTGCTGGGAATAATATTTGCATGGTCATAAAATGTAAATGTTGTTTATATTTTGTTTTTCACTTTTTATCATGAAAAATCCAGAACACATACAAAAATATTGTATAGTACAATGAACCCCTATCATCTTCCAGCCTCACTGGTGATCCATCTCATGGCCAATTTTGTTTCGTTTATATTTCCCGCTTACTTTCTCTCCCCACCTCCTGTATTATTTGGAAATATATCCAAGTCATTATATCATTATATTCATAAATAGTTCAGTTTTTAGCTCTACATGATAAATGCTTTTACAAATGGGTTCTATACATTGGTTGATATGCCTCTTAAATCTCTTTAATCTGTAGGATCTCCCTCCATCCTTGCATTTTTAAAAATTCATTTATTTTTTTTGTAGGAACCAAATTGTTTTTCCTATTGAGTTTCTCATGATCTGAATTTATCTAATTAAATCTCTGTTGTGGTAACTTGTCCCTTGCATTTTCTATAAATTGATAAGTAGACCCAGAAGCTTGACCAGATTCAGGTTTCAATTTTTGGCAAGTCTGCTTCGCAGACAGTGGTATGTACTTCCCAAACGTTTAATTGGTCTCTTTTTGTGATATTAGCAGCCTTTGGTGGCCATGGCCTAGATCCGTCAATTCATTAGCGATTGTAATATGGTGTTCTAATTCTATGACTCCTTCTTCATTTATTATTTGGGACACTTCTATAAAGGGAAACTTCTTATGGTCAACTATTTGGCTAACCTGAGGTGTAGCTCAAACAGAAAAGACCGGATAAATTGTTGTTTCTTTCACTTTATTTACCAAGTTTTGTTAATGAGCTAATTCTCTAGCATCCTACAAAGATGACTAATAAGATTTTTCAATGTGCTTTTTATATGTTTATAAAATCATGGATTTAAAGTAGTTGGTATGTTTTTATCCATGGCAGTTATTGTCCTTATTAATGCTCACGTTGTCCTATCCTTGGCCAACGAGAGCCTTTTCAGGTTGGCTTCTAGATCCTTTCGACATGATCTCAGTCTGTTTCATAATATTCTTGCTTTTGATATGACTAGATGTTCCAGATCTTGAACCAGCCATTTCTCCAACATGCTCTAGCTCTCTTTAGTGCCAGTGGTGTTTACAGACCACAATTTGGACATAGGGATTGTCATCACTACTGGCTTGGTCATTGTTACGACACTTTTTCAATTTAAAGAGCTAGGAAATATTTTTGTTTGCTTGTTTTGCTTTAGGATAAATCATTACTTCTGATTCAAATTCAGGACTACAGGGCTTTTAGTTGCTCTTTTTTATTTTGTATCTCTATCTCCTTTCTCCCAAGCTGAATATACCAGTTCTCAATGACACCAATACAATTACTTATTTATTTGCCTTATCCTACATAAAAACACAATAAAATCTTAGAATAACAGGACCAGCATTACTGTGAGAAATATCACTGAAACAATCTAAGATTTTTTTTCTGGCAATTCTTTTCATCTTAGAGTATATACCACTAGAGAGACAAAGCTATGTTAAATTTACTTGAAATAGTTTCTCTCTGTGTGGTAATACCACCAACTGGATTTATAGTTGGATCATTTGTTTCATTTTGCTTTCAGTTCTCCAGAATTGCTTCTTTAAATTTAACTTTGTTTTAGAATTATGTAGACTATTTACATGTTTCAAAAGCCATATCTATAGCATTGGATATATTTAAAGAATCAACTTTGTATCCCTATCACTACCTCCACTCTCTTTCGTCCCTCTCCCCACAGAAAACTTGTTTTTATGGTTTATCCTTTACTTTTTTTATGTAAGAAAATATATATAAAAGAAAATATATAGAGAGAAATATAGATAGATAGCATATCTTTCAATTCCTTAAATGGTGGCATACCATATATACTTCTTTACATATTATGTTTTCATTTACTATTTCCTGGAAATAACTCCATAACAACATGTAGAAATAGTCACATTTCTTTTAAAAATATTTTTTAAAGATATAATTGAAGCATAGTAATAAACTGCAAATGTTTGAACTGTAAATTTTATCCATTTTGGTGTATATCTACACCACGACCGACATAACAAGCACTTCTGCTACTCCCAGAAGTTTCCTGGTGCCTCTTTGTAATTCATTCCTCTGTCTACCCTTGTCTCTGGCCAATTTCTGATCTGCTTTCTCTCATTATAGATTTGATTTCACTTTCTAGAATTTTATGTAAATTGAATCATATAATATGCATTCTTTTTCTCTGGCTTCTTTCACTCTGCACCATGATTTTAAGATTCATCCATGCTGTTGCATGTATCAGTAGTTTGTTCCTTTTTATTGCTGAGCAGTATTCCTTTGAATGGATATACCACATTTTTTAATCAATCACCCACTTATGGATATTTGGGTTATCTCCAGTTTTTGGCTATTACACATAAAGCTGTTATGAACATTCACGTGCCAGCATTTGTGTGGACATATCTTGTTGGTTTATTCAAAAATTAAACATACACTTATCCTACAACCCAATCATTCCACTCCTGGATCATTCCTTTTTGTAGCTGAACAATGCTCTGTTGTGTGGATGCACCATAGTTTATAGGACAGTTCCCTTTTGATGGACATTAAGGTTGCTTTTAGTCTTCTACTATTACCAATAGCACTACAACATGTATCTTGTGCATATATCTTTTGGTATTTTTCCCAGTGTATATTTAGTACAGATTCCTAGAAGTGGGATTTTTACTCAAATTTTTCCAGTGGAGGAGGGGCTGGTAAGCAGAGAAATCATCGAGTTCTGTGCCTTCTCATAGTGATTGGATTCTGGAAACTTATCAGAGTAGAATCCAAAGGAAACCCCAAATACCTGAAATTGCAGTCAACACCCCCCAGCGCAAATGATGACAAGATCAAAGAGAGATGCTCTTTAAATTTGAAGTCCCAATAGGTTAAAAAGCAAAAGGATGGAAAAGGGTATACTATGCACACAGTGATCATAAGAAATCTGATGTGGCTGTGTTAATCTCAGACCAAGTACAGTTTAAGACAAGAAGCATTACCAAAGATAAAGAGGGATACTTCATAATGATAGGAAGGTCCATTTACCAACAAGGCATAATCCTAAGTGTGCATGCACCCAATAACAGAATTTTTCTTTATTCATATGCTAAATTTCCATATGCAATTGAATGTGGCTGGATTTTATAAAATCATTTTCCATCATTCTGTCTGTTCATGGGCAAATACTTTCCTGTTTTCGTTGTGACTTAGAGAAGCTTCATTGTGTGCTCTAATATCTGGGAGTTCTAGGCCCTCAACCCAGCCCCACTGCTCTTCTTCTTAGAGTTTTTCTAGCTCTTCTTGTTCGCTTTTTTTTTCCTCCGAATGGACTTTATAATCAACTTACCTACCTCCAGAAAAAAAAAAGTCTGCAGTGTTTTTATTGTATTATATTAAATTTACAGACTAACCTAAGAAGAAAAGATCTTTGTGATGTCAAGTCTTGCTATTCAAGAACATATATTTTTTCATTGATTCAAGTCTGTTTTGTTTATTGATTTTTAACTTATGGAATAAAGCTATTGACAAATTATGGCGGACTTAATAATAGTTATAAAACAGAATGTTATCAATCTTGGAAATGCTAAAGAGAAAGCACAGCTGACTGCGGCCGAGAGAACAGCAGAGGAGCAGAGGTCTATCTGATATCCTTAACTTAGAAAGTGAGAAATCAGAGTTGACAAAACAAGAAAGAGGGGTTTACGTATTTTCACTAAAGTAAGATAAATTAAAAAATAGTTATGTCACTATGTTGTGGGAAGGAAGAAGGGCTGAGAAGGTATACAGAGCTAAAACATTGCCTACCTTAACTGGAGTTAACAGGTGATGTCTAACGGTGACAATTCAATGATCTAGCGGTATGGATGAAACCATCCTGAGAATTAAAAACACAAACCGTTAAAAGTGGCTGCCTCTGGAGAGCACACGGGTGGAGGGGCAAGGGCTTAATGGCATTTCATTATAAACACCTTTTTGCACTATTTGATTTCTCAACTATTTGCTTAGGTAAAAATTTAAATAATTTTAATGTATCACAAATTAAAAGAAAGCTTTATGTTGGTCAACCATGAGAAAAATATTTTGACTTATTAATTTATTTCCCTAAGTAGGAGAAAGTAGTTGAGTTAACAGTAAGTAGACATCTCATCTGCTTGGATATCAGGAGACAACAGCTAATGAAAGATAAGCCTCCTACTTCTGATATCATAGCTTTCATGAGGGAGCCAGACCATGGGAATGTGACTTTTTAATGGACAGTTATGGAAAATAGCGCACTCTTAAAGATTTGAGTCCTGTTCTCAGACTTGGGTTGCTGCCACTTACGTTGCTTTCTTTTCATCAGACGGACACCTATAGACCCAACCCTATTTTGGAGGTTTTCCCCCTAAACAACAAAGATAGGAAGTTGCTCACCAATTCATGTGCAATAATCCCCAACCCTAGGAGGAGTATGCCGGGAACAGGGGTGGGGAAACAAGAACCAGATGATGGCTGTCTCCCCGTCCTTCCATCTGATCCCTGTTACCCAAGAGGGACTTCTTTTCTTTTTATTAAGTTCCAGGAGTTAATTGATTTGATTACTCATGCATACTAGGGAAAAGTAAGTAGACTATAAATTACTGAAGTGAGATTGCTGAATTCAGTCTAAAACCACAGGCAGTGATTTGGGCAAGTTGACAATGGCATAGAAGGACGAGGCTCCCTGAGTTAGGGCTTCGAAAAGCCTGAGGCTTCAACACACAACCGATCCCTAAATCCTTCCGCGACCTCTCCGCAAAGCTTCTGCCCACTCCCACCTGCTCCCCTCTGGCCAAGGGTTGCCCTTCTATGCTTTTGATTTTTACCCTTTAGGGCTGTCCATTTATTCATTTCGATAAAAATATGTGAACTGGTGGCTACAGGGTGGGGGCCAGGGAACATGAGACGGAGTATGTAGTGCTGTCTCCAGTCTTATATCATTTTCCCCATTCTCTCCTAAGCCACATTCCAAGTTTTAAATTTACCGTGAGAAATATGATTATCACGTGGACTGGATTCTCGGGTCTGCTGACACCACGTCTTCCTCCTGTGGTGCGCCTACGAGGTGAAGTGAATAAACATCCGAAGGGTCCTTGGAGAGCATGGAGGAAAAGCAGAGAGCTGGAGAGTGCCGCAGGACGGCGTCTCCCTGAAGAGAGAAACCTGCAGGGACAGTCACCCTCCTGGCCCCTGACCTTAGGTATTAGCTTTCCAGGAAAGTTGTCCACCAAAGGCGGGTTAAAGAAAACAGTGATAATTTCCCGTGGAGGCTGTTCAAAGCCAAAGTAACAAAATGGTACATTTTTGCATTCGCACCCCAACCTTTCGGGAGGGCAGAGGCGCAGTCAAAGCAAGGACATTCAAGCCCCAATTCCTTCATTCCCAAATCTATGTGATGAAAAACACCCCGCTTACATGACTTTCCTGGTATTTGTCTTGGGGATTACAACATACTTACTCTAGGAAAATAAATTATGTTTGTAAACGTTAGCCTGGAAGAAGGAAGCTGTTGTCATTGAGACAATTACTAAGGACAGGGTGACCTAAAGTGACTCAGATATGGGAAAGAATGAGGAAGAAGAGGAGAAAAAGAATTAACAAGAGAATGGAAGGGAAAAGTCCATCAGGAACGAAGGAGAAGTGAGGTAGTTTTGTGTCTGAGAAGGAATTGTGGCAGAATATGGGTTGGGGGACATGTTTTCCTCTGCGCCAAGGCCTACCCTCTCTTGCCTTTCACAGACCCAAAGGACTGGCCTCCCCTCATCGCCACACGCAGGAGGAGTCCCATTCTCTTGCACATCGGGTGCATGGTTAGGGGTCTCCCCTCTCTCTCACCCTCTCCTTCGCCTGACTTGGGGCAAGGCTAGAGCTGGAACCTGTGCTCAGCTCTATTAATTACTGGAGAGAGAAGGAGGGAAGCACAGTTATAAACTACCTTCGTTTTCTCATGTCCTGAGGCAGCATGGCCCATGAAGCTGTGGAGCTGGTTAATCTTCAATCAGTCTCCACTCAAATGAAGTCCACATCCTCTCCGATGAGCAGACATCTTCCCAGGACCGCTGACTACGGGGTATCTCTGGCACCTGGAGGCCCAGCTTGGTTGCCCTGACTCTGATAAGCTTCCCTTGGCATATTGCCCTCACACACCTTCTCTGCTTCAACTCTCACAGCCTTCCTTGAAGATACATGTTGGAGGCTTGGCCCTGTTCTGAATGGGCCCTGTTCTGTTCTGCCCTACCAACATGTTTTCGGTTGCTGATTGCCAACGTTTCCTGTATTCAACAATTCAGCCAACACATGTTTGCGCTGTGGGTTTATTCTCTAGTTGAATGGAGGCAAGAAGTCTGATAACATAATTAACTAATACAAACACCGGGCAAAAGGGGGCAGAGTGGAAATATAAATTAAACCCTATTTAATGGGAGACCAAGAGAAAAGGTGATTAATTACAACTAAGTGAATCAGGAAATGCTTCAGGGAAATTGTGTTTCAACTGGGCCTCAGTGGACAGGTTTCAACAGGCAAAATGGGAAGAGGCATTCCAGAGGGGAGGAATGGCGTAAGACAAGGACAAGGCTGGAAAAGTTCAGGGTAGGTGAAGTTCTGATCATCGAGGGCCTTGAACGCTGTGCTCAGGAATTTGGACTTCATTCTGTGAACAGTGGGGAACCAGTGAAAGCTTCTAAGCAGAGGAATGATACTCTTAGATTTGACAATTAGTGACCGTTTATGGAGTACTCACTATGATCCGGGCATCATGCTAAACGTTCCACAGGCACTCCCCTTCTTGGCTTTCATAATGACCCCATGAGGATGGTGAATTTGGACAGCAGTTTGAGGATGGACTAGAGGCAGAATGGCTAGGGGAGAGACAGTAGGAGAGGATGATTTCGATGGTTAGAGTTCAGGGAGAAGGGCCTGAACTCTACAGTCTACCAACCGCAGCTATGAGAACTGGAGTTAGAATTCTGAGATGGTAGGATCAGAGGACCTGGTGGCCAGTTAGCTCCTGGAGTCCAAGGAGGCAAGTGACTAGGAGATCTAAAAGGAAAGTCTCCAGCGAACAATGCCAGCAGAGCCCAGTCTTGGGACTTAGCTTCCCTAGTCTCCACTCAAATCCCAGTCTCAGGAGAATGGGTCGTTTTGCCATCAGCTGGCTCTAAGACTTGAAAATTAGGAGAGTTATAACAGTAAGGGTTTTTCTAGTTGGTCCACATGGAAGACCAGATAGGATGCAGAGGCAAATTAATTAGGAGTAATAAGTGCACTTCTGTATGTGAAGCACTAACTATATGGCAGCCCC
The DNA here is from genome assembly GCF_041296265.1 of Equus caballus. Lineage (NCBI taxonomy): Eukaryota > Metazoa > Chordata > Mammalia > Perissodactyla > Equidae > Equus > Equus caballus. The sequence goes on from NC_091688.1 coordinate 58,451,440, forward strand.
TATGCTAGGGCCTCATGCCATAGACCTCACGTCATTTTGTATCGACAATAACCCTAGGATGGTCTCTGGTTTACTGTAAGGAAACAGATTCCGAGAGATTAGGTATCTGGCCTGAGCTAGCATAGCTACTAGGGGGCGGAATTGAGACACACACCCAGAGTCTGTGCTTCTGACTGGTGCATGAAATTGCCTAAGGAGAAGACAGACTTCTCAAAAACCAGGCAAGATAAGTCTGGCTCAAGTTGGCTTCATTCTCACATCTATTCATGCATTTATTAATTTATTCATATACTAAGCAATTACTGAGCACCTACTATGTGGCCGGCACTGTGCTAGGTATTCAGGATAAAAAAGTTAATAAGACATCATCTCTGCCATCAATGAGAATGGTCTAGAAATGGAGGCAGATGATTGTAATGCACAAAGGAGGGCAGCTAACCTGGCTGGTGGGGTGAAGAGGAAATTGAAGAAGACTTTCAGAGGTGTTACCTGGGCTCACTCCAGAAGGAGCAGAGGGTGGCTAGGCTGAGAGGAGGAAGTGAGAAGATGGCAACGTTCCAGACAGTAGGGCTGGTGCACATGCACAGGCCAGACTGGGCAATGATGAGCTCTGAACTTAGAACCATGAGCAACTTGGGTTGCCAAAGGCAAAGACGAGAGGCAGAGGAGGCAGGAGCCTGGGGAAGGGGCAGGAGAATGTTCCATTGAGAGTCAGAGAGCTGGAATTTCATGCTGCAGGCCATGGGGAGCTACTGAGGGGCAGACTTATTTGATAAAGCTTACTCGGGCTGCAGTGGGGGAGAGACAGGAGGCCGAGACACGGCGGAGGAGGCTGCCGCAATAGCACACGTGAGGGACGACAGAGTGCAGGGGAGAGCGAAGATCTGAGGCATGTTTAAGGGTAAAATGGGCAGCACCTAGTGAGGGATCCTGAATGGGAACAAAGGGCGGAGACCCCCTTGAGGATGACTCATGTCCTCAGCTGCATCCTTTAGCAGGTTTTCCACCCTCAGCAGGTGGAGGTTCTTGATCAATCTTCATGCCCAGAGCATGCAGCCTGATCAGACGCCTGAGGTTACAAAGCCACTGCTATTGTGGGGTGCTGAGTCTCCGAGGAGCGAGGCTTCAGTCCTGGTGCCATCAACCAGGAAGGGTGCCCCCTCCCCATGTGGGAAAGGGTTAGCTCAGGAGGTCTGGGTTTCTCAAACCCTGCACATTCCCAAGAAAGGCCTGACTTCAAGAATGGTCCTTGGCCAGCTCCTGGGAGATGAGCTCTGAGCCCTTGGAAGAGTGTTTTTATGTGCCTGAGATCTCAGGCCGTGTGTACCAGTTTGATCAGAGAGTTTATGCTGACACCGTGATTTGCAGTGAACACCTGGTTTGCTCTGGAGGCTGGAGTCTGAGTAGCGGAGGTCAGCCACATGGCGCAGCAGGCCTGCGTGACTGAGCCCCAGTCAAAATCCTGGACACCACAGCTCGGGGGAACTTCCTTGTTGACAACACCTTGTATGTGTCCTCACACACTGCTGCAGGGAGAGTTAAGCACATCCCCACCAGCTCTTCTGGGCGGAGACACCTGGAGGCTTGCGTGTAGTTCTTCTGGACTCTGCCCCATGTGCCTTTTTTCTTTGCTGGTTTTAATCTATATCCTTTCACTGTAATAAACTCTACCCACAAGTATAACAGTTTTTCTGAGTCCTGTGAGTTCCTCTAACAAATCATTGAGTCCGAGGGTAGTCTTGGGAACCTCCATGCACTCCACAGAGTGCAGAAGGGTGAGCTGGGAAAGCGTGCAGCCCAAACCGGGTATTTCACTCCAGAGTAGGCAGCTTGAGAGTCAGGTCCTGTGCAAACAACCTAAGTGGGACTGCACGAACAGGCAGTCCAGGAATGCTGGGAGGATATTTTGCAGCTTATGCAAAGTCCAGGCTCACCCTGCTGTTCTCCCAGGGGCCTCTAGGGTCTTGCTTTGATTCTGACCTCTATTACCCAAAAATGCGCTTTACCTTTTCATTTTCAGCATTTTCAAAAAGCCTAATGTCCCCCCTCCACCCTTCCGGTTTGTTTCTTTTGCCAGATAGTTGTGTCAAAATTGGGCCCATAACTGTGGGCAGTTTCCAGAGACTGTAAAACAGAATTTACCCTAAACAACAGATGTGAGAATCTACAGTATGCCCTGGAAATGCAATATATCGCTGTAAATTTATAGGGTATTTGAATAACATGCTGTGAGACAACAGGGAAATTAAACTTCTCAGCAATGGGTGTGATCTACAGCCAGGAAACCTGAGGTTTGATTTTATGTGAACACAACCTTTTTGTGCACGATCTTACTTCTCACTTTTAGCATTCTGTTGGTTTGTTTATAGAAGATGAGATATAATGAATGAGTGGTACTCAGCTCCTCTTCACATCTATCCAGAAAAGGACTTAGATTACCAGGTATTTCTACTCAAATGCAGTCCATCCCCATCCTTGTTTTCAACTCCACGTCTAGGCAGTAGGAACTTTCTACAATTTTTCAGTTGAACTAATGACTTAAGAACACATCCTTGTACTTATTTGTAAAGCTGCTCCCAGGTCTCCCCACAATCAAATCCAAGGACATATCCACCTCGTCCAGGCCCTGACATGTCCTGGCCTAGCTTCCTCTTCATCGTCTCCCACTCTTCCTTACACTGGGGGCCTCAGTTCTACACCGAGATCAGTGGCAAACAAGACAGGAGCTTCTTCTTCTGTCTATGACCTTGAATGAGACAGGGTTCAGTGTGGAAAACAGAAATTTGGGTATATTAAGCAGAAAGGAATTTAATATAGGAAATGACGTAGTACAAAGTTATTAGGACGGCTGGAGGAGTGGATTCTAGGCTGAGCTCCAGAAAACTAGCACTAGAACTGTTCAGTTCAAGTCCACACGGTCAAGCCTGCTAACCAACGATCCACACTCTCTGCTGCCTCCACCACAATTGCCTCTAGACACCAAGAAGCTGGGGATTGACTCTGCTGCAGGACATGCTCATGAGCAACAGTAGCCAATGGGGCAAGAAGATGGCCCCTGCCTCACTTCTATGATTCAGATCTTGCTCGTGCATAAAAGTGACAGAACTCAGATTGCATGCACGACCCTAAGTGCAAGGAAAGCTGGGAAATGAAATGCTGAACTTTCCAGCACCCTCAGTACAGGAAGCATACTAGGAAGTGAGCATGGAGGCTGAGTCAGGCAATTTGCTGCCCCACTGCAGCCATTACGGTCACTTCAAGATCTAACATTCCATGTACGACCAGGAACCTGAACAGGAAAAGATAACAGTCTCTAGAGAAGGATATAGAAGAGGGAAATATGACTTCTGCCACCATCTCCTCTTCCACTGCCATCTCTTTAGGAAGAAGTGATTTCCAGTTCTGTCCTGGAGTGAGGAGAAGCCCAAAGAAATTTGAAGCTTTGCCCTAGTAGTTTGGAGGCCTTCATGGGAGAGTACACAGCTTTTAAAACTATAATTTAAAAGTTGCAAGGAGATTATGCCTTGTAAGAGGTAGAGAATATATATATATGTGTGTGTGTGTGTTTGTGTGTGTGACAGATATATATGTGTATATGTATATATATATGTGTATATATATATCTGTCACACATACAGTTCTTGTAATCCAGGAAAACTCTTAGAATAGAAATTTAGACATGCAAATAAGTGGTGGGGCCTATAATTGTGATGTGGGATGCTTGAGACACCATAACTGGAAAGAGAGAAATGTAAACGAATGGACAAAAGCTGCCTAGACTCTAGGCAAAGTTGCATCTCTGCAGACCCTGCTTATTTTGGAAAAAATATGTTCTAAAAAGAGATTCCGTTTCTGCTGTTGCTTGTCTATGTGAGCCTGTGTGTGTATGTGTGTGTGGGTGTGTGCGAGCACACATGCACATACATACGCATGTGCCTTCTTGGTCCGTTAGTTGCATCAGAGCAGGGGCTGTTTTCCTGAAGGTCTTTGTTCAGCTCTGGGCAAAGCTTTGTGAGACAGCTGCACAGGTCTGTACACAGGTGAGGAAAGGATATTTTCCCCACTTTTCTGTAAAATTCAGCACAGCTCTGGCACTTAAGGACTGGTGGTGACTAGGAACATCCTGAAATGGGTCTTGTCTTCCTGGGGGAGTGAGGACACCATCTAAAATGTCAATACTGCCTCTCGTTCTCCACGCGTCATGAGTAGCAGACGTCAGTTAGAGGGGGAGCACAAGAAGAAGAAGATGGCAGATGTCATGCGGTTTGTGAGCTTATGTGGGCACCTCTTGGGGACTATTCAAAATATAGGGATAGGGAAGAGAAGGACTTGAAAAGATGAGGAAGGTGGGTGCAAAAAATTAAAACTTCAGCTGATTGATAGGAATATGATGTTATTTACATCCAGAGACTGAGAAAGCTGGCAGTTTAGACTATTTATAGTTCTAAGAGGTGACAAGGAAGAAACACAAAAGACTGTGAACTCACCATGTGGCGTGTACTACTGCGGACCTCCTCAGGCAGTGAGGCTGAGCTTGTCAGCCTCCCGTTAGTGATGGCTGGTCTGCTTGCTGGGCACTTGAGGCCTTGAGACCAGTTTTTGCTATTTCAGATGTTCTCCTTCCATTTTACTCCCATCCCAAACTCCCTTCCTCAAATACAAATACATGCACACTCTGCCCAACCTTGAGGAAATTACTTACATTCTATGGTCCTTAGAAAATTATTTTGAAGACTGGGATTAGTAGGTAAAGCATTGGCCCTTGGCCAGTGGTGATGATGATGATGATTTAAGAAGATCATAATACTCCCAGGAAAAGGCATGGAGGGATGAGATAACTCTAAAAGTATCTTCCTATTTGCGACCAACTTGTCCTACCCACTTAGCTGATAGCTCTTCTGACTAGTTCCAGGGAGACTTTCCATACAGCTCCTTTTTCCTAAGAGTAGGCCCTGACTCCAAGTCTGCTGCTGGAAGGGATCCAGGAGACAACCTTTTATTTTACAGGAAAAGAACTAGAACTTGAGAGTTTTAGTAACTTTCCAACTCTATCACTTGGGTTTTCTACCACGTTTGTCAAAATATTTAAGGGAACTTGGTGATGGCAGAGATGCCATAGTTTTCCGTTTTCAAATTCAGCAAAGGTTAAAACCTCTAGTCTTTTCTGCAGAGTATGAATCTCTAAACTTTGAATGCAAGTGGACCCCGAAAGTGCCCTCATTAATTGCACCTTGGGGCAACCTCCCTTAACTCTGAAATAGGGAATGTAGGGAGTATTCAGAAAGAGTATTTTAACTGGAGATATTTTTATTGTTTCATTTATTGCTCTGTATATTTCTGTTCTCTTTTTCCTAAAAGAGTATGAGGTATGAAAAGCAGAGTCTAAAAAAATGACACCAGAAATAAAATGGAATAGAGTACTTGGGGTGGGAAGGGGGAAGAATCTAGCGAGTATAAGAGAAATGCATTTGGGACCTCTGATTTTGAAGAATGCTGCAGAGTTGTTCCTTGGGTAACCCTGAAGGAGGAGCCCAAGGAATTTGAGAGCAGTATTTGGGGAATTCAGGCGGAAGACAATTAAACTGAAGAGCCTGAGAGTTTGTACAATTGAATGTGGCTATAATTGGCGAATGGCAGTGTTCTAAGGCAGGGTTTCTTAACCTCAGCACTACTGCCATTTTGGACCAGATGATTCTTTGTTGTGGGGGCTGTCCTGTACATTGAGAAGGGTTAGTGGTGTCCCTGGCCTGTAGTCATTTGATATGAGTAGCTATTCCACGGTCCTGATCACCAAAAATGTCTCCAGACATTGATAAATGTCCTGTGGGGGACAAAATTGTCCCCAGTCGGGAACCACTGTTTTAAAGTACAGCCTTGTGATTCAGGGTGTAGACTCACGTTGGCAGAGGTAATTATAGGGTGGGAATGAAGTTTCTGGCTTTTGGAACTGGGAAAGTTAGCAGTTCTCTTTTAATTTTACATATTTCTCTGAAAGGTGTCTTCAGGACCTCAGCAAATACCTCCTTTCAGCGCTTCCTCTTCATTCTAAAGCGCCATAGGCATCTTCACCGATAAGGGCTCCTTCTCCTGGACATGCTATTATGAATCTTTCAGTCTCCAAAAACTAAGATCTTGTCCCACCCACCCCTTATTCCCTGTTACAAATGTGCTTAAGAAGTTCAAAGGTCATCTACCATCCCACAAGTGGAACCATTTGGAAGACCTGTTCCACATGAGGGCTGTTAAATTCAAAGATATCTTGGAAGAAGGAAAAAGAAGTTCAGTGTAAGCATCAGTGGTCCTTCCACTCAGAAAATAGTTTATCAGGGTTCAAATCAGCAAATTGTCATACAAGAAATTGTTGCTGGAGTATTCCTTGCTTCCTCCCCAAAGCAGGCACTTCTCTGTGCCCCTCAGTAAGGATCTGCCTATGACCCTGTGTCTGACCCTGAGATCTATTTCCTTGACTCAAAGGTTGAGAAAGGCTCTTCTGTTTCTCTTCTTACCTCCTCTGTGGCCTTACCTCATGGGGCCTGGGAACTCCAGTCAAGTCTTAAATGCCTTGTCTCTGAGGCAGCACCAAGCCCAATAGGGGCAGAATTACTGGAAGGAATGCCTTTGCTGTTACCAAGCCTTTAGAAGTCCTGAACACCTCTAGAAAGAGTGCAACCTAGGAAGCAATGTCTGGCAGGCATCCACTGATCTCAGGAAATTATAGGGGCAGAATTCACTCATTCAATAACTATTTATTGGGCATCAAATATATGTCAGGTAGTGGGTTATGTGCTGAAGACAGAGAGAGACATGATCCTGCCTTGAGCGAGAAATTGGATAAATAAAATGGTGCAATAGGGAAGCACAGGGTGCTACAGGAACACTTTCGAGAGTGCAAACAAGGGTTATCAATGACAGCTAAAACCGGAAATGAAAAATCGATGATGAACTTTATAATAGATGGTTCAAGTTAACCTCATCTGAACCCAATGATCAATCCTAACATCTCTAAAGGCGAAACAACCAGTCATATGTTTCTCCCAATGTGATGGAGTAGAAAACACATAACATTATTTATGGAATATTACTGAAGGGAAAAAAACGTCCTAAATCTATTTAAGGCCCAGGATTTGACTACCCATTTACAGGAAGTACATGGGTTAAAGGAACATGTTAAATGACACCAAAAGGATGCAATCAGACAAATTCAGAATGAAGCAAATTCTACAGAGCAAATAACCTAGTTTCTTCAACAAATAAATGGAATGAAATAGCAAAAAAAAGGAGAAGTTGTTAGAGATTAAAAGAGATTTAAGACACAAATCAACCAAATGTAATTTGTAGATATGATTTAGATCTTGAGCTAAAAATATCAGCAATAAAAATCCACTTTGGGGGCATTTATCTGAAATTGAACATGAACTAGATATTAGATGACATTAAAGAATTATTATTAATTTTGTTTAGAATAATGATGGTATTGTGGTTACGTTAGTCTTGAAAGAAAAGAGTCCTTAAGTTAAAGATAGACAAGGAAGAGTTCACAGACTAAATGATATGATATTTAGGTTGAGTAAAATATCCCAAATATATTCATGTATTACTTGTACAGTTAAAAAGTAAGTGAAAAGAATAAGAAAAAACAAAGTATAGGGATCAGGTCTTTCTTATTCACCATTAACATACAAGAAGGACTTCATTTAATCTAAGGAGTTTGGTGGAAGGCATGTCTACAGAAACCAGGTTCCAACGATGTAGATTATTGCAGGGAAGGTCTTCTGGAGGGGAAGCAGAGAACCAGGTAGGATGTGATCTAAGACCTTGGTGCTCAAAGAGTTGACCATGACCCGGCAGCGCTGGCATCTCCTGGGTTATTATAAATGCAAAATCTCAAGCCCTCTTCAGACCCAGTGAATCAGAAACTGTATTTTAACAAGATCCCCAGGTGATTCATATGCACATTAAAGTTTGAGACCTACTGCTCTAAGTGTATGCTCATCTTTTAATAAAGTTGCTTCATTATCCACCTCTGAAAGCTCCTAGTGACCAAATCTAAGATTTCATGCAGGATCCCTTGAGAGCAAAGATTTGTGTGTTAATCTGTTGCAACACCTACACTGGTCCCCTTACTAATGGCTGTTCCACCATCTATTCCTGGCCCCCAGCCACACAACATCCTCCCTGCCATGCTTCCTAATTGGTAATCTGCCACCCATGACCTTGACCAGATGGTGTACTGCCTTGGGACCCCTGGCCTCATCAGCTGATTCCACACTCAGGCAGAACCACATTACAAAGGGAGGCTAGTGCCTGGAGCATCCATAGAGATGGATGGGCCCCCAAAGATTGTGGCATGCAATTAAAGGGAAAGAACTCTATTAAGTATTTTTATGAGAGGCCAAGGCCCTTTACAGATAGGGGTCACCAGCCTTGCTATTAATCTAGTCTTGCTCTGTCTTCCAAATAGAAAATATTTTACATACGAAGAGATATGAGGAGGGCACAGGGGCAGCTGTGGAGTGCTTCAAATCCATTCACATAAGTGGGCCTCTCTTCTACCCTCTCTTTTCCCAAGACAGGAAGGAAGGTTTGTCTCCATTAGAGTTATCTCTCCTTTTGGCCAGAGCCAACTTGGGAGCAGCATCTACATCTTCTCTGTGATCCACTTTTGTTCACACACATGGCTGTTTACTGAATATTGATTCTGGTGATTGCTTTGATTAATAGGGTCTGAGGAATTTCACACAATATCTGAGTTGAGATGAGGCATGTGGCATCATTTCAGTTCTCAGGGAATTGGCATCCACATCACAGCCTGTTTTATGAAGTGTCTCAAAGGAAATCCTTTCCATAGCTCTGAATGTTTACTGTCAAGATGCACAATATCTTCAAGTCTGACTCTTTTAGTTCTGCTTCTGCTTCCTGGGGGTCAAGCAGACAGTGCTGAGCAGTAGAGGTATGTGGAGGTAGTGGTTTAGGATGTGGGCTCTGAAACCAAATTGATAGGTTTTAAACCCAATTTTGCTATTTGCCAGCTGTGTAACACTGAAATTACTTCCCCCCTCTATGCCTCAGTTTCTTACATGTCAAATGGGGACGATAACGCCTTCTACCTCAGAGCTCTGCCGTGAGGGTTAGATGAGGGAATATCTGTAAAGCACTCTGAACAATGTCTGGAACAGAGTAAGTGCTCATTTATGCCGTTTATTATCACCTGTGCAAATACTTACTATGTTCCAACACAAATCCTCTGACATCAGCTGGGTGTCCTACAATTCAATTCAATTCTGACGCTACCCGGAATTAGTGCAGACCCCAGAAGTTAAGGGTGAAGTCCTTCAATTCTGACACTAACCACCTGAAGTTAGTATCAGATCCCACAAGATAAAGGGCAAGGTCCCCAAGATTGCCCTTACTTCAGATGTCAGTTGCAAGTGGTGTCCCCAGGATACCTGCATTTCTGTCTGACTTGGCTACAAATTCAGGGGTTTCCATGACCTCCCTTCAGGTTTGATAATTCACTAGAATGACTAAAGGCTGCAACTTAGGAACTGCCGAATGGAAGAAACGATAGACATGTAGCACAAGTTCTCAGGGGAAAGGCACAGAGCTTCCTTGCCCTCTCCGGGTGTCACCCTCCCAGCACACCAATCTCTCCACCAACCAGGAAGCTCTCCTGAGTGCTGGTGTTCAGTTTTTATCTGGGGTTTCATTACACTGGTATGATTGTTTAAATCATCGGCCACACGATTGAACTTAATCTTTAGCCCCCGCCTCTCCCCAGAGGTCAGGGGATGGGGTTGAAAGTTCCAAACCTCTAATCATAGCCACGTGCTTGGTTTTTCCAACCTGACCAGTTCCTCCCTTGAAACTGTTTAAGAGCACATCAAGAATCATCTCACTAGCATAAATTCAGGTATGGTCAAAAGGGGCTCTTACAATAATAAAGACACTAATGTCACTCAGGAAATTCCAAGGATTTTTGAAGCTCTGTGCCAGGAACCAGGGACAAAGACCAGTTGTATTCTTTATTATGTCACACTCAACAAATATGCTAGGCACTTATGTTGGGTGAGGTACTATGTTAGGCATTGGAGAATAATCTGTATTTTCACCGGTTTTCACTAAACCACAAGCGTGGAAGACAGTGACATATCCAGACCATGAGTCATGACCACCACCCTTCCTTCACCATCATAACCACCTGTATAGAACCACATCTCAGGGGTTTTGAGAATCACAACCTTTTTGAGCTGCAGGGCACCTGAGAATTTACTAACACTACTCACCTCTTTATAGGTAAGGAAACCAAGAGTTAATTGGCCAAAGCTTATATTCAGTCAGTGACACATCATGACTGCCAATCTAGAGCTATTTCCATTCACCAGCAGCCATGAGATCCCAAAGGTGGGAGGTAGATATTTACTGTCCTTCGAATTAAGGGCCTAGTCATCTTCCTCTACCCGCTTACTACTATGGCCTGCATAGCTGGCTTGGAAGATGTACAGGACATGTTAGGAAGAGCTCTTGCTCTGAGGAATGGACTTGCAGAGCACGCTTCCTTCCCTCTTCCCCTCCTCCTCAGTCAGTCAGCTCTCCTACCACCACCTGCCACTCCCGGAGGAAAGGTCCTAAAAATTTGGCAAGTGTATTCTACTCAATATTGGGAGGGGGGCACCCACTGTATACAAAGGATTCTGCTAGCTACTGAGTATGCAGAGCTGAGTAAGACTGGGTCTTATGGAGGGTCTACATACACAGCTAGAATGTGAAAACAATGTGGGAAGTGTGGCACTAAAACCATAGCATGCTATCAGAATATAAGGGAAAGAGAGATTAACTAAGGTGAGGAGTCCTAGAGGAACACTCTTTTTACAAGGCACTGACCCCTCTACTAGTCTAAAGACCAATGTTGAAGGACCAAAAAGCTAAAATATGTTGAGTGCCTGCCATGCTTTGTAAATACACATTGTTCTATTTACCTTCAGTGCCTTAAATTACAGGTTTTCAAATAATTTTGATCATGTACCCAAATTTATAAAACATATTGACGATGTCATAAATATATACATATTTAGTTATGGATAAGATGTGAGCATGTGCTGATATATTATGTAAAACACATAAAACATAGAAAGATAATAAAAATGATAAATTTTGAAGATTGTACTTTCCAAAGATGGCCATATTAGTGTAATCTTTTCCCACCTACTCTTTTTGCAATGTGACGTTGACACTCCTTGATTGAAGGGTGATGTCTGTGTTCCCTTCCCTTGAACTTGGGCAGAACTTTGTGACTATCCATCTAGACTAGATCACAAAAGGAGGTACTGCTCTACTTGGGTCTTTCTCTTTGGGGACGTGTGCCTTGGGTGCCCTGAGCTGACATATAAGCGTAGATGTCCCACAAGAGTATGTGGCTCATGTGGAGGGGAGTTAACAGTCCCAGCATTCAAGCTGACCCAGGTGACAGCATGTGGAGCAGAGAAAAGCTGTCTCAGCTGAGCTGTGCCCAAATTGTAAAATAGTGAGCAAAACCAATATTGTGGTTCTAGCCACTAAATTTTTGGATGATTTGTTCTGCAACCTTTAAAAACTGGGAAAATGAAGTAAAAAATATTTCTAGAATTATTTTACTTTATTAATGGTACAAAAACCCTTTATATTCTTTTGATATTATAATTCATAATGACATTTTTTCTGCAAGCAGCATAGTTGGAAACACTTTGTTAAAAAGCAAACGAACAAACTTGGTTTAACATTTTACAATGCGATAATTCAAAGTTGTGGTTCTACACCCAGTTTATTTCCCCACTAGATTTTTTTTTTTTGAGGTATAATTGACATGTAACCTTATATTAGTTTCAGGTGTACCAAATAATGATTCAATATATATATTGGTATATATTGTCAAATGATCACCACAGTGAGTCTGGTTAACATCCATCACCACAAAGTTACAATTTTTTCTTGTGATGAGAACTTTTAAGATCTACTTTCTTAATAACTTTCAAATAAGCAATACAGTATTATTAACTATAGTCACCACACTGTACATTACATCCCCAGGTCTTATTTATCTTATAACTGAAAGTTTGTACCTTTTGACCCCTCACTAGGTTTTTGTGGCAAACATGGCCAAAAAGATACTTCACTCCATGAAAACATGATATATACCATATAAATCACACCCTGTGGCTAATGATACAAATCCGTATTTCAAAGAGTTCATAATTTTTAATTTTTTGGCTGATTTTTTGTCAGAGCTAATTATACCCTTTTTGCTTTTACCCCGGAATGCTCATGCCAAAAGTGGAGGATTGGCTCTGCCATTCTACTGTTTCTTTGCAGGAATCTCTTAACACTGCTCATTCATTTAGTGGGGAAGTGTTTGGTTGAAACATATAAAGACTATAAGCACTACTGCCACACGGAGCTGTTCACATCCTCTGTTGACCACCTCCAGCTCCTCCTCATCACCCTCGGCACGAATACCTGAGCTCCAAACCTGGCAGACCGTATCCTCCACTCCCGCACACGCACCTGGGCGCCGGCCTTTCCAAATCACTTGCAGCCTCTGTTCAGTCTCTCACAATGAATGATTATGGAACAAATTGATACATCTGAATTTAAGTCAAATGCACAGAAGACCCAAGCTCTTTCAAATACATATACACTTTGTCAGTGACAGCAGAGAGAAGGGGTCCTATTTACTCGTATGACAACATTCTCACACAAAACTATGGCAAAAACTAACAGAACATTCCTTAAAGGTGCCTGAAATTGTATGGTTGGGGGCAGGGGCAGGAGAGTCCTTGTCATAACCAAGGAGTCCGTACCAACCAGAGTATATCTATCTTTTATGACTTAGTGTAGACAGAAATGACAGCCACTCAACAATTAGCCTTGACCACCTTTCCTTTAAATGTACCATCTTTAAAGCCTTACTATCTTTTAAGTATGGTTCCTATTATCCCCTAGAGCAAGATTTTTCATCTGGTGCACAATTTTAGTTTTCAGCTGAAAATCTATGGCAGAATATAATTCTGTTAACAAAAAATGCCTTTTGTAGCCAAGTCTTTAAGAACTCATCTATTCTGTAATGCAAGTATCCTGATATTGCTCTCTTTCTTTAGGGATAGAGGAGGGAAATGGAGTTCAAATGCATTCAGCTCACCAGTTATTAATGTTGTGGATTACATTCTCTGTGGATTATCAGGGGTGTGTTTTTCATTCTGGGCCAGCACTGACCGAAGTGCCTGGGGAATAAAAACTCATTTTAAAATTAGCCCAAGCAAAAATAAATAATGAGGAGAGAAAATGCATTGTAAAAAAGAATAATATGATGCAGGGGAAAGCCAGATAATACAGTTTTGATCAGTCACGGCTTTGGACTGTCTTTTTCCTGCTTTCCCTTCCATTTGCATGCATAATTGGGTGTTGACTCCACGATAAAAAGGAACACTTATAAGACATATTGCAATCAAGATGATCAAGATTTGCTAAACTTGTCATTTATTAAACTTCAAGGCCCTGCTCTCAGAAAATGTCTCTTGTTTTCAGAGTCTGTGCCTCCTTAGATTTCAGGAATGGTTCATCTGTCCTGGGTAGCTGATGGACCTTCTAGGGAATGACTTCGCTCTCCATACCTTGCTGTGTCCTAGGGATCTCTAACAGCATCTCCTTAGGAAATTTCCTCAGACATTCACAAATCCCAGGAGATTCTTCCTAAAATGACATTTCTTAATGTTCACATTGGCTTTTTATTTTCCTCTCCCTTTCTCTTTTTCATTCTTTGGAAAATATTTTGAAGTCATGGTTTCCTTCTTTCCCAAATATATAGCGACCTAAACATCTTAACTCCTTCGCAATCTCTGTTTGTGAATCTCTTCATCGCTTTCTCATCATCCCTATCAGAAGAGTGGCAACACCAGAATTAACTCAAGAGGAGAGGATAGAATTCATTTTATACACTTTCAAAAGGATGGTAAGGCTATCCGTTCATGATGGTAGCACAGCTATTGTGATGGCTGATTTATTAGAACGTAAGGTTTGTAAAACAGATCAAAGAAAATTAATTGTTTGGTGGCAAATGTACTTTCCCCTGTGTGGTAAGAGCATCCAACAACCCAGGCCTGAATCTAGTACAGTTATATCTAGAGAGTCTTTCCTTCTGCCTTGATAAGCAGCACCATGTATCAGAGCATCAGCAAGCCTTGTAAAATCATCCCTCAAGGGTGCCCCACTGGGATGCTAGAAGCCATTTCTAGGAGCCAGTCAACCTCAGTGAACCGCCCCTGGGAAAGTTTTTCTGATATTCCAGAACGTCGCTTGCCTGGCTTCTGTTGACAAGCTATTGACCTGAGGGGCAGAAGGCAACTTGTTTTCTTGTTCATCCCTAGAAATTACAATATTTTCATAGACTCTCCTTAGGAAGAGTGGGGAGTGACTTCTTTTACTCCTTTTGTGATAATGTTAATTACTAGGACCTTGAACTTTATCCAAAGTAAGTGAAAATTGGTCTTCTACAATTCCCTACACAGCTGGGTTAATCAGATTTCACTACAACAAAATCGCTTTTTCCTCCCTTATATATTTTCAAGTTTTTATTCTAGACTTACAAATGCAGTCATTGAAAAAAAAGTAGCATTTGGGCCTAATGTATTTTTTTTTTAATAATGATTTTTTTTTTAAATGGAACCTACATTGGCCTGACTTCCTTTTGTCTGAATAAAAGCTTCAGCACAGTATAAAAGGGTTGCATGTGCTGAAATGTTGCCCAAGGATATGTGTTATTATTCCTCCCCCCTTGACCAGCAGGGTCTCGGTTCTCTTTCCCTTTCAGCCTTTTGTTTGAACAGATGGGATTGGGGAAGCCAGGGAAAGAAAGCCATTCTGTTCTCATTAACTCTCCCCATACACAAACACAAACCTGGGCTTTGGGGACTCAGAAACGGGACAGCTCCCACTCTATTGCCATTGAGACCTAATGTACTGAGATACAAAGAAAGCCAGGCTGAGGACCCACATCACCATATCAATGAGACTGCTAACCAGTGAAATTACTTTTATGTATGTTTTTATAAAAACATTCACAAAAATATGTGCCTGTATAATATAGAACACAAGCAAATATTATATGTATAGAATAAATCAATCTATTATACATACTATATATAATAGATTGTTTTCAGAAATTCATCATGTACAATGATAGCTTAAGAGCACAATTAATATATTTATGATGAAAGATAGAAGTATTCTGTGAACTATAAAATCCTTTTTCCTTTTATCGTATCTTCTCTCTATACAATAGAGTTAAAATTTATTGAGAATGGTGGGGGTCCTATTATTTCATGCTCTTTTGTTCAGTTGTTATGTAAAAATTATTATTAAGATTTCCAGTTTGGAGGGTCTTGTTTTTTAAAACACTCCTGACCAAGAAAAATGTCACAACAAAAAAATGTAGTCCACATATTGAAGGCTCTTTCTTTAGGAATCCTTATAAAAGTGTAAGACTTTTTGAAAAAAATATTTTGAGAGAAAGTGAAAGATTTTACAGAACTAGATGAGGGTGTTCCCCCCCTGGTGAGCTCGTTCTGGGAAGTGCTATCCTTTGTTCTGGATGCTGGATTAGGAAATGGTCTGGCCTATTTGTTAGATCATATTTGCTTTTAAATCTCCGTCCATCCTCATTACTATGATGCGGGTACTGAGGCAAAGATAAACAGAGCCTGAAAAGATGTCTTCTCGTGGCCAGATGCTACCAGCCGAGCTTTCGACTCCATGAGCCCCAAGTCTCGGGAGGGCGAGGAAAAAAGGAAACTGTCCAGGAACAGATGCATTTATATTTTATAGCACATTCATACATTCAGAACGCAGTCCCACAGGGCTGAGATGCTACTTTTATTCTTCCAGGACTTCTAAATGTGTGGAATATGCAGAATAAACACAAAATGGACAAAACTAAGGAGACGGTGAAAAGATCAATGGTTGCTGGGGGTTGAGGAGAGGGATGAATGGGCAGAGCACAGGATTTTTAGGGCAGTGAAACTATTCTGCATGATACCATAATGGTGGACACATGGCATTAAACATTTGTCAAAACCCATAGAAGGTACACTGCCAAGAGTGAACCCTAATGTGAACTATGGACTTTGGGTGACAATGATGTGTCAATGTAGATTCATCAATTGTGACAAATGTACCACTCAGGTGGGGGATGCTGATAGTGGAGGAGGCTATGCATGTGTGAGGACAGAGGGTATGGGGGAGATCTCTGTACCTGCTTCTCAATTTTGCTATGAACTTCAAACTGCTCTAAAAAATAAAGTCTACCTTTTAAAAGAGAAAAAAAATTATTTTTTTCAAAAAACAAAATGGATCTCCATGGCACCTGTCTTCGTGGGATCTCCAAACACAGGGGAATATTTGTGTCCAAAGATGAAAGCATTTCTAGGTGATAAACAATCCTTTGTAGTTCTAGCAAATATTTCCTTGGAGTTTGTTATAAACACAAATTAGTCAGTTTACTTTTTTTATACCCAAAGAAACTGAAGCGCAAAATGCTCCAAGCCTGAGTTTGTGTTCAAAAGGAGAAACTTTTACTCTTTATTAGCAATTAACTCATGAACACAGGATTCAAAAGAACCCGTTGACAACAAAACATTTCAGCAACTATCCAGATCACATCAAAATATGGTGATATTTAATATCCTGTTAGGAAAAATAATGGGCTGTTGTATACCCTAATTGTTTCCTGCTGTATAGAAAAAAACACAGATTTGGACTTTAACTGGAAAATCTTGGGATATCTTTCAACATTTTTATTTTCAAAATCGGTTCAGATTGACTAGGCTGAGGACAGAGGGAGATGACTATAAATTGGCCAAACAACTGTAGGAAGAAAAGGCCAGTGATAAAAGGCAGCCAGTCCCAAGGGGGTTGTCTAGCAGGGCGCTGCAGGGGTCAGCACTGGGTTTAGTCCTGTTTAATATTTTTATTACCAATCCGAAGGGGGAGGGAACATCTCTTAAAAATGGAATCTGCAGATGGCTACTCATTACGGAGGATTTGCAGACCCCAGGAAGAGCAGGAATGAGATTCAGAGGTTCATTTGGAAAGGTGGCCAGAAAAGGACAAAGAAGGCTGGACAGCAGCGAAGCGGTGAATCCGAGGGCAGTAACTCTGATGCGGTAGGTGAAGGGACTGTCAGGCGGCAGGACTTCTGGAAGCGTCCTGGCAGCAGTACTCACACAAGCAAGTCTTACCCCTGCTGGTGGGGGACACCTACACCACTTTAGCTGTTTGGACTGACGAGGTAAAGGTCTATGGGCTTGTCTTTAGACTAATGACATTCGTTATAAGAAGACAAAGGGAATTTAAGTTAGGCTCTCTGCCTTCATAATTGCAGGTGCTCCTGCTGAGGGGTGATTTAAGGCATATGGATGATTGAAAAGAACAGTATGCAACCCGGCGTGTGCCATTCTTTGAAGAGCACGGGCAGTGCCCTATCCTCAGAGCCTGTCGCTCTGTGCAGCTCGGCCCCTTAGATGCACAGTTAGCACAAAGCCTCTCTTCAGGAAGGTCCCTATCCGGCAGCCTAGCCTCCCCTTCCCAGTGGCCCCCTCGTTGTTCGGAGTGCTGCCACCGAAAGTTCTGCAACTTTATTTGTCCTTCCTTGTTTGCTCAACAGAGAAGTCATCGACTGATCAGATCTCCCCTTTGCTCCAAATCCTCCGTGGCTCCCCACTGCCTGTAGAAAATTGGCGTTCCTTACCCCAGGATTCCAGCTGCTTCCCAAATAGTGTATATGTTAGCTCACAATCCCTGAAATCAGACTGATGGGCTTCAAATTGCGTGACTCGCCAGATGCCTATTGCTTGAGGCACTTTCAGTCACCAAATGGGGACGGTGAGGAAGCTGCCTCAGAGTGTTGTTCTAAGGGTTAAACGAGGTGAGTATATATGAAGTGCTTATATCGTGTCTGGCATACCATAAACACTCAATGGATGCCAACCACGGCTTTTCATCTGACCATTATTCACAGTCTATTCTGAATGCCACTTCATGAAAAGATCTTTTAAAAGTAATCTTCCTTGGTTTATTTATGATGTGTCTTATCTTTCAGAAATTGATTACTTCCTAGAAAAAAATAGTTAATCTATCATATAAAATGATATTTTCCTGGAGAAGGTTGAGGACCGGCTCTATGTTTGAACAGGTGCTGATGTTTATAACTGCCTGCCTCACAGTGGACTAGCTCATCCTGGAATATCCCTCGCCCTCTGACCTCAGCCCAAATTTCCAGCCTCATCTTTCACCCCTCTCCTTCTGGGGCACCCTGCGAGCATGTCTTCCAGGCACATCTAATCACTGGATTTTCTCCAACCCACTGTGGACGTGGTTACCCATGCTGTTCCCCTCCCCTCACACACCTTGGACTTTCATGCCTCTGTGTGTTACTCTCACTGTTCCCTCCATCCTTCCATCACTTCCTCATTTGGAGAAAAATCTGTTATTCTCTTCAAGGCTCAAGCAAGACAGCGCCTCTTCTGTGAAGCCTTCCCGGAACTACTCTGCTCCATCCCTTCTCTGAGAAAGCCGAGCTCTTCTTCTGGGTTCCCACTATTATAACTCCCAACCTGCTGCATATCTGTCTCCACCTCTATTGTGAGCATTCCTGGGGCCAGAACTGGGTCTTACTCAGGCAGCCTCTCAAGTTACTGGCACAGAAGTCCTTAATAAATGTTTCCCGAGTGTTGTAGTTAAACAAATTCATGAATGGAAGTTGTTCTTGTTAGAGAAAGGAAAGAAACTCCAGGAAATCCAAGGACCACCTAGCAAAGGGGCCAAGCTGAGGTCTGGAGAGAGACGAGAGCCTGATCTATGCACTAGGACCCCCTGCTGGAGAGAGAAGGTGAGCGCAAGTAGCTTTGAAATGAACTGTGGAACCGGGAGCCCTGCACCCATGGGACTGGGTCTGGGCGAACCACAGAAGAAGGTTGGAAGTGAGACTCCAAAACGCAATTTCACAGTTAGAGCCGGCTCCCTCCTCCGGCGCGGCCGTGGCTCGTCTGTCCTGGGACAGCACACAGACTGTGTAATCAGGCTCAGCTGGTGATCAGGGAGCTGCTAAACAGACGCGAGACTAAATTACCTCTGTGTCCCAGACAAAGTGGCCTTCTCGATGAGGGTTAAAGCCAGTGACGGTGGAAACAACAAAGGGAGGAAAGTGGCAGCTGCTACCAAACCCCTGGCCAGTGGACGGCTCCCAGCCGCCGCTGTTCACAGCAGACCCGCTAAAGCCAAGTTGCCTAACAAGGAATGGGCGTTTCAGACCAAAGGTATTTGGTGCCAGAGTCATCGTTTGAGGAGGAAAACAATTTACTCCCACAGTAACAACGAAAGGAGCAGAACGAGTTTCCTGTCAACAGCTCTAACACTTGCCAACAGCTGGCCAAGTAAACTTGGGTGGGACAATGTACCTTGGTTTCTCTGTTTATTATTTGAGAGAGATGTGCCCTGGCATCCAAGATTCAGATGATAAGACCTTTTTATGAGAGAAGATTCCATTTCTGTTCCTGCGTGTGTGACCTGGGGGGGGCTGGGTGGGACTTTGTAAGTACAGTCAGAACTCATATGAGCTGATGAGCTGTGGGATAAAAAGTGTTGGAGAAAGGGAAGAAAGCCCAGGAAATCCAATAATTACCTCAGAAAGGGGCACTTCTGAGGGTTGGAGAGAGACAAGAGCCTGGTGTGTTCAGCTGATGTTTACCAGGGGCTCTGAGAGCCAGGTCCCGGCTGGGCACTGAGTGTGCAGTGGTAAGCAAAAGCAACCGGAAGCTCGTCCTTGCCGTCATGAAGCTTACAGTCTCTGGGGCAACAGATATTAAACAAATCTTCCCACGAATAAAGGCCAAGTTGTAACTCTAAGTGCTGTGAAGAAGCAGAGTGTTATGGGAGTGGCTAGTGGGCGACTTGATCCAGTTGGGGAAGGCTCTGGAGAAAGTGGCAACTGAGCTGAGAGTTGAAGGTCAAGTGGCATTAACTCCCCCAGGAAGGGAGGGATGAGCATTCTGAGCTGCGGGAACAGCGTGGGCAAAGAATGCTTCTGCAATTGCAGGTATGCTGCTGTAGGAATTCTTGTCTGGTTCAGCGATTTTATACTATGGATCTATAGGATAAGACCAAAGCACAGCTGCTTTCCACTGTGGAGGAAGGTGATGAGGCCGGAGTTGTCCCTGAGAAGGATGGTAAACTTCCCCCTCTGCAGAGGGCTGGAGGCAGGTGGTGTGGTTGACTCAGCTGTCTGGCTAACAGGAACAAGGTCGAGATGTCCCGAAACAGCTCTTGGGTAGCCGACAGTAAGATGGGCAGGACTTGCTCCAAAGGAGGGATTTTAGACAGGGCCTGTGATATTGCATCATCTGTATCAGTCAGCTATTGTCACAGTGATGCTGGAAACCAAGGCAGCCCAGCGCTGAGAAGGCCACCACACCAGCATTTACGCTCGTGCTCATGATCTGTGGTTTTTCTGCAGTTCAGCTGCCCTAGAATGGGCAGCCTGGGAGGCTCTGCTTCAGCCTGGGGGGTGGCTAGGCTGGGCTCTGGCCCCAGGTTGGGTTCAGGTCTGTTTCACGTGTCATTCTAGGGTCCAGGCTGAAGAGGCATGTTCTTCTCATGGCAGATCACTGGGTGCAAATGGAAGGCATGCAAGCGCATTCCAGGCCTCTGTTCATGTCACGTCTATTAACACTCCAATTGTCAAAGAAAGTCACATGGCCAAGGTCAACATCAATGGGATGGGGGTGTATATTCTACCCACAGCGGGAAGGGGTAGGGAATGAATATTTGCTGAACAATAATCCAAGTTATCACACCATCCTTAAGACCAGCATATGGTTCTCTTGGGATAAGAAACCAGTGCTCTGGAAACTCACTATTTGTATTGCCTGCTATTATTTCCTTTTTGTTCTCCCTTAGTATTTAGTTAAATTCTTTTTGAAAATGTCAGATTGTCTCAGCTGTGCTTGGGAGAACCAAGGGAAACAATTTCATCCACCCTGGAGCCTGAGTTTTAAATGGAAACTGATATACCCTGGGGTGAGAATTCTGAGTGGAGGCGAGACTCAGGGGAATGGTTTCTTGTTCAGCAGCCTCTCCCCTCGTGTGGATTCTCCTCCCAGTATTCTGCCCAGCATGCTCCTTGGAGGATTCTGGGGTTTGACTTGATAAGAAAACAGTTTCCTTGCAGTGTGCCTGGTGTGTCAGACTACAGCATAACAGATGCAGTGCACTATATCCCTCCTGTACCAAGATGCTTCCAGTTGAGTTGCCATCAGCGGGACAAGGCTCCATAAGTATTGCCAGTTATCCTAACTATCCAGGCAGAACCCTCCACCCCAGGTTCTAGGCACGTCCTCACGCCCAGCCATGGCAAGCAGTTTACCAATGCTCTGACTTTAGCGAGTGAAACTTTGGAGAGCTATAAACCCTGCCATGCTGTGCCTGAGAGAGAACGCTGGAGGTGATCAGGGTCTGCCACTGAAAATCAAACCCTGGTCAAGCTCAGCGTCACAGAGAATATCCAGACCCTCTCTGCATCCCGCCCTATAGCCCGTGGCTCCAGTCTACAAGAGTCCTCCTCAAACCTTAATGGGCTGAAGAATCACTTCGGGTCCTGTTAAAATGCGGATTCTGATTCAGTGGGCTGGGCTGGGCCCGCGATCCTACATTTCCAACATGTTCCAGGTGACGCTGATACTTTGGTATGTCAGTCATACTTTGAGTAGCAAGGGATATGGCGACCAAGTGCTGCTCCTTCTAGGAAACTAACCAATAGACGGAATGAAACTGCCATTTTAGGCACATCAAAATATTAAAGTGGAGCCGGCCTGGTGGCGTAGTGGTTACGTTCACACATCACACGCTCTGCTTCAGCTGCCTGGGGTCCGTGGGTTCAGATCCCAGGTGTGGACTTACACACTGCTTATCAAGCCATCCTGTGGTGGCGTCCCACATATAAAACAGAGAAAGATTAGCACAGATGTTAGCTCAGGGCCAGTCTTCCTCACACACACACACAAATATTAAAGTATGAGATGACCTTTGTCAGGCTTTGGTTGGGATCAGGACTGGCTGGATATGGTTTCAAGTCAAATTGGGGGCAGAGGGGAAAAATGAGCTGGAAGCTGATTTATGCTCAATCCCAAAAGAGTTTATAACCAGAATTGTCCGGCAGTAGGATGGGCCATTTCTGATGCACTGAGCTCCCCCTGCTACTGCGGGCACTGGAGACGGGGCTAAGGGATGCCCGGTCAGGCCAGGTGAGGAGGACTTCAGCTGGGCGTAAGATGTAATGGAGGACCACCGGCCTCCAAGCTCTCGGTCCATACTTAGATTGCATATGTCGTTTCCATACCAAGTATGATTCTTTCTAATTTGTGATTAGATGATTTCTGTTGTGAAATGCTCAGAAATGAAAGCTGCCATAAAGCAGAGCAGCTAATGGGAATGAATTCTAACTCCTCTCCCCCCATAGACGTTTTATTCCCAGGCAATCACATGTTTCTTAGAAATAGGGAGCAGATGCGAGACTTGGTGTTTTGCACACTGCCCTCAAGGTGCAGGCTTTGGAAGAATTCACGTGGAATAATGCAGCAACAAGGCATGAGAGACCCCCCCAAGTCAGACAGGAGAGAGCCCCTACCTGGGAACCAGGGCCTGTGGGCTCCAGGGCTGGGCCTGCCGCTTCTTAGCTGTGTGTCTTGGACAGGCCCTGACCCTCTCCTTCCCTCTAAGGGAATGAGAGAATTGGACTGGATCCATTTCCTTTGTTTTTTTTCTTTTTAAGTAGTAGACCCTTTCGTCAAATAAAATGTAAAGTGGAACCCGATATAAAAAGCCAGTCTTCTCCCTCTGGAGCAGGGGAGCCTAGAACCTCTCTGTCAGCCCTTAACACTCCATGGGACACTTCCAGGGAAGCCTGCAGCTGCAGGGACACAGTTTGCAAACCACAACAAACCACTGGCCTAGATGACCTCAAGGTCCCTCCTGTTCCAATGCCCGGGGGTCACCTCATCTACAAGAGTAGCCCCTAAGACTGGGCGAAAGAGTGGGACCAACCCTCTCCCAGCGGGAGAACACCTGTCTGTAAAAGCTTGGGGTCCTTCCTTTTTGCTCTTCTGTATGCAAATGCAGGCTTTTAGGGATAAAGAATAATGTTAAAATCCTGAGCATGGGGTGCTCTTCACTAATCTTTGGTTGCAAGGGACAGAAAACAAATTTGATCCAGGTTCAGCAAAAAAAGGAGAATTTATTGGCTTACACATCCAACCTCAGGAAGGACAAGGAGCTGATCTAAAGATGACTGGAACTAAAGACTTGAAACTTTTCTTCTTCTTCTTTCTCATATCTCTGCTTCTACTACATATTTGATTCCATTATCACCTCCTGAAGTGGCTAGAGTCAGCTCTGGGCTGTCGTTCTTCAACCTTGGTAACCAGAGAAGGGTAAAATATCCTTTGACATACTGTATCCAGTTAAAAAACATCAAAGGGAGGACATCCTGGGCTGGTGTCCCTCCTGGGACCTATTGCTATGGATGCAAGAGAGGGCATGCTCTGTGGGGGGCAGCAGCCACCGGAGCCTTTCATTCAGAGCGCTCCTCAGTCTGGGTCAATGTCTGTTCATAGCACTGTTGCTCAATGAGGCTGCACACGGCCTTCACTCCAGCCAGACCATCCCCTGCCCTGTGCTTTTGTCTCCTGTGCCTGGAATGTCCTTTTCTTCCTTCTTAGGAAGAGAAAACTCTCTCCATTCTTCAAAGGTTAGTTCAAACACAGCCTCCTCCAGAAAGTCCTTTTCATCCATCCTATGTATTCTTTCCTTTCCCTGAGGGAGAATCTCCCAGGTATACATTCAGTGGTGTGTTGGCAAATGCTTAACAACAGCTCTCCTGAAAAACAAAGAAACGAACAAAATCTTGGTTTCTCATTTGCCGATTTCCATGGTGTAAATACTCCCACCACGGTCAATATCGTGTTCCTAACGTGGCGTCACTGAATGCAGAGTTGGAGAGACGTGCAATACAGCACCATGACATAGAATTCCCACCATACAGATGTAACAGATTTAAATAACCTCAAGAGCACATACATTAGTAAAGCGTAGTAAAATAATTAGGAAGTTTATGAGTTCTGAGTATTTATTAACTGTGTTTTTAATATAATTTATTTAACTGTAAGTTCTTATAATTTAATTTTTTAATATTGGCTGTGTTTAATGGTCGGCTCACAGAAGTAATATAGTTTTGACTTTTCTAGAATTTCATTTAAATAGAATCATACAGTATATAGTGTTTTGTATTTGGTTTCTTCCACTAACATAATGCTTTTGAGATTTATCCATATTTTTGCATATATCAGTAGTTTGTTCTTTTTTATTGATGAGGGGTATTCATGTGAATAATACCACAAAGTTTTACCCATTCATAATTTTCGTTTGTTTCTAGTTTGGGGCTATTATTCAGCAAACTGCTAGGATTGTTTGTGTACAGGTCTTTGTGTGGACGTGAGTTTTCACATGGCTTGGATAAATATCTAGGAGATTGTTGTGTTCTATGGTAAGCATATGTTCAACTTTAAAAGAAACTGCCAAAATGTTTTCCGAAGCGGGCTTACTAATTTGCGTTCCTACCAGAAATGTATGAGAGTTCCAGTTGCTCCACGTGCTCTGTGACACAGTGCGGTCAATCTTTCTAATTTTAGCCATCTGGTGGGTAACTGGTGATATCTTATTCTGACTTTGATATGCATTTCTCTCATAACTAGTGGTGTTAAGCATCTTTTCACGTGTTTATTTGCCATTCTTCTGTCTTCTTTGGTGGAGTCTTGATTCAAATCTTTTGCTCAAATATTAATTGGGCTGTTGGTCTTATTATTGAGTGATCTTAATATTGAGTTATAAGAGTTATTTATATATTCTGTGTGCAAGTTATTTATCAGTTGTATGGTTTGCAAACATGTTCTCCCAGTCTGGGCTTTCATTTTCTTTCTTTCTTTTTTTTTTTGAAGAAGATTAGCCCTGAGCTAACATCTGCTGCCAATCCCCCTCTTTTTGCTGAGGAAGACTGTCCCTGAGCTAACATCCGTGCCCATCTTCCTTTACTTTATATGTGGGACGCCTACCACAGCATGGCTTGCCGAGCGGTGCCATGTCCGCACCCGGGATCTGAACCGGCAAAGCCTCGGCCGCGGAGGCAGAACGTGCACACTTAACCGCTGCACCACCAGGCTGGCCCCGGTTTTTAATTTTAATGAAGTCCAATTTTTCAACTTTTTTTCATTTATGATTCTATCTAAGAAATCTTTGCCCAACCCAAAGTCACAAATATTTTCTCCCATATAGCTGAAACTATTTTTTTTAGCTCTTAAGTCTATCAGGCATTTCTATGTAATTTTGTATATGAAGTCAGATTTGAGGTTCAGTTTTTTCATATGACTATCCAGTTTTTCCAACACTATATATTTTTAAAAGACTATTTTTTAGAGTAGTTTTGGGTTCACAGCAAAATTGAGAGGACGGTACAG
The DNA here is from genome assembly GCF_041296265.1 of Equus caballus. Classification (NCBI taxonomy): domain Eukaryota; kingdom Metazoa; phylum Chordata; class Mammalia; order Perissodactyla; family Equidae; genus Equus; species Equus caballus. Next base: position 58,477,026 of record NC_091688.1, read on the forward strand.
AGGTTTTCCATATACTCCCTGCCCCACACATGCATAACCTCCCCAGTTATCAACATTCCCCACCAAAGCAGTACCTTCGTTACAACTGACGAACTTACATTGACACAACATAATCACCTCGAGTCTACCGTTTACTCTAGGGTTCAACTCTTGGTGTTGTACATTCTGTGGTTTGGACTAATGTATAATGACGTGTATCCATCATTATAGTATCATACAGAGTATTTTCACTGCCCTAAAAATCCTCTTTGCTCTGCATTTATCCCTCCCGCTTCCTGATCTTTTTACTATCTTCTCCAACATCTAATCTGCTTTTAATCTGATCTAGTGTATTTTTGTATTTCAGATATTTTATTTTTCATGTCTACAAGTTCCATTTGAGTTTGTTAGTGGAGACCTGCTCTTGTCACTTGGACTCTTAGGTAATTTGACTAGCCCTGCCGGTATTTAATAAGGCCTGGCAATTTCTTGGAGTAGTCTAGCAAAGAGTAGGAAGTTTGAAATATGTAGACATGGATCACCTAGCTTGTTAGTTGTGTCACGTCAGGAAAGCCACTTAGCTTCTCTGAGCTGAAGGATTCTCATCTGTAAAGTTGGAGTGAGTGAGAATAATCTTAAGTGAACGTGTAGGAATTTGAGGGAGCAGCAAACAGGTGGAGGAGGTATTTGTGGCCATGAGGCCCCTCCCTCAAGCTCTACAACCCCACCACTGTGGAAGCTGGTTTTAGTCATGAGTCAGAGGGAGGATTAGCAGTCCCTTTGCCCTCGGAAGGAGTGGCAAAGGAATGTTTCCAGATGTTACAAACCCAGACCACAGGTTGCAAGATACAGTGGCTATTCCTGGAACATTGCTGAGATGATGATCTAGAGGGTGTCATTCCTGCTCACGAGAACCCACAGGACTCAGGACGCCACTGCACCAACACCAGAGTGATCTGCCCCATGCTCCACTTGGTCCTGTGTCCATGTCCTCCTCAGGACTTGAGAACTCTGCCACAGGACAAAATTTCACAGAAGCTTGAGCACCTCAACTCCGTCATGCTGGTCATGTGCTGAGGATGGGTATCAGGGAGTGTCAGAGAATGGGTAGCTACTACCATGGGCCCCAGCAAATATGACAAGCAGAAAGAGGAGGCAGAGGACTGTATTAAAGCATAACCCCAGGAAAAGAACTGGGCAGGCTGTGACTACTTGTCTTGGAACAGTTAAGGATAGAATGTCTTCCCAATTTAAACTTACCTTGCAGCCCGTGAGGCAAGGAGACAGAGCTATAACGAGCAACAAGCTGTACAGCTGGTAGAGACAAAGCAAAGCCAGTGCTTGTGTCCCAAACAAGGAATCAAAGTGTGTCACACACTCTTCAGGTTCTGTGAGCAGGGTTAAGGTCACTGCTACTCAAGTCGCAAAGACCAAAACACTGGGTACTGTCCTCAGAGAGGGAGGCCCAGTCAGCACATCGTGGGTTCTGGGTCAGTCTAGCCCAGGGTTTTTCAACCTCAACATGAGTGACATTTGGGGATCAGACAATTCCTTGTTGTGGGGAGCTGTCTTGTGCATTGTAGAAAGTTTGGTGCATCACTGGCTTCTATCCAGTAGATGCCAGTAACACTCCAACACCCCCCACCCCTCTGACCCCCGAGTTGTAGATGCAACCCCCATGGAAAATGTTTTCAGGCATTGCCAAATGTCTCCCAAGTTGTCAAATCGCCCTCGGTCGAGAACCACTGATCTAGCCTTCCGGACATAAGCCTCCGGAGAACTGATAGCACTTGCTATAACGTTTCCCGAGACTAGAGCTTGGTGTGAAACACAGGGACCTTGGCTAAAAATCCAACACTTATGTTGGTTTACTTATAGCTGTGAAGCCAGAAGCCATTATTTATATAAAAATGTGCCCCAAGCACTTAACAGAGGCATACAGTGTAGTGGTTAATTACACACACTCGGGAGCAAGAATGCCAGCCGCTTAGATCCGAGCTTCACCACTTCTTATTGTGTGGCATTGGGCAAGGGAATTGCATCTCTCTGTGCCTCAGTTTCTTCATCTGTAGACTGTGGATAATCCCAAGGACTATCTCACAGGGGGTTGGAGGATGTCCGTTTGCTGTTGCATGTGAAGTGCTCAGCACAGCACTTGGCAGAGGGTGAGCCCTAAAGATGATCTCTCCTTGCACGTCTCAACTGGGGGTTGTGACCGTGCTCCAAGTGTTCATGACATTAATAGAATTGAGATTTCTTTTCCAATTTTGTTTTTTTATAAGCACCTAAAATACTAACTTAAATATCTTGCCGCTTAATAGAAATCTGCTTGAGAACCTCCAATTACATATTAGTACACACGGCCCTCAGTGGGCTCAGATAGGCCGGCTCCTGGCTCAGACACTCAGATTGTCACTCAGCTGCCACCGTGGTTTTGGCTATTGCCAAGCTTTCGCTTATCCTTACTCTTAGTCATCGTATTTTCTAATTTGTGCCTATAACGCACAATTGTACGAAGAGAAGAAACACAAGGAACCTTGGTGCTGAAACACAAACTAAGAAGCAGCATATAAATATTAGTTCTGCAAGTGCATCTGGAGGTGATCTTCATAACTGCATAAGTTTAATTTATTTAATCCAAATCCTAATTTACATATCCAGATATATCCAAAATTTCTAAAGTCAGAGTCCAAAAAATACTATGATAGTTATGGTGAATTTGGCTTTTCATTTACTAGGAATAAAGAGACTCCTCACACCTATGTTGTGTTGTTTGTCCCAAAGTGCTCACAAATAGCCTGAGGCCCACCCAGGTAGACATTGAGATTGCTTCCCACATTCCTCTGACTTTGACAATGACCTGAGTGTTGTTTGGGTGTCCCACCCCTTCCTGGCAGCCCAGGGTTTTGGGGGAAGTTGACCCCACATAGTCTCTGTGATTCAGTGTAAGTTCATCCCTTGGACTCTAGTCCAGTGGAAAATTACCCACACTCTTTTCCTGGAAGTAGAAGAGAAATCATGGAGCCCAGGGGTTGTTTGCAATCATCTATCAACGACCAGGCATAGCCAATAATATGATGAGGGTATAAGATGAGAGAAGGCAGAGGAAAGAGATGAAAACGGAAAAGATTCTGATGATGTTGTCACGCAGATGAGTCATACCGACCCTACAGCCCTCCTGCCTTCAGTCATAAAAGCTAAGCTGACTTTCGTGAGTGTTTGTTACTTGCATGCTAATATAATCTCTCTGTTATACCTTTAACTTTTCTAATTATTTAGAAATAAACTAAAAAATTATAAAAACTAAATTGAGATAAGTGCAATCTATATGAGTGACCAACATCATATCATAAAAGCAGTTTTTGTCTATTTTTGCTTGTATAATCCATAGGTAAATTTCAATTTTCTAAGACTTCTGCTTCCAGCTAAAATGGATTCACAGTGACCAATTTACTCTCCCATCTGAAACAACCAAAAAAATCCAGAAAAACATTTGAAATAATGGTTTTTAAGACATGGCACATTAGGCAATGGAAGAATGTGATCCTTGAGAGATAGGAAACAAATTAAGTAAGCCCTACAATTGCCCCAGCATCCTTTCTGGAGAGAGCTTCTAGGTAGTGGTGTCAGGGAGGGGGGGTGGACGGTAATCATGGTGGAGTTCCTGTGTTGAGAAGATCTGAGGGTTCAGGGAGACCAAAGAGGCTAGAGTTCACAGGCCATAGCACTAGAGAAGTGAGTGCACAGAGAGACAACCTCGAAGATCAGCAGAGGATCTCCCTCAAGTATTGAGCGGAAAACTGATGAGTCCATGTGTTTAAGGAAACTATAGGAGACTGGGAAAAAGAACAATCCAAAAGGGTTAGACCAGAGGGGACAGTACCCAGTGCTCACCAGAGCCACTAAGAGGGCCTGTTTCCACCAGTCGGACTGGAAAATCTCATAATTTGTGTGACACTGGGGAGACTACTCAGAAGTCTTGCCTCAGTAGTATAGAATAATTAGTCTTAGGCTAGTTGTTACTCTGGTCCTGCCAAAAAATAAAAAAGAATCTCAAAATTTAAACCAGACTAGATTAAACTATTTCCAAAAACTTTACCTTCATCACAGAACAAAGTTCAAGAAGATTTATTTAAAAATAAAATACAACACTCGATGAGATAAAATTCACAAAGTCTGGCATCCAGTCAAATATTATCAGGCATTCAAAGAAGCAGGAAAAAATGACCCATAATGATGAGAAGAATAATAATTGAAACTGACTCAGAACTGACAGGGATGTTAGTATTAGCAGACAAGGACATTAAGACAGTTGTTATAATTATATTCCATATGTTAAAAAATTAATTCAAGAAAGACATAAAAGACTTAAATCAGACTTTTAGAGATGGAAAACATAATGTCTGAGATGAAAAATACACTGGCTGGGATTAACAAAAGATTACCTGTTGAAGAAGAGAAGACTAGTGAACTTGAAGACATGGCAGTAGAAACTATCTAAATGAAACACAGAGAGGAAAAAAGAATTTTAGAAAATTAAAAGAGCATCAGTGAGCTGTAAGGAAACTGCCAAGTGACTCAATATATGTATAATTGGAGTGCTTAAGAGGAAAAGGAGATAGAAAAATTTTTTGAAGAAATAATATTTAACAAATATTTAAGAAATTTGATTAAAACTATAAATACATACTTCCAAGGAGCTCAACACACCCAAAACACAAGAAACATGAAGAAAACGAAACCACTAAACCAAGGCACATCAGAATCAAATTGCTCAAAACTATGGATAAAAAGAAAATCTTGAAAATAGCCAGAGGGAAAAAGGAAAGTTATGTACAATGGAACAAAGATAAGGATGACAGCAATTGCTTGTAGGGAGCAATGCAAGGAAGACGACAGTGGAATAATAACTTTAAGATAGTGAAAGAATAAAACTGTCAGCCTAGAACTTTCATCTAGTGAAAATAAGTTTCAAAAACAAAAGCAAAATGAAAACACCTTAAGACAAACAAAAGCTAAAAGAATCATAGTTAACAGACCTGTACCACAAGAAAGGTCAAAGGAAGTCCTTTGGGCAGAAGGAAAACACTAGATGGCAATATGGATCTTCACAAAGCACTAGAGATGAATGTCCTTCATGAATGAAGCTGCAAAAATTTTAAACAAAATTTTGGTAAGTTTAATCCAAAATTTGTAAAAAGGATAATACATCACGACGAAATTGGGTTTATCTTAGAAATCCAAAGTTTACTTAATTCTCAAAAATCAATCAATTTGGTAATTCATCAAATCAACAAAGTGAAAAAGAAAAACCATATGGTCATCTCCACAGATGTACAAAAAGTGTTTTTAACACCCATTCCAAAAAGTACATTCAATGTCTATTTCCGATAAAAATCCTCAGCCAACTAGGAAAAGAAGTGAACTTCCTCAACCTAATAAAGGGCATCTATAAAAATTCTATAGCTACTATCATGCTCCATAGTGGAAGACTGAAGTCCTTTCTCCTGAGCTCGGAGATGAGGCGAGGATGCCCACTCTCACCACGTCTATTGACACGGTACTGCAGGTTCTCGTCAGTGTAACAAGGCAAGACAAAGAAACAAAAGGCATCCAAATTTCAAATGAAGAAATGAGATGATCTTTATTTGCAGATGACGTGACTGTGTAGAAAATCCAATGAAATCTACAAAAAAGCTTCTAGAACTATTAAGTGAGTTTAGCAAGTTTATAGAACACAAGCTCAATTTACAAAAATCAATTGCATTTTTATATACTATCAACAAACAAATGGAAATTAAAATTTTAAAAATGTATCATTTAAATACCATTAAAAATATGAAATACTTCCAGATAAATCTGACAAAAATGTACGAGTCCCGTAAACTGAAAATTTCAAAATATTGCTGAAAAAAATTAAAGACCTAAATCTACAGAGATATACCTTGTTCATGTTACAGAAAACTCAACATTGTAAAGATATTAATTCTCCCCAAATTGATTTATACATTTGACGCAGTCAAAATCCCAATAGACTTTTTTTTTTAACTTGATGAACTGATTTGAAAGTTCATGTGGAAATGCAAGGGACCTAGACTGGACAAAACAACTTGAAAAGGAGAAGAGGGGCTGGTCAGGTGGCTCAGAGGTTAAGTGCACACATTCTGCTTTGGCCGCCCGGGATTTGCCCGTTTGGGTCCTGGGTGCGGACATGGCACTGCTTGTCAAGCCATGCTGTGGCAGGCGTTCCACATACAAAGTAGAGGAAGATGGACATTGATGTGAGCTCAGGGCCCGTCTTCCTCAGCAAAAAGAGGAGGATTGGCAGCAGATGTTAGCTCAGGGCTAATCTTCCTCAAAAAAAAAAAAAAGAAAAAAAGGAGAAGAAAGTAGGAGGGCTAATACTAACTGATTTCAAGACTTTCAAAGCTGCAGTAATGTGGTATTGATGTTTAAAGATAAATAGATCAAAGGAACAAAATAGAGACCCCAGAATAGACTTACACATACGTAGATAGCTAATTTTTTAGAAAGGTGCACAGGCAATGAGGTGGAGGACAGTTTTTCCAAGAAATGGTGCAAAACCTAGTGACATCCATATGCAAAAAAAGAAATAACACAAAATTTGATCCATACTTCACACCATACTAAAGAATTAACTCAAAACGAATCATACACCTAAATTTAATATTCATGGCAGCTTTATGTGTGAAAACAACCCAACTGTCCACCAGTGGGGAATGGAGAAACAAATTGTGCATATTGATACAATGTAATTCTAGGTAGCAATAAAAGTGAATGACCTGTTAATATATGCAACATGATTGAATCTTGAAAAATGATTATGCTGAGTGAAAGAAGCCAGACCAAGTTATAAAAGAAGAGTAGATAAGGTATGATTCCATTTACACAGAATTCTAGAAAATGAAAAGTAACCTATAGTGGCAAAAGAGATCAGTGCTTGCCTAGGGATGGGGTGTGGGGAGAGGAGAGGAATGTCAGGAAAGGGGAGGAGGATGGGGATTACCAAAGGATACAGGAAATTTGTGGGCAGTGGGAATATTCACCATCTTGATTGTGGTAATGGTTTCATGCTTATGTCGAAACTTATCAAGTTTTAGGGGCCAGCCCAGTGGCGCAGCTGTTAAGTGCGCACGTTCCACTTCGGCGGCCCTGGATTCACAAGTTCGGATCCTGGATGTGGACACAGCACCGCTTGGCAAAAGCCATACTGTGGTAGGCATTCCACATCTAAAGTAGAGGAAGATGGGCACCAATGTCAGTTCAGGGCCAGTCTTCCTCAGCAAAAAGAGGAGGATTGGCAGCAGTTAGTTAGCTCGGGGCTAATCTTCCTCAAAAAAAATAAAACTAAAAAAAAAGAAACAAATTTTATACTTTAAATATAGGCAATTTATTGTATCTCAACTGTACTTCAATTTTAGAAATAAATTAAAAAAGAAAAAAATTCAATTTTTATTTCTTACATATATTTGTTTCCCAAACCAATACACTATTTAAACATTTGATGACAAGTCAATCTTTCTCTTGCATAAATATTTTAATGAAATTAAATAGGATGAATCATTTATAAATTGATAAGTTGAAATTTATCTTTATTCTATATATGTATAATGATTATTATTAGGAAGAATATTGAAACAAACTTTACAACAGAGTCTGCAATAATATATCAATCTAAAAATGTTTCTAATCTTTTTTTTTGTATTTTTCTTTTTGAGGAAGATTAGCCCTGAGCTTAACATCTGCTGCCAATCCTCCTCTTTTTGCTGAGGAAGACTGGCCTTGAGCTAACAATGGTGCCCATCTTCCTTTACTTTATATGTAGGACAACTGCCACAGCCTGGCGTGACAAGTGGTGTGTAGGTCCATACCTGGTATCCAAACTGGAGAACCCCAGGCCACCGAAGCAGAATGTGTGAACTTAACCACTGCACCACTGGGCCAGCCCCAAAAATGTTTGAAAATCATTTTTTTAAAAAACATAGTATGCAAGAATAAGAACTTTTTCTAATTCCCAAGGAGAGATATTGAGAGATTGTCTATTACTTTGAAAAGGTAAGCCAAAAAAGTAGAGGAATGCTGACTCAGTTTATCTCCCTTATTCTAGAGGTCTTGACAGGTGGAGTGACTGGCCCACAGAAACCACTCATGGGGTGGGGGTCAGAGAAACCGTAAGTGTAAGGGGCCTCATCAGATGCTGTGCTGAACTGTTCTCACATCTGTTTCTTGCAGGCAGTGAGGCTGGGAGAAGATGCAGAGTATTTTCCCAGGTAAAACGGCTGAGGCCAGAGGATGGGCAGCTTTTCTTCCTTTTAGGAGTCAGTTTTCACTGATCTCCCTCTGTATGAATTCCTTATTGCTACCATAACAAATTACCGCGGCCTTGGTGGTTAAAATGACCACTATTTATTGTCTTACAATTATGGAGGTTAAACGTCTAAGGTGGGTCGGCAGGGCTGCGTTCCTCCTGGAGGTCCCGGGGGAACATCCTCCCCTCGCCTCGTCCACCGCATTCTTTGGCTGGTGGCCCTGCTTCATTCCAACCTCTGCTTCGGTGTCCTCACATCTCCTTCTCTGTCTCTGACCATCCTGCCTCTCTTTTTAAGGACCCAGTGGTTAAGTGGGGCCCACCAGGGTAATCCAGGCTAATCTCCCCCCCTCAAGGTCCTTAACCCTTAACTTCATCAAGTCAGCAAAGTCCACTTTGCCACGGAAGGTACCACATTCGCAGGTGTGGGGATTGGACCCGGACATCTCTGGGGAGTGGGGGCATTATTCTGCCTGCCTCACTCTCCATTTGGACACTTTGATGTGACTTGTATATCTAGGGATTTTTCTGTTCTTTTACTGATTTCCTCCAGAGGTCTATATTTTCCCTCTAGTTCCAGGACAAATTAACCTTAAGTCTTGCACTGATCTGCTCTCATGCACATTTTCTTCTAAATTAAATCCCTTCTTTTCTTTCTTTTTATTTTTTAAATTGTTTCTCTTGTTCTTTCCTGCTGAAATACCTGTTTTCCCTTTATTTTCTTATCCTGTAAATTCTGGGTAATGTAAGTTTTCCCATTTTTGTTTTTCCCCGAAGGAAACAGAGAGGGCTCCCTCTCCTTACGCAGGGTAGCCCGGGGTCATGACGTCTAGACAGACCGGGGTTCAAATCTAGTCTCCGTTACTTACCAGCTGTGTGACTTAGGCAGATTACTTGGCTTTGCTGAACCTCAGTTTCCTCATCTGTGAAATGGAAGGAATAATGCCCAGCTTGATAGGATTAAATGAAATGATGTATAAAATGTGGTGAGCCCAGTGATGGCTCCTAGCAAGCATACCAGTTCTCTTCTCCTTTTCCTTCTATATACTTAGAAAGCAAGAAGGTGATTGAGTGTAGGGCCAAAACCCAGGATCCATCCCCAAATGAGCAGCCTCCCATTGTGGGCAGCCATCTCTTGTTCTGAAGAAATTCCTGGCTTGTCCAAGTGACTTATGAGCCCCTGCAAAGGCATCTAGCTGGTGGTTACACATGGTAGGGAGCAGACGCAAAGCCCACCTCCCGAGTTCAAATCCCAGCTCTGCCTTTACTAGTCACGTGACCCTAGGCAAGTTAGTTAACCTCTCTGTGCCTCAGTTTACCCATTTGTTAAATGGGATACTAAAACTACCGTCTTCATATTGTTGTTAAGAATAAATAAGCTACATTTGTAAAGTACTTAAGATAAGGCCTGTCACGAAGTAAGTACTTCAAATTCATTTAATAAATATTTAATGGGAATACTGTAGGCTGGGCTGGTTGTGAGGAATACTGCAAACAGATGCTGTCCCGGCTCCAGTAAGGCTCAGTCTAGCTGGGGAACAAAGAATCCCCAGGGGAAGGAGCGTTTCCAAGGAGAAGTATGTAAGGAGAAGTATGTTGTGTAACGGGAGTACATCTCAGCCCCTGGTCTACACTGAGGACCTCCTGGAGGAAGTGATATTTGTGAAAATCTGGAATTGTTATTGGTAGAGCCGTGGGATCTCTTACCCAGCGTTGATCTATTTCTGTTTGGTTCTGTTTAGGAGTTTCCTGGTACTGGGGAGTGGGGCAGGCTTCTGGGGCTGCCTGATAATCAGAGGAAAGAAGGAAGGAGGCCTGGGGCTTGCTACCAGGCCTGTTCTGACCTAACCAGAGGAAGCCCGAGGCCGTGGAGCACAGGCTGTAGACACAAACATTTCTGGAACTCTCTCTCTACCAGGGCAGCAGGCTGTGCTTCCCTGGCCAGTGGCCCAGCCCACCGGAATCAAAGAAAGAAAGATGCCATACTCCGCTTGTCCACTGGGTGGAGTATTTTAGCCAAAGAAGGGAACTTTGGCGATAGTGACGTCCTAGGTCTTTTGCCTTGGAGAAGAGGCGAGCTTGGACTTGTCAAGAGTCATACCCATCAAAATTCTCCTCCGTAGGTAACGTTCGCCAAACTTCCTGAAACCTGTGAAGTGTGCCAAGGCCGATCCTGGTAAAAGAAAATTCTCCGTGGGCGTAACCAATTTTAAAATTTTAGAGCCAGAAAGCGGCCATAGGAGACCAGTGAGGGTGACCCGCTCTTCCACAAATTGGAAATGTAAGGTCGAGAGATGAGCAGACTTGACCGAGGTCGCAGAGCCAGGCAATGTCAGACGGGCCCAGAACCCAGGGCCCCTGATTTCTGGAACGTGGCTCTCTCACTCTGAGCTGCCTCTGAGTTGCTCATATAGGTTCCCTGCCCTGTAGGCCTTCCAGTGTAGATGGGAACCTATGTTTGATTAACAGACGAAGAAGTCTGAGACAGAAAACTGATGCTGATGTAGGAGGAAGGAAGAGGTGGCTACAACCCCCTCTAGTGGTGGTGTCGCTGTAGGGCTCAGCGTGGAGGCCTCTACCTCTCCCCAGGCCCTCAGCAGCTTGCTCTCTGCCTCACTCCCTCCCCTCCCTTCTGCTCCCATGTTCCCCCCTCAAAGACCTACCACCAGTCCAAAAGGCCACCCCCTACCCTCTGACACAGGCTCTCCCTTGTCCTTCCCAATTGTTCTTCAGAGCATGTGCCTCTACCTGATGTCATATTGCGCACATGTGCACATGCACACATTCACACTCACTCACACACACATACACACCACGTACGTTTTGGTTGTTGATTGCTGTTTGTCTCCCCTCTAGGATGTAAGCTCGGTGAGTTCAGGTTTTCAATGTATCTGTTCCCAGGACCCAGAAGAATGTCTGGTACACAGAAGATGTCCAATAGAAATTAATTAACAAATAAATGAAAAACCGTGGCTTCAAATCCTGATTCATCTGTAAAATGGATTATTGTGAAGATCAGTTACATAATACATGCAAAATCACTCTGCCACCTGTCAAGAATAAGGGCATGAAAGGGGCTAGGTTAGATTAAGGGATTGTAGGTGGTGCCCACTCACAGAGAAAAGGACTGGAAATTGTTAGCAAAAACAAGGGGCCTAGTCATATATCATGACAACAATTAACATGTGTTTGTATAACGTCACATAAAGATGTGACTTCAGCATGATCCCATAAACTAGGGATGCACGATGCTCTGGCTTGGGCAGTGGCTAAATCTGGAACCAAATAGCTGATTCGCTAGATGCAAAGCTGACTCAGAAACGTCAGAAGCATTCCTTGTTTACAAAATAAATTAATTAAAGTTGGTGAGCAATAAGGCAAAGGAAAAACAAAAATAGGAAAATAAAAGGCATTCAGAAAAAAGGTACATAAAATCAAACCACGGAAACCTGTCCTTACTAAGAGTGGGACACAAGTGTAGGGCCTCCTGTCCACCGGTGGATGGACAGTGGGAAACCTGATCATCACAGCACATGTCAGCAGCTGTGCCGTCCTCAGGGCTGGGCTGCAGGGCCCCAAATAGGGTCCAGGAGGATCTGGGGGACAGGAACATCCCACACTGGGGCTTTTTTCTGTTAATGCTCAGTTGGTCGTCAGCCAGACTCATAGGCTAAACTAAATTTTACAAAATTACCCCTTTGCTCTGGCACTTTTTGTCATTTCCAAGTCAACAGGCAATTCAAATACTCAGTTTGAATATCTCTCAGTTTTTCAGTAACATTAAAAAAACTCTATGTATTAAGAAAAGTGGAGCAAATTCTAAATAAAGGTAACCCAATGAGATGGAGACAACTGGGAACAGTTTTGGGAAGCTGACCTCAAAAAGACAAGACATACAATGTTTCACTTGGAAATCTTTGTTCCCCCTAAATTCTCTAAAGAAAGCAGAGATCTCGCATGCTTGCCAATGATCTGGAAAGCTAACTACATCTCAGAATGGTTGTTCTTGGCTCCGTCTTTAAAAGCATAGAGACTACACCACAGTAAGAACTGAATGCTGTCTCGGGCCTCAATGATGTCTTCTCCGCGGTCCTGGCTCCCTGGACATGGAAGTGTCTGAAAACAACTCTTTGTCAGCCTGACTGTGAACATAAGGCCCCCTGGTTGCAGAAGAGGGGCCTGGTCTCACTCGCATAGGCCACTGAACTCCTCTTTCCTTCCATCCCCTGCAAACCTTGTGTGTGACAGTCCTCATATTTCCAAAGCTGATTTTCCAACCAACGGAAGATGAAAACTTGGCCCAAATCATAAGAGCCGTAGACCACTCCAAAGGGTGGAAAGACATGACCGGACTGGTGTTTGACCAGAAGGGGTGGTCAAGGAGCCACTTAAAAAGATGGATGTCTGCAGGGGAATTGCCCTGAGGCAGAAACCAGGAGCAAGCAGGCCGGAGGCCCAGCTGAATCCGCCTGCTGGCAGTTAGGGACGCCATCTCAGACAAGTTGCTGATCTCTCTGACTCTCAGTTAGCTCACCTGTGAAATGAGCACTAATCTCTTCTGCCTCAGTTGCCTGCTGGATTTAAGGAGAAAATGGACAGGAAAGCGTTCACAAAGCATTACGATTAGAGACTGGCAAGTGATGATTATAACCTACGTTCCACATCTCCAGAGAGAATGAAGCAAGTGCAATAGCCACTGCGTTGGGCACTTGCTTGATACCATGCTTTTCTACTCTATGTCTAAACCTTACTATATGGTTATAATTGTCTCGATTTGACGTGGGGAAACTGAGACTCAGAGAGGCTGAGTGACCCTCCAAAGTCCATTCAGCCATTGAAACGCAGAGTGGGGATTTGAACTCTGATCTATTCGGCTTCTAGACTCTCTACCCTAGTCTGTCTCTAACAAGGAGGAAAGGGGCAAAAATAATACAATAGGGGTTAATGTAAAAAAAGAAATATGACAGAGATGATTGAGAAAAACCTAAGAGGGTTTCTGAGGAAGACCGTTAAACTTTTATTTAATTTTAAAATGGGGACAAGTCCTCCTTGCATTGGTGTCCCTACGCTCCTTGCCCGGTGACTGGCAGAGCCACGTGCACATATGCAGTGGCCAGAGCTGGTTTCTAAGAGGAGAGGACAGAGGGAGGGGAAGGCATGCACAGAATGTGAAGTCCACCTCGGAGCTCCGTTTATTCTCTTGTCAACAGTGAGTAGGCAGGGGACGGCCGAGCAGCCTGCCAGGAAGGGACAGGCTGAACTACCTCCCTCGATAACTGAGCGGTTCAGTAATGTCAGAGTGGCGTTGTTTGTGTCCTAACATCACCAGTTGGTTTTTGGCGCCCGGGTCCCATCTCTGTCTCCTCTCATTCTCTCCTTCTCCTTCTCAAGGTTAGCTCTCTTCTTTGACCTTCCTGGCCTCCTTATTCATGTGCACACGTTCTCCTCTTTTCCTCCTGCCTCCTCCCTCTGCACCGCTCTGAGAGACTGTATCAGCGAATCCCTCAACAGTGTCATATCTAACTTTTTTATTCATTGCATGATTTATTTTTAGCCTGAAACAACTGCATCCTAAAAATGGAGTTCCTGATGAGACAGGGGCTGGGCCAAGCTATGTGAGGTATCTGGGGCTTGGCCGCCCAGCCTGCCGCCTAGTCCACACACGCCTGTGTGGGCGAGCCTGCTGTCTGCCCTGAGCCCCGACGGCACTTAGCTGGACCCCAGGAGGGGAAGAGTCGGTTCTGGGGCTGTGGAAGGGCAAACGCGGCAGAGGAGGCCAGGCTCTCTGCTCCCACTCCTCTCA